>NC_086068.1:312500-625000 GCF_947568885.1 Cydia strobilella | reverse complement strand
AGACGTGCTAATAGAAACCAATACTTGGTATTTAGATATTATGTAATAAAACGTGTATAATTTCAACGGCTAAATCTATCAATTTAAAATTTTTGGCACAAAATCGACTACGGCCTCTTAAACAGGATAGGAGACTTAAATACCACACCCCTTTATATAAGTGTAACATGTTCTAATAAAAGATAACTACGTAATGAATATTAAACGAACGGGTAACGAGGTGTTAACTATAATATATAACATCATAATGTGGTTTGTTATTAGATCGATGACACATCTGTGATATGTTAATTACTTACCTATTTTGTCATATGTAGGTACATTATTGTTTTTTTAATTTCACAGCGCTTTGGATTATTGTTATGCTCTAATAACTAATGGATAAAATAAAAAAAACCGGCCAAGTGCGAGTAGGACTTGTATGGGAGACCCATTTAAATATTTATATTATTCTGTTTTTAGTATTTTATATAGATGTGCATTGTGCACCCGTGCGACCGTGAGGGACAGAACATACGCAATGCGACAAAATTAAAAACACGTTTTAACATTCCTGACAACACCAGAAACAACCTACGTAATTTGGTCGGGTTATTTGCTGCCCCTCCCCCATTTCATCTCTACATTATTATACCTCTATGGTGCATCATATATATTACAATTTACAGGAGGATATTAGGAACTATAGAAAACTGGGGAGGTACCTCCACCTTACAGAAAACCGCAGCCAAATAACACTAGACCCTACTAATAGTGTTGTGTTCCTGCCGGTGAGTAAGGTTGCCAGAGCTCGAGGGTGCGGAGTGTTAGGGTCGGCAACGCGCATGTAACTCCTCTGGAGTTGCAGGCGTACATAGGCTACGGAGACTGCTTAACATCAGGCGGGCCATATGCTTGGTTGTCACCGACGTAGTATAAAAAAAAACTATTAATTACAGCTGAAAGCTGGTCACTTTTGCAACAATTCTGCCATGAGAGATTAGCATCCTTTCCAATCCTTTCTATACCATCCATAGAGGAAGGACACACACTGAAATAAACTGTCAATGTTATTGTCATTATTACTGATAGAGTAGACCTACTGTTGAAATCCATCAATAATGGCGCTGCAGAATCATGACCACATTATCTTGTTAAAGTCAAGTTAGGTAACACGCCGCACGCAGCTATAAGTCAGCTTTATTCTTAAGGTTAATTCATAGTTGCACGCGCCGGAACAATGGTCGTGTCGACAACGAGAATAAGCGCAAAAACGCGAAATATGAGCACCTGACAAAGAAAAGCATTAAGCCGCTATACTTGACCTCGTATCTACAACACTCGGTTTACTAATGTATTGCCAAAAATCGTTTCCCAAAGTATTACTTCCCAAACGAATTTACGCAAATTATCATTTGGCAAAATTTCATTTCGCAAATTTTCATAATCCAACCTAACCTAACCCAACCTAGTACGTCATTTTCATTTCGCAAGTATGGGGTTGGGAAATGAAACTGATGCCATAAGTTTGTTGGGAAGTGAAATTTGCCGAAAAATATTTTGGCTAAACGGCGGTATCCCGCAACACTCATTTGATGACAAAAACACCCGTATTCCGAATGAAAGAAAAGCGACATTTCCATCAAATAATTGTTGCAGATATGAGGTTGAAGTATAGCGACGATTAGGCGCAGGGCTCCGTACGAACAGTGCCGACTCTCCGCTAACTTTCTATGATATTATACAGGTTGTTTTTAAATTTACCCTTTGGGTACGGGACCCTAAAATGGCTAAGCTTATGCAACCTGTCTTAAAGGTTTGAAGGTCGTATCGGGCTGGAACTGCAGGCGGCAGTTCACTTCACAGATTCAGAGGTAGCAAGTTTCTGGACTGCCAACCGTCTAACGCTGCGTCTTACGTAAGCGAACTGTCGCGAACGCGAAGCGAAGCGGCGCGGCGGACCCACGGCGTTCGCGTTCGCAACGAGATCGCCCACGTAGGACATCAAAGGATTGATTCACCCCGCGCCGCTTCGCGTTCGCGTGTTGCTCGCCTACGTACGCTGCGGTGGTTATATGGTTATGGCAATGCTATCGCGGCGAGCGATGGCGGGAAGGAGCGGCAGGGACTGGACATTGCAGCGCGATAGTTTCTAGCCTTTATTAGACGCACACGCTCGACATGCTGCGAGCCGTGTTTGAGGATCATGGACTGGAGCACCGACTACCAATCGAGCGCGCGACGTGTACCTACCGAGCGCGCGACGTGTACCTATCGAGCGCGCGACGTGTACCTATCGAGCGCGCGACGTGTACCTACCGAGCGCGTCGTGTGCGCGTGTTTGTTTGTCAATAAACTTAAAATTACCTGGTTGATAAAGCCTTTGTGTTAATGAATTTTATGGACGTTAATTAGTTTAATTATTTTTTTAATTCAATTTGTTGTTATTAATATTACGTAATGTTTTTTTCTTTTAATGAATTGACCAATTTGTTGTTATTAATATTACGTAATGTTTTTTCTTTTAATTAATTGACGTGTGTTTAGTTAGTTTTAGGTGTGTGTGTTATTTTGTAATCGCGTATGTTTTTGACATGTACGTTTGTAAGTATTAGACGAATTGAATTGAATTGAATTGTAGACCTTGGAGGATTGTAAACCTTGTCACCAATCTCTGTAATTACCACGACTATTCTATCATGCCCGCTGTACACACTCGTCGTGAGACCCCTAGACATGCCGAGAACAAGTGTGTTGCTTCTTGTCTCGTCTCGTCTCGCCCTTTTTAATTAGGTCGGATCGGTGACGAGACTCGGCGAAAGTTTCTGGACAAGTGCTGTATCTACAGCCAGCATCGAAAAATTTCCCCCACTCACCAAGATTCGCGGTCATAATATCCTGGTCCTTCGGCTTTTTCTTCCGCGGCCTTCCTTTCTGTCTAGGCGGCGGCGCGGCGACACCGTTGAAGAACCCCTTATCCTCACCGCCTCGGAACTCGGGGGAGGGGTAGGGGGGGTAGTGGGCGGGGGGCACGTAGGGCCCCGGGCAGAGCTGCGGGGGCCCGGGCACCGCCAGGTGGGGGCCGTACTCCGGCATCGTCTCGTAGTGTAACCTGAGGACGGAGGGTCTTAGAAAGAACAGAAATAAATAGTGATCATCAGCTTCAATTTACAGGTGGGCACAGGTGTAGGAGAGTTCACAGCTGGGCTGAGAGTTTAGCTTTAAACTCCTCATGCAGATTGATGGACTTTTGAATTGTGAATGTAAGCAAATACCTATCAAATTTTATGTTATGAGAAGATGGAAAGATTCGCCACCTTGATTTCAACTCAACAACAACTGAATTGTATTTACAACTGTTCGATCGCAAGAACAAGTTGGTTACAAAACGTATTTACTTACTCCTCTGGCGCAGCGACCCAGTGTGTCTTGGCCTCCAACACGACTGATCGCCACACAACAAAACGTAAAGACACAACACATCTTTGGCTGGTTACATCGACCATTTGAGCTATTGAAACAGAATGCACGTTGCCTCAAGCTGTTATCCGTCTTTGAAGGCCAACTGGTTAAAATATTTTGCTCATTGAGTATACTATGTAAAAAGATTTGTATGGATGTCTCCTGTATGGATGACCTAGATTTATTTAAAAAGATTTAAGGACGCGCTGTGAGAGTCAAGCTTTTATTGTAATTCCCTTGGCTTGATGAAGAGTGTGCTGCAGACACGTGGACCAGCTTCGAGCTCACCTGCAGTAGACCGCCGAGTCCTTGATGCTGAGTCTTCAGGAGTATGCTGCAGACAGAGGCAGGTACGTGAAACACCAGCTCCGAGCTCACCTGCAGTAGACCGCCGAGTCCCTGATGCCGAAGGTGTCTCCTTTGGTGAGGAGTGTGCTGCAGAGCGCGCAGGAAAAGCAGGGAACGTGGAACACCAGGTCCCGGGCCCTCATGACCAACTCCGAGGCTGAGATGGGCGTGTTGCAGCGGGCGCAGCGTTTTGAACCATACAATCTGCGGATAGAGGGGATTTTTACATGACCAGTCTTTCTTTTAAGTTTCATTTAAAATTAAATAATAATTAACTAGAGTCAGACCATGATTCTCTGTAACGATTGTGATAGCACAGACTGTGCAGATGGGATATGATTGTGATGTTACTGTCCGCGCGCCAATTCCGTGCATTCGGAGGTCGAGGAAGTGGGAGGGTGAGCGCCGCGCCCGTACGTACAAAATGAGAGTACTCTGTAACGCCCAACATTCCTCACACTCCTCAGCCGTGCACGGAATTCGCGCGCGGACAGTAGACGTCAAACTTCAACGAAATTATGACGTTTAAAATAACACTTGCAGTTATCTTCGTCTTAGTTGACAGGGTGGCCCTAAAAACGGGCCGACTTATTTTCTGTACCTGTAGCGTTTTTCCCCTTGGGTACGGAACCCTAAAAGAGGAGGACAATCTATGTTTTGATTATTTGCTCGCATTACAGGTGACACCTTATACCAGACATTAGTATATGGATGGTATAGAAAGGATGCACATCTCTTATGGCAGAATTGTTGCAAAAGTGACCGCTTTCAGCTTTAAATAATAGTTCCTAATCTCTCCGGTGGCGCTAGTTAGGCTCTGGGATATAAGCCATATAAGATATAAGGCAACAAATAACCCAACCAAATTACGTAGGTTGTTTTTGGTAGTATTTCGGTGTATGGTGGCGGTGGCGCAGCCTAATTAATGTTTTTTGATGGACACTTTTCATACATAGAGATCTTTATATAGTCTCCATGCATTAGTAGTTCGCGAATGAAAGATTCAAATGAAGTACTTCACTTGATATAACTCGTTCATTCATTAGTTCAGCTCGGACCCATTTAGTTCTTTACTTCAGTTCAGTTTAAAAACCTTTTCATTTACTTGCTCATGTTAAACCATTCATAAATTAATTAATTTGAGTGATTCATATTGAATGAAATTATCTATCAAATTCTTCATTCAACTCAATATATCCGCGAATGAGAGAAATGAAAACAGTACTGTTGATATAGATGGATCTGTTGAGCTACTGAACTAAACTGAACTAGTGAACTAAAAGAGTGAAGTACTTCACAGCGTACGAAAGATGCATAGATACCAATCTTCTTTTCGGTGACACATTTTGCGCATGACTACCGTATACACCGTGTGTTGGTTCTGGTAGCGGTTTAAGGATGACACGTTGGACCGAACCGTGTCCGAGCCAGAGCTTCCGGCGCTTCGTTTTCTATGGAAAGCATCACGTGTCATAGAAAAGTAAGCTCCGGAAGCTACGGCCCGGAAACGGCCCGGTCTAACGTGAGTCATCCTTTATATTGGCCCAATGTGTAAGTTGTGTATACTAAATCCATATATCCATATTCCATATATTATATATTATATATATAATATTATAAATGCGAAAGTCTGTCTGTCTGTCTGTGTGTTACCTCTTCACGCTTAAATCGCTGAACCGATTTAGTTGAAATTTGGTATACAGATAGTTTGAATCCCGGGGAAGGACATAGGATACTTTTTATCCCAGAACTCTCCCCTCAAGGGGGTGATAAGGGGGATGGAAATTTGTATGGGGAATCAATAACCGCTGAACCGATTTAGATGAAACTTTCTATGGGGATAGTTTGAGCTGTGGGAAAGGATATAGAATAACTTTTATCCCCGAAATCATCCCTTAAGGGTGTAAAAAATGGGGTGGAAATGTATAGTGTGGACCAATTTGGGGGTGAAAAAAGGGTGGATTAAAAAGCAGATTTGTTTAAGAATTAAGGTACCCAAATTACTAATTCCACGCAGACGAAGTCGCGGGCAAAAGCTAGTAAACAATAAACCAGTTCTTCAATGTCATTGACCCCCGCAAATACCTAAATAGCTAATAGATACATCATATACGCTAAATTAACATCCAATTCAAAGTTAGTTAAATACAACTTTAAGACGCATAAAAAAGAGTCCGAAATGAAATGACAGATATTAAAATAATTTTAAATCATTCGGGCGTTTTTACAACTCTATATTATATTTATTACTAGCAAGTGTGAGAAAACTGAGAAAAGTTGATACTTTTAACATGTTTTTAGGGTTCCGTACCCAAAGGGTAAAAACGGGACCCTATTACTAAGACTCCGCTGTCCGTCTGTCACCAAGCTGTATTTCATGAACCGTGATAGCTAGACAGTCGAAATTTTCACAGATGATGTATTAATTTTAATAACAAAACTTCCGTGAGACACAGACATTAAATTAAGACTGTTATTAATATTTAAAATACTTTTAGTAGTAAATAGATATTAGAAAACCAGAACTTCAGCGCAGGATGTAACTCAAATTAGTATTGTTTTCAATCTGACTCCACGAGACAGGCATAGCCTAGTGTGGCAGTCATAGTGTAAGAAAAACTGTACAGCTGTATTTTATTTTATTTTTATTTTAAATATATGATATAGGTAGATCATTTATATTGTTTGTATTTTTATATTTATCCCAAATAGTTCTAAGATACCCTCCGGCCCGGGGTGCCACAGAAAACCAGCGCTGTGGTATTTATTTATACCAGAGCATATGCTCAGTGGCGTCCTTTTGTAGCCACTATAGCGGCGCCAAAATTTGTTGTTATTCATTAACCCTTACCTTACTCCTTTTTCTATAACTACCATTGTACCTAGCTTTAAGTGTTTAGTGAGTAAGTTCTTTTTTGCAACTGAGGTGGCGCTGTTTGTAGAAGGTCTTTACAATAAATGTCTTTTCTTTCTTTCTTTCTTTCTTTCTTTCATGTATTACTGTTGCAGCTATAACAACAAATATTAAAAAGTACGGAACCCTCGGTGGGCGAGTCCGACTCGCACTTGGACGGTTTTTATAATATGTATGCTAGTTTTAAAGTATCTATGGACCACTAGTCTGAAATAAAGTTTTTAATTACATTTCATTTTGTTCGTCGCTATTTATATTTGACAAAGATAGATATAACTCCGTAATAGATGGATACAGTCTAAGGAAAAAACGTGCCTCGAAAATCAAGAAAATATGACTCTCGATCAGAGGGCGCTACTAGCTGTGGCCTACTGTCGTATAGATGGCGTTGACGGTTTCGTTTGTTATTTAACAATTTTTACGCATATCAGTGAAAGAACATCGGTCAAAATCATAAAAATAATTAATGCAAACAAAAAAAACATTTATGTATATTTAAATACATTTTATCGTATTTTTATAAATATTTATTTTTAGTTTTAAAGTGTGTCGACAGATGGCAGTGAATTTACTGTGGTTACAAAATTTATGACAGTACCGCTCTAGGCTCTAGTATAAGTTACTCAATGCTGTGTACAAATATGAGGCTCGGATAATTAATAACGATACGCATCTGGCGGAGCGGAGCGGAGGGGTACCGGGAACCGGTAGCCCACATTCCAACACTGTCATTTATAGGAAACTCACCAAATTCTTGAATTACCTACTAGTTAACAGGGCTGACAGGTCTATAAATACATACACTTAATAGTCACTTTTTTGTATGCACTGAAAAAATATAACCAAAAGATCTCCGGAAAGCTCGGTTCTCCATACAAACGTAGTTCCGCTCTCATTTTAAAACGACTGGCTAGATTGCTCTGAAACTTTGTACTTACAATAGGATAAGCTATGTCTGTAATAAGCTGGCGGTTTTCTCGCACAACGTATCAGCATTGCGATACAGCGGGGAAATGCCGCCAGCATCCTTGGTACAATGCCTCAAGGGCCTATTTTAGATTTAAGCTAGTTATTAATTTCGTTTACGCAGTACCACTGTATATATCTTGTATGTAAATAAATGATAAAATATATGTCTGTAATTAGTTTATGTAGCTTCAGACCTTAAAAAAATACAGCGAGTTTAAGTTTTTCATACAAAACTTGTTTTTGCTCTATTTCGTTTGTTTTATAAACTGGAGCTATATAAACTAATTTCAGACCTAGATATACCTCATGTCATTGTATGTGCAAAGATTCGTTACAATTCAACACGTAATTTTAAAATGAGAGCGGAACTACGTTTGTATGGGAAGGCGCAATTCGGCCGAGCTTGCCGGGACTCTTTTTTGTGTACAACGGGACTGAATCGCGTATGTTAGTTTTAAGATTTACCTCCGACGTTTCGAGGACGGCGTTGTCCCCGCCGTCTCGTTTAGTTTAGGAGTGTTTTCAAAAGGGCTTATTTCCCTATGACCTATACATAAATATTAAGCCCTTTTGAAGACATTCCTCATTTAATAATGTGTAGCAATCGTGAAAGTTTAAATCAGTATATTTTTGCTTTCGTATGTTAGGATGTTCTCCTCTCCTCCAGGTCGCAATTAGGGTTGTCACTGTTGACATACTATAGTATATTTTACTATATTTGGCCTCCGTATGTTTTAATAAAGGAGAGGTAGAAACGGGAGTTGGAAGGGGCAGACCTCGGCGGACTTTTTCTGATCAGATCGGGGAAATCCTGAAGAAAGGCCAGGTCAAGAGCACCCTAAACCGGCGAGCGTGTATGAGGAATGTTATGAAAGTGAAGGAAGCGAAAGAGGTATGTCAGGATCGTAGCAAGTGGAAATCCGTGGTCTCTGCCTACCCCTCCGGGAAATGGGCGTGATTATATGTATGTATGTATGTTTTATTAAATACGAAACACATAAACAACACTGAAAACTAGAACAACAACCGAAAAAATATGTAAGAAATTAAGAAATACTTTATCTTTTCTGTGTATACTCTATTTTTTGATCCTTTAAACATAATATATACTAATCGCACTTAAACTATCGTGAGACATATTTCAAAATATTTATCAGTACGGTTTTTACTCACTATTATTTTTAGTTAGACATGTTTCGGATTCTTTGGGAATCCATCCTCAGGCACGAGTGTCCGCGGCGGTTGTACGTCGTGCACGAGGCGGGCGGCGCGGCGCGGGCAGTGCACGACGTACAACCGCCACGGACACTCGTGCCTGAGGATGGATTCCCAAAGAATCCGAAACATGTCGCCAAAAGCGACTAAAAATAATAGTGAGTAAAAACCGTACTGATAAATATTTTTATAATATATACAAATCTATGCTTTAAACCGCCAAATACTATATATCTCAAAAAACCGGCCAAGTACGAGTCGGACTCGCGTTACAAGGGTTCCGTACGCACATTACACAATTTTTAACAATGTATTTTTTATGTGAAATTGTATTATTTCAAGTACCGTCAATCGGGGTGAATAGGGATGGCTGGGGTGAATAGGGATAACTTAAAATGTGATTTACCTGTCATTATCCTAATAACTACCCACATAAAAACATAAAAGTGTAGAGCAATACGAGCAGCAGCGCTTAGAAGACTTGGATGCTAAGCGCCATCTCCGTAAGACGCGCCCGAAGCCTTCGTACGCCTACACCTACAATTCAGCCGGCCAGCTCCATTGCGTACCATGCAATCGCATCTTCAAAACCATGACCATGATTGCGGACAGGGTTGATAGCCTATATATAAATAACTGCTGCATGATTCATGTTCGCAGGAATGGGTAGGTGGGCAGATTTTCTTTAAAGTGGTTTTTGAGAAAATCTGCTTACTTATTTATTTTAAAAACTAGAATTTTATATAGTTAGCTAGTCAGTAAATAATTATGTATATACTAACATTAGCCTTAAGATAAAACTGTCACTAACACAAATTGATCCAAGTTGGTCCTTAATAAATGAATTTATTATTATATTATTTATTATAAAACAAAGTTTGGCTTCGCAAGCCACATTAGAGCGTTCCATGTTTCCCATTAAAAACGGTTGGAGTCGCCGTCGTCGGACACGGCGAGGAGGACATTAATTATTATTTTTTTCGCATCGCACTGCACCCACCTTAAAAAATTATGTTTGGCCCAGTGGTTGACTGGTAGAGAATGCCTCAAGGCATTAAGTCCGCCTTTTGTACTTGTTCTTGTGCAATAAAGTTTAAAATAAATAAATAAATAATAAACTACCCACACAGATTGTATTGTAACAAAAATCTAAATAAAAAGTAGACTGACCAACCCAGTCGCATTTCAGCCTAGCGGTTTTTTTCTCCTACCTAGTTACCTAAGTCACGTCAGCAGCCTCCCTCCTCCTTCCTTCCCTTCCTTTACTAGTGAAGTGGTCGTGGGTTCAAGTCACACCCAAGACAGTGAATGTTTCCACTTTAAATTTACATTATTTAAAAATTCACGATACAAAAGTAAGTAAGTAAAGTTAAAAGTAAGTAACTTGGCGGTTCAAATCCCACCCAAGACAGTGATATTTCCGCTTTTTTTAGGGTTCCGTACCCAAAGGGTAAAAACGGGACCCTATTACTAAGACTCCGCTGTCCGTCTGTCTGTCTGTCACCAGCTCACCAGTCACCAGGCTGTATTTCACGAACCATGATAGCTAGACAGTTGAAATTTTCACAGATGATGTATTTCTGTTGCCGCTATAACAAATACTAAAAAGTAGAACCATCGGTGCGCGAGTCCGACTCGCACTTGGCCGGTTTAGTTCTAAGCTGAATAACATCGTTCGCAAACGTTTCTGTTTGATACAAAATTAATTTTAAATAATGTATAGAAACAGGCAACCCTGTTGGATCGCGATAGCTGGACCACACGGACGTCTCACTCGGGTTCGAACCTATCTCCCATCAGCTGCTTAAATCAGCCCACACCACTAAACCACTCATTCTGGACTGTATTCCATTAACATAAGGCTCAAATTAGTTGGACCTTTGGTGACATTCCGTTTTAAAGAGTTAAAGTATTTTCAATATAAAAGCTTTAATTGCAAGCATAGCTAAGGTCGACCAAGCTTGTTCTGCAAGACTTTTGTAATGAAAAAGTGTGGGAATGTCTTCATAAAAGTCAAATTTCTATGAACATGTGACGTGTATATGACACCCCATACTTTGTTGTGTTAAACTCGGCGCAGTATTAGCTTATAGGGTTCCCCCACATATATTATGTTGACGCCCATAAAACCTTTAAGAGGCCCACTGACTATCAGTCCGCCGGGCGATATCGGTCTGTCAGTTAGAACAAAAATTCGAACGAAAAACAGGCCGATATCGTCCGACGGACTGATAGTCAGTGGGGCCCTTTACGTCTGCGCAAAAGGAGCTATGAAGTCGTCGTTCGGCCACAGAATAAGTAATAGTATTATCAAACAGAACGGCCACGCACCGCCCCGCCCCGACTCGCATTACCTCGCCCCGCGACAGCAGATTGACGGCCGTTTGCCGGCCGCTCAGTACTATTTTGAAGCAACTTACTCCCACTATGACGCATGACGCGTGTACAGACGTGCCGTTCACACATAGAAACGCAAGTTATTTTTGATGTATAGCGTGTCCGCCCTGTCGTTCGGCTCTGCCGACGCGAATCGGAATCTATTCACGGGAATACGGCCATTTGCCGAAAAGCTCTTCGTCTTCGCATCCGCAAACTTTCAATTTAGCAAGTAGCAAGTATCAGGGCCTCATGAGTTACCAGAAGGTGTCGTTGACCATTGTAAGTAATGTCAACATCACTGCAAATTTGAGAAAAGTTAAAAATTACGATGCACTCCAACTTTATACACGTAGGCACTAAGATTAGATTAGATGATTAGATTAGATGATTTATTTCATGAAAGACAATTACATAATAAGTTTGCATTAATGTCAAAAATATAAGAATATCTATCATGATCGACAAAATAAAAATAAAAATAATAGCAATACTAATGAAAATAAAATTATAGCTCCAATAAGGATTGTCAACACAATAACAATAAGTAAGTAGATAAATACTTACAAATCCAAAATATAAGTAAATTTACAATGTCAAAACTTAGCTTAACTGTTAGCTTATCGTTCCAGAATATATTATAGGTTATTATATGAATGTAGATAAAACTATGGATGGTATAGAAAGGATGCCAATCTCTTATGGCAGAATTGTTGCAAAAGTGACCGCTTTCAGCTTTAAATAATAGTTCCTAATCTCTCCGGTGGCGCTAGTTAGGCTCTGGGACATGAGTATAACATGTAAGGCAACAAATAACCCGACCAAATTACGTAGGATGTTTTTGGTAATATTTCGGTAGGTATGGTGGCGCCGCCTAATTACTGTTTTTTGATGGACTTTTTTCATACATAGAGACTTGGCTCCTTTATATAGTCTCCATGGATAAAACGTTGCATACACGCGCGAATATAGGCAATTCGAAACTCTCGAGTCGATTTAAAACACTCCTTTCGCTTGTTTAATCAACACTCGTTGCCAAATGAACTGTATCGTAGGATAGATGGATACAGTCTAAGGAAAAAACGTGCCTCGAAAATCAAGAAAATTTGATTCTCGTTCAGAGGGCGCTACTAGTTTTGGCCTACTGTCGTATAGATGGCGTTGACGGTTCCGTTTGTTATTTAACAATTTTAACGCATATCAGTGAAAGAACATGGGTCAAAATCATAAAAATAATTAATGCAAATAAAAAAAATCATTTATCCATATTTAAATACATTTTATCGTATTTTTATAAACATTCATTTTTAGTTTTAAAGTTTGTCGACAGATGGCAGTGAATTTACTGTGGTTACAAAATTTACTATGACAGTACCGCTCTAGTATAAGTTATTCTATATCGTAGGCTAATTATTTTTCTCATGCAGTGCTAAAACCTCAAAGCCTATGTCATTAACCGTGATTCGCGCGGCTCCGTCACGCTCGGCGTACGCTCGACGCGCAAATGATCGTAAATTCGCGCCGACAAAGTTATCTATGCACGAATGCCGGGGTGTAAGCGGGACGGCGATAAACACTGTTATCTTCACGCCGGGGTGTAAGCGGGACGGCGATAAGCGCTGTTTATGAGGACGCTGTGTTGCTATAAATAAAAAAATAAAATTCGTTTATTTTCAGACAACTCATAGGTCCATAGCATTGTTAGTAAGTTCTTAACTAAAAATTAAAACTAAAATTATTAAAATTATTAATACTAAATACTAAAAAAAAAAAAAAAAAAAAAAAAAAAAAAAAAAAAAAAAAAAAAAAAAAAACTAAGACAAAACATATAAGATGCGGCCACCCCCTCCGCCGCTTCATGCATCCCGTGAACTCCTTCTCATAACATGCAGATCCATGAAGCGGCCGAGGACGGGCGAGTCCAGCCTGTCCGCTATCATCTGCAGGATGCTGTTGCCGCTCCCTCGCACACGTCGTATAACGGACGCCGACTTTTTGCGTATTATAGCATAAAAATCGTCGACGGCCGCATCTGCAAACATGCCCGACGCGCTGCAATAACGAGGGAGCCGCATCAGGGCCCTGAATGCGTTATTGTATTGCACTCTTAGTGCATTGTACGCCCGCTGCGTAAAACTGACCCATAGACCACTCGTGTAAAAACTTTGGCAGTACGCTCTAAAAAGAGATAGTTTTACAGGTGCACTACAGCGAGTGAATCTATGCGCCAGCATATTGCCGCGAACGGACAATGACCTTCGCTCACGTTCTATATCCTTATCATCTTTAAGGTCTTCGGTTAGCACATGGCCCAGATATTTGAACTGTGACACTCGCTTCAAAGGCATACCGTTTAAAAGAAGTGGTGGAATGTATAGTGGCAACTTGTTCTTACCTTTGAAAATCATGAACTCACTTTTTTTCACGTTATACCTTAAGCCGTGTGCATCCGCATACCTTTCACATATTTTAATCAGCTTTTGCAGTCCATAGAATGACGGACTGAGTAGCACCATATCGTCCGCATAACTTATATTATTTACGCTGATATTATCAAGGCGGCAACCGATATGAATGCCACTCAGCTCGCCAATCAGCCGATCAACATACAGGTTAAACAACCGAGGCGAAGTTAACCCTCCCTGCCTCACACCACAGCTGAGTGAGTACTCATCAGAATACACATTTGCCCACCTCACCTTGTTCTTTTGATTACCATACCAATATGAAAAAAGACTGACAACCTCGGGTGCCACGCCTGTCTCCCTTAACTTGTTCCAAAGTATATCGTAAGACACGAGATCAAAGGCTTTGGACAAGTCTAGGAAACATGCGTATATAGGCGATTTTCTATTGATATAGTAATCAACAGTGTGCTTCAGCGTTAGGATTGCGCATTCAGTACCTAAACCTTCTTGAAAACCAAACTGCGCATTACACAGTTTTGTATGTTGACTAAGATGCACGTCCAGTATTTTATCTAACACCTTAGCAACAACTGTAGCGAGTGAGATGGGGCGATAGTTCGCTCTGTCCGATATGTCACCTGTCGAGTTTTTTATCAGCGGCGTCACAACAGTTCTCATTAGGTCACAAGGTAAATATGAGTGGCGTAAACAAAAGGTAAAGAGCATAGATAAGACTCTGTATAGATGCGGACCTGCGTGCTGTAGATGTTCTATACTTAGCCCATCGTGTCCCGGAGACTTACCCCTTTTCATGCATTTTATAACCCGGCACACCATTGTACTTGTTACTTCAAAAACCGGACTCATTGTAGTGTCCAATGGATTGAGCACCGCGCATGAATTTAGGGGTGAGTCTACCTTAAAAAATTGCCCAAACATATTGGCAATGTTCACGGGATCGCTAATACCATCAACACTGACAGGCAGAGACACTTTACCATTCAACTTTTTTTTTTTTCGTGTTTTTCCAAAATTTATTGAACTGCTTAGACGCATGTTGCGAGGCAAGAATATCCATGTCAATTTGCTCTTGATTGACTTGGCAAAACTTAAGCCTAGATTTAAATATTTTTCTACTACGGCACATAGCCTCATAAACAGGCCCACACCGTGGTCTATTATGCAAAACATATGTGCAAAAATCCAGCCTAGCTTGTTTATGTGCCACTGACACATGCCTATTCCAACCCCGCAGACATCTATTTCTATTCCCTACTTTAGCAGGTTTTTTAGTACATGACTCTATAGCCGCCTGCCTTAGAGTATTAATAATATTCTCATAATATTTTTCTATAATTTCCTTATGTGTAACATCTTTACAAAATTTATCCGCACACAATTGAAATTCCGAAGGAAACTCTATTAATTTTAATTTATTGTTACATATGTTGCTGTAGTTTTCAATTTCATCGGTATTTCTCAAGCCCCAAATAACATATTTATTACAGTTGTCAATGCTTATTTGTAACTTACTTCTAATATTACCTAAATCACACTCAACGCGCAATGGGAAATGGTCCGACCAGTACACGTCATACAAAACTTCGATATTTTTTATAGTGTTCCAAGCTGATTTGCTAACTATACAGTGGTCGAGCCATCTCTCACAACCGTGCGCCTCGCTTACGTAGGTATAAGTATTAGAGCCCATACCTAACTTCACAAGATCCGCACAAACCCATTCATTTTCACAACAAAAATTGAGTAGTTCCCCTCCGAAGGACGCTGAAGGATGCGCGTTTAGATCACCTAGTATATAAATATTTTCAATACTACTGTCCTGCACTAACGCATACAACTCACCCAAACATTGTGTAAACAAAGGCAAATTGTCCCACTGGTCCGTCGGCATATACACACACATTATCAAGATTTCAGTCTGGCCAGATGTTACCGCTCTTATCGCGCAGATTCGATCACTACAACACTTAACCACCGACACATTCCGGAGTACACTGCTTCGCCACAATAACGCCACACCTCCATGAGGACGACCGCGAAGAATACCCGACGTTACATCGATTGCTGATTTACCCGTATAGTTGAAGTCTTTGTCAATGCTGCCAAGAAACGCCAGGTCGTGAGGCATCAGCCAAGTCTCTTGTAGTGCTACAACGTCCGCACTCTTACACAAAGACTGTACGCAACTTACGCTTCGCTTGATGTTTTTACAGTTGTAACTTATAAATATATTATTTTTCACTTCACTTGTTGTTGATGAATTCATTTATCCTTATATTTATACTTATGATACGTTTAACGTCACGCTGTCACTCTTCTCGCTCGGCCGCTTCGCTTTAAAATCTTGAAAGCGCCTAACTGTAACTCCCGCCGGCCACAGCGAGTTATCCATAAAAGTGTCCAATTTTTCACTTGACACGTACATTTTATATGACTGGTAATCTCTTGGCTTACGTGTGTTTATTTTAAACATCAACACCCTCTCGTTAGTCTTCTCGTGAATATAGTCGATCACGTCGTTAATCACTACGTCATTGTGAACATTAGACACAAACAGAGGTACTCGCACGTTCGCCGCTTTAAACTTCATATTCCCAACGGGTTTTCCTTCACAGCCTATAATCCTATTTCTCAATCTCTTTCTTTGTGCCGTTTTCCATTCTCCGTCCATTTCTGGTGATTTCCAGACCTTTTCGCTACCTGCCATTTCCGCAAAAGATATTTTTTTCGATGCAATTGATAGGTTATCCTCGTTAACATTTGTAGAAACCGTCTCATTTGAGAAGGTTGCACAGTTGTCTTTCATAGGATTTTGCACCTTAAGACCTTCTCGTACATTTGGTTCTTGTTTACGTTGGGGCGTGGACGGAGGCGAGATAGATTTATTTCCTAACTCATTAGGTGATGAGTGCGACGGAGACCGCCTCGCTTCCTGTCCCTTACGCGACAAGGAGGGCGAATGCTGTGGCTCTGCCGGCTCGGTAGTTATGAGCTGCGATGAGTCATTCTCATTATTGCAAAAATTAACGGACATTACCGATTTACTACTTTCATTATGGTTTAAAAAACCCATCGGGCCGCTATCTAACATATTACACGCACCTCTCCTCGCGTTGACATTAATCTGGCCCTTTAAAAATGATCCATATTTGTCATTGTAATTGAAACACCTAGTTTCCAACTCGTCTACTCTTTTGTTTGTTGCATACAAACTCTTAATTTCCACAATGTCTGATTTCAGCCGTATTATGTCTTTTAATAAAGACGTTACATCAACATGGTCAAAAGTAACCGGGGGCAACTTGTTCAGTTCCCTAGCAACAAAAATCGGGAGCACTTCCGGATCAGTTTCCAGGAACACACGAATTATGTCCTCAAGATCTCGCTGCATTTTGCCCTCTTTTCGACGTGAAATCATCTTCTTTTGGCTTTTCATAACATCGAACAGCAGAGATTTTGCTGCGACCACTTCCTCTTCATTAAAAGCAGACGCGCATATCCGCATCATACTTTCCATATCCATGACGTGAACTTTATTCTGGATAAATGTTAGCAGCTCGGAAATCACAATGTTGCAGCTGGCACATTTCACAGTTTTAGAAGACGACATTTTGATAATATACGACTAATGCATTGCGCACACGCCCGATCGAGACCGCGTTCGCTCGCTCGCTATGTTGTCCTAGTACATTTACATAGACTGCGTCTAAGCTAACTTTGCACGGACTTGAACGGGAACTATGGATGGTATAGAAAGGATGCCAATCTCTTAGGGCAGAATTGTTGCAAAAGTGACTGCTTTCAGCTTTAAATAATAGTTCCTAATCTTTTCGGTGGCTCTGGGACATGAGTATAACAATGAACCATATAAGGCAACAAATAACCCGACCAAATTACGTAGGTTGTTTTTGGTAGTATTTCGGTGTATGGGGGCGCCGCCTAATTACTGTTTTTTGATGGACACTTTTCATACATAGAGATTTGGCTTCTTTATATAGTCTCCATGAACGGAACAAAGTGAGTGTCAATAAACGGCATATTTTCATAGAAATTTGACATGAGTATACCACACTTTGTCATTGCAAAGCCAACAGAAATAGTACTGACTGAGCGGCCGGCAAACGGCCGTCAATCTGCTGTCGCGGGGCGAGGTAATTCGACACGTGGCGGGGCGGTGCGCGGCCGTTCTCTATAATAATACTATTACTTATTCTGTGGTAATGTCAAACCTCGTATTATATATGTTAGAATGGCGTTAAAAGTGTATTTTGTTCGGTTCAATTCGCCGCGGCATGCATAACAATAGAGTTTATTTGTAGCCAATACGTTCCGGTGTGCGAATGGCGTATTAACGATGCCGAATATTGGTTTCGGTGGAAATGGAAACTACTGCTGCAAATAAAATATTAATATTAATATTTGTAGTTTAACCTGAGACTTCGCCCGTGTAGTTTTTGCACTTTTTTGTTCGCTTAAGGGGTATCCCATGCCCCAATGACCTTCGATTTGAATTCCTTAGTTTTCTAATGTTTTTTGTAGCTTGATATTAAGAGCCCGGTTACGATTTTAGTCGCAAAAATGCAAAATTGATAGATTTAGTCTGTGAAATTGTACACCTTTTGTTACCTAATTGAAATAACAAGTACTGGTTTCTATTAGCACGTCTTCTTATCTTGCCTTTTATCAGATCAATTTTTTGAAAACAGACTCACTAAATTAGTAATGATTTTATTTCTGATGGACGTTTAGGTAAACGCGCGTAAAGCACTGATTTTGTCGCTCTTATTTGTAAATTTCGTAAAGTTTGGACTGATAAAAATAGTAAATTTGTACTTCACGTTTATCAGATTACATTTTTGTTATATGACTTATAGTTCGAGGTAATGAAAGTTAAACGAATTCAATTTTCTCCAGCAATTACCTCAAAACAAGTGAAAATTTCTCGGAAAATCTACTTATTTCCGATCCCATATTTACTTTAGTTCATTGTTTTCGAGATATTTGGCATTAAAGTTGAACAATTTTAGGCCAAAAACCTGGTTTTCTGCCCGATTTTTCCGGTTTTTTCGTCATAGAATGTGGTGTTTTTACACGCTTTTATTTAAGCTTCACTGCGTATATACCTTTGTATATATATATATATATGGGACATTTTCTATGAAAAGGGACCTTATTGTCGATGGAGCTTACGCCATTATTAACGATGCTCCGATATAAATACAATGCCGCGCGTAAGCGCCATCGACAATAAGGTCCCTTTTCATAGAAAATGCCCTATATATAGTGCTTCAAATCTTGTAACTAAAATTTGAACCACTTCCCGATATCTGATTCAGTTGAAATTTGGAGTACTGTCGTAATTCCGGTGACAATGCAATAATATGCTAACATGGAGGTGTTCTGATGATGCAGCCGGTAGGTAGCCAAAGGAACTCCTCGATGGAAAAACACAAACACATCAAGTTTAGGCTCATTAGAAAGGTCTCAAGAATTCCTCGATAGACATGCAAATGAGAAGAAGCACAGTCAGCAATAAAAGTGTGTCGCAAAAAAAAAATTTGACAGTTACTTGTTAGTTTTTAGGGTTCCGTACCCAAAGGGTAAAAACGGGACCCTATTACTAAGACTCCGCTGTCCGTCTGTCCGTCTGTCCGTCCGTCTATCCGTCTGTCCGTCTGTCACCAGGCTGTATCTCATGAACCGTGATAGCTAGACAGTTGAAATTTTCACAGATGATGTATTTCTGTTGCCGCAATAACAACAAATACTAAAAACAGAATCATATAAATATTTAAATGGGGCTCCCATACAACAAACGTGATTTTTTTGCTGTTTTTTTTCCGTAATGGTACGGAACCCTTGGTGCGCGAGTCCGACTCGCACTTGGCCGGTTTTTACATCACGAGAGTGTATTATCTACTCTTTGGCAAAGCGTTTTGTATAGTTTATCGCAAACATTTAACAAACAAAAAGGCGTTGCAGATGTTCCGGTGAGATTATACCCTGTAACGCTTGTTGCGCTTGCGCATAGATGCAGGATAGGTACCACTGTCAGAGCTTAGTGGTTAAGCCGAGACTAAGAGATCGCGGGTTCGAATCTAGCCTCGAATTATGGAGCTATACGCAATACAGCTGTAAAAACCTGAAAGTGATTTTTGGCCAGTACTGTACATGAGGATTTTTAATTTTTAGGGTTCCGTACCTCAAAAGGAAAAAACGGAACCCTTATAGGATCACTCGTGCGTCTGTCTGTCTGTCCGTCTGACACAGCCTATTTTCTCCGAAACTACTGGACCAATTAGGTTGAGATTTGGTACACATATGTAAGTTTGTGACCCAAAGATGAACATGTAACCTAAACAAATTAATTTTAAACACGGGGGCAACTTTTGGGGGGTTAATGAGAAAATTAAAAAATAAAGCTTGTCAAACTATATCGTGTTACAAATCAAATGAAAGAGCTCATTGTGAGAATCTCAAATATATTTTTAATTCAATTAAGTACAATTATAGCCAGTAATAGTACCAATGTACAGTCGCCATCAGATATATCGGAGCGGCCGAGGTGCTCACAAATATCTGAACACGCCTCTATTGTCAAGGCGTTAGAGTGCGTGTTCAGATATTGTGAACACCTCGGCTGCTCTGATATATCTGATGGCGACTGTACCTATAATAACTTGGGCTAGACTAGAGTAAACATAATATAATAAACATAAGTATACAACAAGTAATTGAAAAGAGATTGCATGTAGCGGATATGAGAATGTTAAGGTGGATGTGTGGCGTGACGAGAATGGATAGGATAAGGAATGAGTATATAAGAGGAAGCCTGAAAGTTGCACCCATAACAGAAAAAGTAAGGGCAAATCGCCTAGCATGGTACGGGCATGTGATGCGGAGGGATGAAAGTCATGTGACGAGAAAGGTATTAAGAATGAATGTGGAGGGAAGTACGAGGAGAGGAAAACCGAGGATAAGGTGGATGGACTGTGTGAAAGATGATATGAAACTAACGCAAGTGAATGATGAGATGACGGGTGACAGAGATGTATGGAAGAAAAAGACATGCTGCGCCGACCCCAAGTGAATGGGACAAGGGCAAGCGAATGATGATGATACAATAAGTAATAGAGTAAATATAAGTATAATACAACAGGGTCAAATTTAATAGAGGTTGCAGACGCAAAAAGACCAGCCGGGCGGCCAATGCTGCGCTTTAAGGGGCTACCTGAGGTTTTCATCGATTTTGACAAGTTTTGAATCGTATCTCCTACTTTTGCACTACATATAGATTTATAAGACAAGCGGCTATCGGTTCTTCAATCTTTTATCTCCATTTTTGTCTACCGGATTGTGAAAAAAATGAATATTTATTTATTTATGATTGTTTTAAACATTGTCTAAAAAAACACTTTTTTCGTATCTCGATTGCTGTGAAAGATCTTATACGAAATCTACATATTTGGGTTCTTCTTAGACGTCTCTAAAAATTTGTCTAAGGTGTTAATTTTAAACTAATTAAAACAAAAGTTATGGCCAGAAAACCAGTTTTTTGGCCTAAAATTGTTCAACTTTGATGCCAAATATTTCGAAAACAATGAACTTTGAAGTAAATATGGGATACTATATTGCTTAAAGCGGTTGCTGTTAATATGATAAGCTACAAAAAACATTATAAAACTAAGGGATTCAAATCGAAGGTCATTGGGGCATGGGATCCCCTTAAGGATTGTGCGAAATGTGACATTAACATCCCAGGCAACCAATGGCAGAAACTGGCTGAAGACCGACCCATGTGGCGTCGTGTTATTCATGATGGTAAATCCAAGCACGACGATGCCTGGTTCTCCTTACTAAAAGAGAAACGCACGAGGCGCCACGAGCAGGCCTCCAACCCCCGCCCACCTGGGGGAGCATACACCTGCTGCGTGTGTGGCCGAGGGATCCTCTCTCGTATAGGGATTTACAGCCACGAACGCAAGTGTCGTAACACTCGTAACCGCGATGCTGCTTGAAACATCTGACACAGATGACAAAGGCCTATTTATTATTATTATAATACAACAAGTAAATACATATACTCTTGTTACTTATGGACCCAGACCGTGTAGCGAAAGAAACGCAATTATCACCTTCTCACTAATATGGAAGTGATAGAGACACAAAATTGTCACCTTGTATTGTATTGTAACCCCAAAGCTAACCCCGTGACCCCACTCGACTTGCCACCTTCCGCGTAACCACGAACATTCCGGCGTTGGCGACAAATGGCGGGCAACGATTGATGTTCCGTGGCAGAGAAATGGCGCCGTAAATGAGCCAGGGGCGGCAATCGAGCGGAGACTCGCTGTCGCGACTACCAAGGTAACTCGACGTGTGCGGGGCCGGGACGAGTTGCCTTCGACAAATGCGGAGATTGACATTCCGTGGCGGAGAGATGGCGCCTTTAATGAGCTAGAGCGGAGATCGAACGAGTTGCGATTGCGACTACTAACGGACTTAAGAATCGAAGATGTGTAGTGGTACGCGAGTTGCGTTCGGGGATTGACGTTCCGTGGCAGAGAGATGGCGGCATTAATGAGCCAGAACGGCGATCGAGCGGAGACGCGCGATTACTAAGGAAACTCGACGTGTGTAAGGCGAATTGCCTTTGACAAATGGCGGAGTGACGTATCGTGGCGGAGAAATGGCGACACTAATGAGCCAGAGCAGCGATCGAGTGCAGACGCGACTAAGGACTTTGACTCGCGAGTAACGCGAATTGCGTTCGACACGGCGAAGCTTGACGTTCTGTGGCGGAGGGACGGCGCTGAAAGCGGCGCGGCACGGCGATCAAGTGGAGAGTCGTTGCCATGAGGAGTCGAAGACGATATGTAGTGATTGTGGCTAGTTGCCATCGACAGTTGACATCGCAAGCAGGCAGATTAACATCGAGCGAAATACGTTACTCCCACGGAGAGATGAAAACGGGTGGGCGGTAACTAAGTATAGCAGGATGAGTATCGATCGACAAACGACATAATCGAATTTAAACTATCGTGAGACATATTAACTTAACTAACATAGCGGTTTCACTCAGTTCAGTTCAGTTCAGTTTATTTATTGGTAAAAAATATTTTACAGGTCACACAGGTACATTTGAAATACGACAGTTATATACAATTAAATATGATTGATAAAATACATTGGTCAAAGTTTTCAATTTCTTAAATAATCATCGTGCAATAGTTGTCAATACAATAATATTTTAAATAATCTCTTTCATAAAATCATCAATAGAGTAACATGCTTGGTCAAGGAGTAGACATTAAAGTTTTTTATTAAATATTGAATCGCTTTTTGTAAATTTAATGTCATTAGGAATTTTGTTGTATATTTTTGGCCCGATAACACTGAGACTTTCGGGCCTTCGCGAGTCGTTGAGTAGGAGCGATTAGCATGGGCATTCTGCGGCTGTCTGCGTCGCGGGTACAGGTTTTTTTATATGCATCTAGGTTTGCTCTAACGTATTTGCATGCTTCTAATATATATACGTCTCACTCACGTGTTTTTAGTCACTCGCGCGACATGTTTCGGAGAGCCTAGAGGTCTCCATTTTCAAGCACTAACAGTAGTAACAGTGCCTGAGTAACGGTCACGGCGGATGGGCGTCATGTACTCCGTGGCGTGGCGTGGTATGGGCGTATGTCGCGCGAGTGACTAAAAACACGTGAGTGAAACCGCTACGTTAGTTAAACGACATAATGACAAAACAAACCCATAGTAATGCAAACTATAGTTGCACCGAGATTTAATACTATTCTTAGCGCATCATTCCTAACAGAAACGCCGTAACTTTAACGCTTCTAACCGCGCCATCGCGTCACGGCTAAATCAGGATGGATTGATGCTCCTAAGTCTACACAAATCACTGACATCTAAACCTTACTACAAGCACATAAGGTCCACCGAAGGTCAGCTATGCTGTTACCTGACAGGGCATTTTAGAATTAGACCTTCATGAGTTGGTGACGGACTTACGGCTAGCAGAGGTTAATTGGGAGATGGTTATTTTTAATTACCTGAGTATTGATAAATTAATCTTACGGTAGATATGTACAATTGTACATGGGTTCGGTAGGCCGTGGTTTTTTTGTTAATTTCAAGGGTGGATTCCTGAGCTTAAGTCAAGTAACTTTCTCAAAGACACCGGTGTTCTAATTAACTCCGTTTCGGAGATAATCAATAATTTATAAGCGTGTACACTTGCCTTAAGGCCTCTTTATATACATATTGTTTAGTGTTTAGCCATTTAATTTTCTTAAACGTACCCCGTAACCCGAGGTTAACGGAATTCAATAAAAACACGGTGTATACATAAAATAAATATCTTTAAATATTATCATAGGTATTATGTAGCCCCTCTTTCCCATCAGGGTTGAGTGCCAAAGAAAAAAAACATTATTTAGATAGGTATTTGCCAAATTTCATCACAATCGGTAATAATTTAGCCATGAACATACAGCGGTAGATTTACCATTGCGGTTTGCGGTTATAGTATTGAAATTAATCTGAAATATTCATAATAAGTAGGTACATTATATCAAAGATAGATATACCTCCGTAATAGATGGATACAGTCTAAGGAAAAAACGTGCCTCGAAAATCACGAAAATTTGATTCTCGATCAGATGTCGCTACTACCTTTGGCCTACTCTCGTATAGAGGGCGTTGACGGTTTCGTTTGTTATTTAACAATTTTAACGCATATCAGTGAAAGAACATGGGTCAAAATCATATAAAAATAATTAATGTAAATAAAAAAATCATTTATCCATATTTAAATACATTTTAACGTATTTTTATAAATCTTCATTTTTAGTTTTAAAGTATGTCGATAGATGGCAGTGAATTTACAATGGTTACAAAATTTACTATGACAGTACCGCTCTATCTTATTATATCCTCATTGATTATATGAATATCATAACCTTACTTACACGTACTTAAACATACTTTATACTTATACCTTAAATTATAAAATGCAAGGCTTAAACAAAGAACTCAAAAACTCTCACACTCCTCAAAACCTTTCAAAGTTCGCACCGTGCTCGGAAGAAACAAGGCCAAGTGTCACTATAGCCGGCAGGTCCTTTGATCCCGGGCCCTAGCCCGGAAAATTAGAAAGTAACGCCTCGACACGCGATGTGTGTATGTGTGTTGTAAAAGAAACTCTTTAAAAAAAGTTATACGCCTTTTGATATTGTGTGCTTTGGTAGCAAAGACTTATCTCCGTATAAGATGAATACAGTCTAAGGAAACAACGTGCCTCGGAAATCAAGGAAATTTAATTCTCAGATGGCTTGTACACCTTTTCCCTATTTTCTGCTAGATGGCGTTGACGACGCCGTCTGATATTTAACATTTTTCACACAGTGAAAGAACCTGGGTCATAATCATATAAAAATAATAAATACAAATAAAACAAACATTAAATATGTATAAATAGATCATTACTTAAAAATATAGAGAATATCTATAACCAAATATTACCTCCACCTACCTAATGAACCATAGACATAGTATATACAAGTAGTTATAGACGCGCCGAGCGACCTGGGGTAAGAGAATAGTTATTTGTTATACAAGGGTGCAAAGTTGTATTTTACCCGCGAGTGTGGAATTGAAACACGAGCAAGCGAAAGGATTCTATAGTTGAACCACGAGCGAAGCGAGTGGTTCTAAAAGAGAATCCTGAGCGTAGCGAGTGTTTTAACACACGAGAAGTAAAATACATTTGCACCCGTGTGTAACACAAAACTTTTCCCCTCACTATAGCGAGGAAAGTGCAACATCCACAGGCGTTAGATCATCTTCATCAACTGGAATCACTCATTTTTTTACGATATTATAACAAAAAACACTCGAAATTCTGTACTTTTACGTGAGAAGTTTTTAAGTAAAATTTTTGTTGTCAATGTTCAAATTTCTGACGTATGAAATGTCAATGATGCGTTTTGAAATTGCGTCGACTTAACTTGTGCGTTCAGAATTATATTTAACATAATTATTTAAAAACAAACGTTTATTATGGAATTTTAAGGTTTATGACTTAAGATCATTAAATAAAGCTAAATCTGGTATTTTTTATTAGATGTTCAAATCATTTATCTAATGATAATTAATATCGAACGAACCATTATTATGAATTATTATGACTGTTAAATATTTTATGTGAATAACTAAGAAACTTAAAAATTATTTACACGTAGTTTATATGAAAAATACTGAAGTAACTTTTTCTCCGCTCCTCAAATGTTGCCAGTTCATTCGTTGTTTAAACACTTTTCTGGTAAACAATCATCAGTAAATGGAATTAACGTACCTTCAACTATTCTTTATAATTTACACAATCTAATTCCCACCCAATAAATCATACATAATCAAACGCCGAGTGAAAGTCACCGATTTTCTATTCGATTGCGCCGGGACGGGGATAATCGATCGAGTTCGGCCCGCGCTGACACGTCGGTCGCGCGACATGTCGCGACAGGTCCGATTGTGTCGACGGAGTGTGAACGATGTTGTCAACGCGACTGCCTTTTATCTCCACATGTCTAAAGTCGCCCGAAGGGCTTTAATCATGTTATAAGAACATATCTAATAGTAAAAGTATAAAAAAGCGTCGACAGCGCGTTGAAATTGGAACTTGAAACGATTATGAAATTTTAAATCATATCGTCGCTTCGAAACGGCTCTTGGTCTCGCATTAGCTCGTGTTTTAAAATAATACTCGTATGAAATTGCTTATTTTGTTAATCTTATTAAATAAAAATATAGTTTTATTACTTTAAAACAGTTTAATAATAAATATTATATTTTTATTACCAACACCTAAGTGGAGTCCACATCAAATATCATACCTACTAAATGTTAGTTTAATTTATTGATGTAATTTCACTCATCGGATACCGTATTCTTGATCTTGACTAAACCCTGTATGATCTAGTATCTAGTAATCTGTCCTTTCAGCTCAACAACTAGGGTTGTTGCGAACGCAACCTTTTATTTGTATAATGCAGTAGCTAAACGCAGCCGTCGGGCTCGCTTACTATGCGGACGCTTATTTAAATGCACCAATAGGAGCGCTCCACATAACCTGTATCGCAGCCAATTAGAGGCACCTAAATTTAGACTACCTTTTTACCATTCAAAATTAGCTTAATCACTTTCGCATCAGCCTCCATACTATTACCACCACTTCTACACCTTTAACCGTTTACGTCAACTGTACCTTGTAAAGTAACCAGCACCTATATATTACACGTTTACTTCAAATCGAAGTCTTTTTATTTGTCGTCGAGACCTGCACGGCGGCTACAAGGGTCCTTCTGAGATAACTTTGCACCAACTTGACCAAATCAAAGTGTTTCCTTAGAAATTTAACATTATTGATAACAATTCCACACTTCCTCATTTCGCCATGCAGAGTAAGTCTGGTCTGACTCTATCATAATAAGTGTAATGTACGTGTCAGGCCAATGCCAACTAGTACGTTGTGCAACAGGTACTTAATAAGGGTTCTTTAAATTCAAAGGCCAAAGTTACAAAACAAAACGAAGTTGAGTTTTGTAAAGACAGGCCCGAGAATTTTAAGACCTTTATGTACCGTTGCATACAATATTTTTTCTAAGAGCGGCAAATACCTAAAATTAGTAATAAAATCCAAGGAAATATTGGTTTGTAGATCTTTGCCTAGGCATTCTTACTTCTAGAAGTAAGAATAAAAAAAAACAACAGTTGCATAAGAAGAATATCCTTAAGAACACTGCTTTTAAGTAAAGGTCGTTAAAACACTGCGCCGGGACCCCGCGCGCCGCGCTTCTTATAAAGTTGATTTCGATGTCACTGGCAGTCATTTAATTTACAAATAAGAGTGCTGGAGTAGAGAAAATATAATGTGATTGATCTAACATGGATCTGATATCATTCCAATATGGGATGGTTCCAATCTCCTTTAGAGTAAGAGCATGGAGACTATATAAAGGAGCCAAATCTCTATGTATGAAAAGTGTCTATCAAAAAACAGTAATTAGGCGGCGCCACCATACACCGAAATACTACCAAAAACAACCTACGTAATTTGGTCGGGTTATTTGTTGCCTTATATGGTTCATGTTATACTCATGTCCCAGAGCCTAACTAGCGCCACCGAAGAGATTAGGAACTATTATTTAAAGCTTAACGCGGTCACTTTTACAACAATTCTGCCATAAGAGATTGCGATCCTTTCTTTACCATCCATATATAAATTTTGTGACCACTGTAAATTCCCTGCCATCTATCGACATACTTTAAAACTAAAAATTAAGATTTATAAAAATACGTTAAAATGTATTTAAATATGGATAAATGATTTTTTTTATTTGCTTTAATTATTTTTATGATTTTGACCCATGTTCTTTCACTGATATGCGTTAAAATTGTTAAATAACAAACGAAACCGTCAACGCCATCTATACGACAGTAGGCCAAAGCTAGTGGCGCCCTCTGAACGAGAATCAAATTTTCATGATTTTCGAGGCACGTTTTTTCCTTAGACTGTATCCATCTATTACGGAGTTATATCTATCTTTGGTATATATCATATTGGAATGAGATTTGATAACTAGAACTCGAATTGGCGTGTGTGTGAGAGAAGGGAGTTCCCGCTGCGCGCGCAGCGAGCGTATAACCGCCAATAATTAGTAATTTCCATTGATTGATCGACTGATGCATAGACAACAATTAGTCTGTTTTTATGTCAATTATCACTTACACACTTGGACAGACACGTTATTCAGTTTTTACCTCGTTTTCCGATCGGGATCGAATGAGCCAATCAGCTTTAACAATGAACCGTTTTGCGCGTATGCATCAGAAAGTAAAATGATTCGAACATTGACAATCTGCACTGTCTAATACAACAGTATTAAATGTAAATATATTTCCTTTTTTATTGTGGGACGTACCATTATTACAATATAAATTGTAAATACAGATGTCAATCACAATGAAATAATCAAAGATGATCAACTCTGGCCAACGTGGGAGTCGAACCCACATCCTTGGATTGCCGGTCCAATGCGTTACAAATTCCGCCAGCTGACCATCTGCCGGAATTCAAAGTCAACAGTCAACTCTATAATAAAATCAACAGAGAATTAGACTTTCACTCAAAAGCAAAACCATACCACGAATGTAAATTACATCTCACTAAATGGCTTAAAACTAAAACTTATGAGGCAACGGAGAAGCTGCTAAGATCGGAATACTACACACACACACACACACACACACACACACACACGTCTCAGTCAATATTCACACCTTAAATCAAACAAGTAAAAATAAACAGAAACAGTGTACCTGTGTTAATCTGTTAATGCATGTCTTAAAATTAAGTTAAATATCTATTAACTAGTAATTCTGTATAATTACCTATATCTGTATTTATAATAGTTTTCCTCACTTATATATATATAAAAAAAAATAAAAAAAATAATAATAATGTAATACTTATAAACCTAGGGAAGAGCGGTGCCTCCCAACACAAGCATTGTTTGCTTACCGGGCGGCTCCATCCCCTATCACAAAAATGTACATTTTTATAAAATAAAGAATTTTGTAATTTGTAAAAAAAACCGTCAATCAACGCGAATTTAGTCATTGGAACTGTGAACAACGTCATTACCGACATCTGCATTTAGTTGCAATAACTAAATTCGCGTTGATTGGCGGATGGCGGATTAACGATTAACCTTTAGGTCCTTGACAAATTGGACTGGATTTTAAAAGAGCATACTTTATTTGATACTATATACAGCGAAGCTGTTTATAACTACGCCGGGTGTGATGTTTAAATTACATAGATACGTAGGCGCTTTTTTTGTTTTATCATTAGAATATATTTATTCTATCTCTATGTGGCGATACCTCTTCTATAAAGGCCCTTCAGACTATGTGCGCGAATCGCGGCGCGACTTCGCGGAGAGAACATGTCGCGACGTTGACGTATGACTCCACACTCGCAAACTTGACGGCTATTTCGCAGTTTGGTTCGCGTCAAGATGGCGGAATAGCATCAGCTGATCGAGTTTAACTGCTAGTTATTTATGGCATCATACGTGATTTAGCTATTTTTCAATTTTGTTTTGTTGTAAAACCGTAAAATATAGCTGCTTTATATAATATAATTATTATTTGTCTTGCCACATATGAGTCAAAATAGTTTGTAATGTGGTCTTGCCAGTTCGCGCTAATAAACCGACAAAAAACTGGGAACTAGGCGCGAAGGCGTGAACAATCTGCGAGATCGACGCCACACTTACGTTCGCGGCTTCGCGCCGTGATTCGCGCATGAGTGTGGAGAGCCCTATAGGGTTTGACCTGATCGCTTACGCGCGCATCCAGTGTGGCAAATCCTTAACTGTGTTCATTACTGTTATTAGTTTTATGGGTGGTTCATTAATTCTAATGTTGATTGTGAGACGTACTAATGCTATAGTTTCATGGGTGATTTAGTGGTTCAATTTGAGTATATAAAATAGGAAGTCTAAATCTTCATTATTTTTAAAAGTAGGTGAACAAACGGTCACACCCGGTATATAGTGTGGACCATGATGTGTGTGTAAATTGAAGGGAAGCGTGGTAGCGGTAAAAGGCGCATCATGGACTGAAAATATAAGAGACTGGTTAAGAGTGAAAAGACTGAACATAGAGAGACATATAGACATATGGTGGTCGACTTTCTGGACGGAGATGGCACGTGAAGAAGATGATGAATCTAGGTACCGATATATAAAATAAATATTTCATCTCACAGCAGTCACAGTTATGACTCCAATTCCAAATAGCACGCGTGTAACGTCTAATCTCTCCATCCGTGTAGATAAATCTGCTCGTATGCACTTTCTCAGCACCCCGGGCTCCGGCACGTAACATTCAGATGTTTGTGGAATAACAACCGGGCGACATCCCTGCAGCCGATCCTTATCGAGTACGTGCCAACTTGGCCTTTGCACTTCCGAGCGCACTCGAATAACGTTAGCTAAGGTTTAGAACCACAAACATTCTAATTTAAATCTTATAGTTGTGGTAGTAAAGTTGCTATTCGAAAAATTATCTATTCGAAAAATTATTATTTTGGTAAAACTTAGAAGGATAATTCATGATAATTCTAAGTGTGCGCGTAGGCATCAGATGACCTGCAATTTCGCGAACTACCTACGTGATTTTCTTTGTAATTTTAAATTGACTTTTGTGGAGTATATGTGACCTCTTTTTTAAATTAATAGGAAATAAGCTTGCCTGTGCCGTTCTTCACGTCTGTACATTTTTACCTTTTAAGCATCCATGTGTATCCTGCCCGTCCTAACCTACGGTGCTCAAACATGGTCACTAGTCACAGTCAGTAGTCCAAGTTGAAGGTTTGCCAACGGGCTATTGAGCGCAGCATTTTAGGTGTGAAGAGGACCGATCGTATCCGGAACACCACGCTGCGCGCAAAAACCCGCATTGCTGACGTCGGTGAGAAGACTGCTAGGCTCAAATAGGACTAGGCCGGTCACGTCTACCGCATGCATCCAGACAGATGGGCTAGCATAGCTACCAAATGGATGCCAGAAAAGGGGCGAGGACCCGGCAGGCCCAGACGGAGATGGCGGGACGACCTAGACACCTTTCTCAACAACTGGCCGGAGGAGGCACTATATCGGGAGTCGTGGAAGACAAGGGGAGAGGCCTTTGCCCAGCAGTGGGACACCATAATAGGCTAGTAAAAAAAAAGCATTACTTCCCAGGGCACTAAGAGGGTAACCTATCTGTGAGTTTCGGTCATACAGGGTGGCAGAGAAATACGTTGAAGCAGAATTTTGACTGCTAGCTGCATGTTGTTGGTATAATTTTCACAAACTTGTAAAGCCTGACCAGGATATATCCTATTCGATTTTCTAACTAAAACTGTTACTGGTTACGAAACGAGGACCTAATTACTTATCTCGTTAGAAAATGTTCCTGGTTACGAAACGAGGACATAATAATCATATATGATCACGCGCAATGTTGCGGAATTTCACTGGAACAATTTTTTTCGTACTATAAGAACTGTCACCCTATACATGAGAATAACAGCGCCCTCTTGACAATGATCATATATTACTGGTCAGGCTTTATATGATTGTAGTGTTAATTATATAACTGTTTGGAACAGTCGTTTAAGTAACAAAATAAAACTTATTTTTGGACCAACCTTTAAGCTATTTCTATGCCAAATTGGACTCTTACATATGTGGTATTTTCTATAAAAAGGGACCTTATTGTCGATGGCGCTGACGCCATTATTAACGATGCTCCGATATAAATACAATGCCGCGCGACGCTGTGCGGTGTAAGCGCCATCGACAATAAGGTCCCTTTTCATAGAAAATGCCCCATATAACTAGCGACCCGCACAGGCTTCGCACGGGTTACACAAAACCTTTACAAAGTATACACTAAAGCCTTCCTCAAGTATTACTCTATTGATAGGTGAAAACCGCATCAAATTCCGTTGCGTAGTTTTAAAGACCTAAGTCGGATACGTCATTACCAAACTTAAATGGAGCTGGGCGGGACATGTTGCCAGACAGAGTGATGGCAGGTGGGCCAAAATGTTAACGGAATGGTGGCCGCTTTCAGACGAAAGGAGTGCCTGGCGTCCGTTGGCTCGTTGGGTGGACGACATTCGGAAGACTGCGGGTCACTTCTGGATGAGATTGGCTCAGGACCGGGATAAGTGGCGTACGCGAGGAGAGAGAGGCCTATGCTCAGCAGTGGGCGATAGAAGGCTGATATGATGATGATGATGAAGCACACATAGGGACAGACAGCGGAAAGCGACTTTGTTTTATACTATGTAGCTATGTAGTGATTATGTTAAGCAATACGAGTATTTGCATGTTTAAGTGACAATAGAATTCAAATTACCTACTTTATTTCCTAAACAGAAACTTTGTTTCGATCTCAAAACGTTATATTTGTGGCCAGATTTATAAGAAATTCGTTACTATAGAGTTTCTTCCGGTGTTGGAGAATAATGTGTTTATTCAATATTGTCCGGTCAATGGGCCTATTTCTAGGGCTCCGCAGCCACACGTAGAAACCTTTTATCTTTGTGCTTAAATATGTATCAAAGGCTCAGAAATATCTCAGTTAATGATGTGTAATTTTTTATTTTGCTTCAAAACTAAGTACATGTGTGTTTATTTTGGAAATATGAAGAATATTAATGTATTGGGCACGTCTCATCTGAAACACAGGGAATCCTAGTTCCGGCTTCAGGCACATGTATACCATCACTAATTTTTACAAGCTTTTATTTAACTCGCAATGTACCTATGTAAGTATGTATGTAAAATGTTTGTAAGGGTCAAATCTTGCAAGTTAAATTTGACCCACTTCCCGGTTTCCGATGAAGCTGAAAATTCGTTTGTCGTGTGACAATGCAATACTATGGTACCATCGAGCTGATCTGATGATGGAGACAGGAGGTGGCAGGAACTCTGTGAAAAAACAACGCAACCTAATTGTGTTTAGGGTTTTTAGAATTGTCTCGATGAGTATTAGTTGCCTCTGGAAAAAAAGTACAGTCAGCGATAAAAGCTTGTACCAAAAATGAAATTTTTGCCAAAAACTTATTTAAGTCTTTGTTTTATTAGAATGTAACCATGCAATCAAATAAATAAAAATATAAAACAATTATTCTAATTTCGGTAGAATGTTTTTTTTTGCTTCAAACGGCAGTTATAGAGATTTTAAATTAAATGCAGTATTATAGAACCAAACCAACCAGACGACCGGTCTGGCCTAGTGGGTAGTGACCCTGCCTGTGAAGCCGATGGTCCTGGGTTCGAATCGCGGTAAGGGCATTTATTTTGTGTGATGAGCACAGATATTTGTTCCAGAGTAATGGGTGTTTTCTATGTATTTAAGTATTTATATATTATATATATCGTTGTCTGAGTACCCATAACACAAGCCTCCTTGGGCTTACCGTGGGACTTAGTCAATCTGTGTAAGAATGTTCTATAATTTTTATTTATTTATTTATTTATAATTTATTTTAATTTTCATTTCCTTAGATAAAATATAAATATTCTTTCATGCAGCATTAGATATTTTAAATGTAGGTAGTATTATTGGTATTCTTCTGTTAAAATATAAAAATTCTTTCTTACTATTTCAGCGGCAGCGGCAGCATGACAGATTTGAAATGTAATTTAATAATATTTTATTTATTTTGATAGTTTATGGAATATTATTCAATTAAAACTAAAACTAAAACTAACTAAGAATAACAACTTATAAATAATAAAAATTAAAAAACAAAACTACTCTTAATTAAAAAACATCTAAATAAGTCCCCCGCGGCATTGTGCCAAAGATGCTGGCAGCATTCCCTCGCTGAATGGCAATACTTATGCGCTGCGAGAGAAAGCCACCAGCTCTCTGGTCACCGGTTGCGTCGACGAGCTTTTTGCTAAGTTCTTTAAAAATAACTTTTGCGCTTGGACCCCACGGCCCCAGTGTCTCGACACCAAATGCCACAAAGTGATATTGTGGGCCGAGACCTCGGTACTTTGCGAACATTTTGCCTTCAGCCGCCTCGGCAGCCGCCCCAGCCCTGAACGAAGTTAATAATTAAAAATATATACTTAATATTAATATTATTATATAGATTTAACCCATAGAATGCTAAGCATTTTTACATCAATCAACGCAGTTGACATGCAGTCAACTGAACTGCAATTATCCAGACCCTCAGGTTAAACGCTCAACGCTCGCTCTTGACCGTTTTATTTATTATCAATACCGAACCGCGCAAAATGTAAATTTGTACAATGTGTATTGCCCACTGAGGTGTACAACAAAAACACAATTGTACAAAAGGTCCCAAACGCCTTCCCACAACAAACGCTTTACGATCTTTCGACTTAAATGTGCCTACGCGCAGCTGTTAAGCTTTACACTGCGCGTCATTTAATATTCAACTTTATCGCTTTACCTATAGAGTTTAAATTGTAATGTGTTTTTATTTTCATACAGGGTGTGTTGACAAATGAAAGATGACAATAATATTGTTGTATTGTGGTCCAACAATGATTGTTGTGGCTCGCATTGTTGTTAGTTTTTATTGCTTTTTTTGTCCATATTTAGGTCATGATGTCTCCATCGCTAGACTGCGGAGAGGGTCATGTAATGTTTCCGGAACGTTTGTTACACGCGAAGATATCACGATTAACGCATTTTTCTAGTAAATCATGTTTTTACGGAGATAATTGATGGAGTTGCTGTTGGTATTAGTACGAGTAGACATTTTTAAAGACTGGCTATTTGTAAAACGGGATTTACATTACGAAATTACTGTCGTGCATGTTGAAATCAGTTTCACGAAAGTACTTAGTTTCGATAAAATAAAAAGGAAGGAAGAAAATATGCTGCTAGTGGCCGAGAGGAAGATACTGGGCCCCAAAAAAGACCGGATGGAAGCTGGACAGTCCTTAGGAACCATGAGATTGAAGACCTAGTGGCTGAACCTAACATCATGGGAGAGACTATAGCTCACAGACTCCGTTGGTTGGGCCATCTTGAGAGAATGGATGAGGATTGGAACGTGAAAAGAGCATTCCTGGGCCGCCCAGCAAGAAGACGTCCAGGACGCCCCAGGTATCGCTGGTGCGACAGGGTGGAGGCGGATCTGCGCGAACTTCGAGTCACCAATTGGTGAGAAGTCGCACAGGGTCGAGAAAAGTGGCGCTGTCTTGTGTCGGATTTTGGGTCGCTGAGCCAACGGAGTAAGTAGTACTTTAGTTTCGATATATGCGAAAGTAATTTCGTAAAATAATTAGTATAAATAAATATATAATATCGCAGTGACCACGCCCCCATCAGCATCGAAGCTACACTTCCGCACAGCGCAGACACTTTCGCTACATTAGTTTTTCCATAGAGTAACTTATACTAGAGCGGTACTGTCATAGTAAATTTTGTAACCCCAGTAAATTCACTGCCATCTGTCGACACACTTTAAAACTAAAAATAAATATTTATAAAAATACGATAAAATGTATTTAAATATGGATAAATGATTTTTTTATTTGCATTCATTATTTTTATATGATTTTGACCCATGTTCTTTCACTGGTATGCGTTAAAATTATATATAACAAACGAAACAGTCAACGCCCTCTATACGAGTGTAGGCCAAAACTAGTGGCGCCATCTGATCGAGAATCAAATTTTCGTGATTTTCGAGGCACGTTTTTTCCTTATCCATCTATTACGGAGTTATATCTATCTTTGGTTTTTCACGTCGCATTTAATTTACACTACGAAATTAGTTGCATGACACTAATGTCACCAAAAAATCGTGCAGGGCACGAAATTGATTTGCTTTCGTGAAATTAATGCATTCGTAAATATTAAATTACACGTGAAACTACCTACCTAAACCTACTTAAAGTTATCTCTAGGCATGATTAATCTAGTAGTGGAATATTGTAATTCTTAATCGCTGGGGTTCCGTTGTCATTTCTTATTCTGGTTAAAGCCCTTAAAGCCTATCAGAATTCTATATGGCCCTGAGATAGTGTCGCTACAAGCAGCTTACATACGCATACATAATGTGCGCGCTTAATGTATACTTACTATACTTAGTCAAAAACAAGTGCGTCGGACTCGCGCACCGAAGGTTCCGTACAAAAAAAAATATTTTTATTATATAATGTAACTAAAAATTTACGGTTTTCGCAATTTTTCCTTTATCTGTGCTATAAGACGTTGCTTCTTACCAAATTTCAAGATTCTGTGTTCACGGGAAGTACCTTGTAGGTTTTGATTCCCTTGCGAGTGTCGAAAATTGGCGGCATAAACGGTTGTATCTTTTGATTGCGTTGGCTTAGAAGTTTGATTTTTTCACAGCTCCAAGGGACAGTAGACTTGAGTATTTGATAAAAATTCCAGCGTTCCTGAGAAAAAGGGTCTTGACAGACAGACTGACGGATGGACAACAAAGTGATCCTATAAGGGTTCCGTTTTTTTTTCTTTCGGGGTACGGAACCCTAATAATGTTAGTAAACCTATCCGGGCATGTGAACGACTAATTATTGAAACATTGTTTATTGAAGTCCTATTATTACGCAATCCTTCGTCCTTTTATTGATAGAGTCAGACCAAGAAAAGTCTGCAATGTTTTTGATAACACAAGCAATGCAAGTGTTATTTTAAATGTATAACTTCTATGAAATTATGACGTATAAATAACACTTGCACTACGTATGCTATAAAAATCGTTGCAGACTTTATTTAGTTTAACTCTATAAATTTTTTATTCTACTTATTCGCAACATTTTTTTTGCATCTTTGAGAATAAGTTGTGGAACTTTCGTGGTAAAATCGCTTATAATTCCGCAATCTTTTCTTCTGGTGACATTCTGGTGATGGCTTTCAACGTTTGTTGTCGAAGAATCTCGGTTCCAGTAAAGTAACTTAACATTACCACTGAAAATCCACAACATGGCGATATTATAATCCGATCAAAAATTAGAAAATTTACTTTAAAAAAATTAAATACAGCTATCATTTTGACGGCTTTGGACAGAGTAGCATGGCGGTCTTTGGTGTCGGAGGCCAAGATCTACTTCGGGTCGTCGCGCCACAGCAGTTAGTATCATTTTGCTTGACAATTACTAAAATTATAATTCTAACATTAGACAGGTTAATATAATGCTTTTTATTATGAATACTGTCAGAAATACGTGTCACGTCCCGCACTATGCTGTCCCGCACACTCCGCTGGCTCCACAGAAAACCAGCGCCGTTGACCACGCGTCGTGCCAGCTGCATTGCTGCGTGAAGACCATTTCGGCTTCTTCTCTTATTTCTACTGTTTTGTTTATCTTTGTTTTGTATTGTTCTATATATGTGTTGTATTGATGTGTTATCTGAATAAATGATTTCTTTTCTATTCTAAATATATGCTCAATATATTACGTAGGGCACTCAGTAAACCTTTTTTGCGTTACAAGTGTATTGATTTTTTCTGTTAGGAAGTAGGGCAACTTATTTTCTGTATTGTATTGAATTTGTACTTATGTATTTTCTATTCGATTTTCTAACCAAAAACTGTTACCGGTTATGAAACGAGGACCTAATTACATATCTCGTTAGAAAATGTTCCTGGTTACGAAACGAGGACCTAATTTACATAATTCGTTAGAATATGTTACTGGTTACGAAACGAGTACCCAATTACATATCTCGTTAGAAAATGTTCCTGGTTACAAATCGAGGACTTATTTACATATCTCGGTAGAAAATGTTACTGGTTACGAAACGATGACCTAATTACATATTACTGGTTACGAAACGAGGACCTAATTACATATCTCGTTAGAAAATGTTACTGGTTACGAAACGATGACCTAATTACATATTACTGGTTACGAAACGATGACCTAATTACATATCGCGTTAGAAAATGTTACTGGTTACGAAATGAGTACCTAATAACATATCTCGTTAAAAAATGTAATCCAGAATACCACAAATCTCCCCAAGCATATCTCGGCTCAAATAAAGGTTTAGTTGTTTTACCCATGAATGTTAAAATACGCCACAAATGAACGACCTGATCCGATAATGTTATAGTTTAACTCGAGTACAAACCCCGTCCAGCCGTGCGTTCATACAAACATACATACAAATAGTGCAAACCAGCAAAATAATGCGATTTGACGCTTAACAGCGCGGAACATCATATTATCTGTAATTACTAACACCAGCAAAATTGAGTCTTATCACGACGTGTTAACGTTCAATATCATTCGGAGCTTTAGAAGCGATTTTAATAAATTTCGAAATTATCTGCGTAAGCGAATTTGAATTTTAGTGATACCTGTTAAGGTCCTATTTAATTTGAGCGGCGCTTTTAATTAGGGCTGAGCAGTGATATAAAGCAAACTGGTGAAGTCGGTATCGCGTAGGGTTGCCTCAATTGTTTTAGCTAAATCGTGAATCGTTGAGCTGTCAATCAACTTTATGGGTGATTTGTATGTATTAGTGAGCTTCGCGTTGTAATTTAAATTCAGTTGCATGTAGTATACATGCAACTTTTATATTATGTTTCATATCATTTGGAGCATAGACATAGTATATACACGTAGTCATAGACGCGCCACCGAGCGACCGGGGGTAAGAGAAAGAATATTCATATAAAATTTGGGCAGCATAGGATTTATAAATTTCGGTATTTCGCCATCGCCTCCTGCCTATGCCGCCACCCGGTCGGTGATAAGGACAAAGCATGGCACTATTTTCTTTTTCCTCTTATAGGAATCGCAATGAGACTATCTTTCTCTATCAAAGAGTGTCAGGCCCTTGATTTGGAGCTAATAATTTTTTGTTTAATTTTTCGTGCAGTTCAAAACACAACCAGCTACGCCCGTGACTCCGTCTGCGTAAGATTTATAATGTTTAGTTTCTGTAAACCACCTAAGTATAGTCTCCATGATGTATAAGTTAGTCAAGTCATGGAGACTATATAAAGGAGCCAAATCTCTATGTATGAAAAGTGTCCATCAAAAAACGGTAATTAGGCGGCGCCACCATACACCGAAATACTACCAAAAACAACCTACGTAATTTGGTCGGGTTATTTGTTGCCTTATATGGTTCATGTTATACTCACGTCCCAGAGCCTAACTAGCGCCACCGAAGAGATTAGGAACTATTATTTAAAGCTGAAAGCGGTCACTTTTGCAACAATTCTGCCATAAGAGATTGGCATCCTTTCTATACCATCCATAAGTCGATGGTTTACTAAAAAAGCTAGTCCTGATGCACTCTGGTGGCAGGACATTGCAGTAATATCCCCTAAGACAACATTTCAGAAACATTTAACACGAAATATAACACGAGTAATTAAAGACAATTTTGAAGGGCACAAAACTATCCAAAAATAGAAGTTATCCTTTTTTTTGTATAACTTCAATTTCAATCACGGACTCCTTCATAAAATACAGATGCTAACCCGTCGGGGCCGCGGCCCTTGACTCGGCCAAACATCGTCGAGTACGATTGAAATGTCACTGTTTGTGTGTTTGTGTTCAAGTGTTTATTTGTGTGCTTGTGTGTTGTGTTATTGTGTGCTCGAGTGTTTTATCTGGGTTGCGCCGGTTTTGAGAGCCCTCGTTGTTTTGACACCCTATATGTTTTTGTGGGATCAAGTGGTTTTTATGTTTTTATTGTTTTAGTTAAGTAAATATAGTTTCGAATTAGTTGTTTGAACTGTGACTTTAACATTTATTTTTAGGTAGGTATATAATACTATACGTAGGTATAATTTGGGCCGAATGACTAACAAAATCGACGATTTTCAGAAATAGATTCTTAGTTATATCTAAAAGCTCCTGTGCTAAAAAAAATAGTTAATAAATTGTGTAATTAATTAGTTAAACTTAATTAATAGCTATGATATTACAAATAATAATGTTTGTACTAATAATTTTTAAAAGGAGTAGCTGTTTTACCCCCGATTAAAAATTAAAATTAAATTAAAAATTAAAATTAAAATTCATTTATTTCAAGCTATTTGGCTCATATCATATATAACATTACAATTCATATGAATTAATTAATTTATATGAATTCTTTCTCTCAACCTGCATCTAGAGCACACATTTTACAGTTTCGACGAATTTTTAAATTTTAAATTATGAGTTATACCTAGAGAGATTATTATAATTAATTATATTAATGATTATTACCTATATTATTAATCAACTTTTATATTCAATATTTTTTCTAAATAACTGACATGTAATATTAATATTATACAATAAATGATTAGGATTATGATTATGAACCTAGAACATACATTTCCTTGTAGCGTAGGTTAATTGTTCTCACTGTACATTCTATAAAACGAACATAAATATTTCCTTTTTAGGGTTCCGTACCCAAAGGGTAAACACGGGACCCTATTACTAAGACTCCGCTGTCCGTCTGTCTGTCACCAGGATGTATCTCATCAACCGTGATAGCTAGACAGTTGAAATTTTCACAGATGTATTTCTGTTGCCGCCATAACAACAAATACTAAAAACAGAATAAAATGAATATCTAAGTGGGGCCATACAACAAACGTGATTTTTTTTGCCGTTTTTTGCGTAATGGTACGGAAACCTTCGTGCGCGAGTCCGACTCGCACTTGGCCGGTTTTATATTATAATTATTCATTTCATAGCACGCTCCAACTGCCACGAGGAATGGTTATTCAGGAATGTTAGTCTGCTCAGTACCCCTAGCACAGGGCGGACACGCTTTACATCAAAAATCACTTATACGTGATATTTAATCGCGTTTCTATGTGTGAACGGGCCGTCTGTACACGCGGCATGCGTCATAGTGTGAGTATGTTGCTTAAAAATAGTACTGAGAGTACGCCAGAAGTCCGCCAGATTTCTGACGCGGGGCGAGGTAATTCGAGTCGGGGCGGGGCGGTGCGTGGCCGTTCTGTATGATAATACTATTACTTATTCATTTCATTCTATAGCGTGACGTACACGTTTGCATTATGTCTAAAATTTTGAGTTTCCAAAACGTCCCGCTTGGCGCGTTGTACAAAATCCCATACAAAAATAGGCAACGCAATCGCGAACGCACGTCACGCTGTCGAATGAAAATACACTAGTTCAGAACAGTCGCACCCAGGTGCTCACAAATATGTGAACACGACTACAATAAAGGAATTTTATTTCAGTACCATTTCGTACGTGTAGGGTAGGGTAGGAAACAGTGGCTTTGCTCGAACGGTGGCTCAGCTCAGTCGCCCCAATATCGCCTCTATCATGTTGGAAATTGGAATTAGGTTGAGAGAGCCACTGTACCCGGTTATTTTTTCTGAGCCACTGTTTCCTACCCTACCCTATGTATATTTATTTAATAATAAATATCTACACACATATCATTTTATCTGTGAAATAGTTATTTGTGCAACAAGAGAGGAAAGTTTGTTTTTCTTGCGAGTGTTTATTTTGAGTCCCGAGAAAGCGAAAGATTCTAAGTTAGAATCTTGAGCGTAGCGAGGGACTCAAAAACACGAGATGTTAAATAACTTTGCTCTCGTGTTGCACACGTATTTTTCACCTCAGTAGTGAGAACATATTAAAGGTTAAAATGTATTTCGAATTACACAGAATAATACAGAGAAACAAAAAAATTGTAATAAAAGTATGAAGTGGCAGTTCATGGCCTTCAGTAAATTAAAAAGCTACTTTGTTTCACTCCCTGGAGTTAGGAGAGTCGCACTTTCCTCACTCCAGGGAGTGACGAAAATAGGCTTATTCGAGCTGCTGAGGTGAAAATGTTATTATTGCTTCATTCAAAGATTATGGTCTATCTATAGTTAAATATGCAATGTATTCTGTATTTTTTTCCATAATGTCATCCAGGGAAGAAAATAAGGACAACGTGTGCATGAAGAAGCTTAGTTTATATAGCTCAAGTTTATAAAATAAAAAACCGGCCAAGTGCGAGTCGGACTCGCGCACAAAGGGTTCCGTACCATTACGGAAAAAAACAGCAAAAAAACACGTTTGTTGTATGGGAGCCCCATTTAAATATTTATATTATTCTGTTTTTAGTATTTGTTGTTATAGCGGCAACAGAAATATATCATCTGTGAAAAAACAGACAGACGGGCAGACGGACGGACAGACGGACAGCGGAGTCTTAGTAATAGGGTCCCGTTTTTACCCTTTAGGTACGGAACCCTAAAAAACGAAATAGAGCAAAAACAAGTTTTGTATGAAAAACTTAAATTCGCTGCATTATTTTAACTATGGTATCTGAAGCTACATAAACTAATTACAGACATAGATATACCTCATCCTATTGTAAGTACATAGTTTCAGAGTAATCTATCTAGTTTAAAAATGAGAGCGGAACTACGTTTGTATGGCGCACACACACACACAGACAAACTTTTTCTTTACTTTTTATTTCTTTAAATTACTTAATTTCATTAATTATTACTTCTCTCCTATTAATGTTACCTAGTTTTTAGGGTTACGTACCCAAAGGGTAAAAACGGGACCCTATTACCAATGAGTATATAATAAGATAGAGCGGTACTGTCATAGTAAATTTTGTAACCACTGTAAATTCACTGCCATCTATCGACATAATTTAAAAATAAAAATGAAGATTTATAAAAATACGTTAAAAATGTATTTAAATATGGATAAATAATTTTTTTATTTGCATTAATTATTTTTATATGATTTTGACCCATGTTCCTTAACGAATATGCGTTAAAATTATAAATAACAAACGAAAAGGTCAACGCCCTCTATACGAGAGTAGGCCAAAGCTAGTGGCGCCATCTGATCGAGAATCAAATTTTCGTGATTTTCGAGGCACGTTTTTTCCTTAGACTGTATCCATCTATTACGGAGTTATATCTATCTTTGCTATTACTAAGACTCCGCTGTCCGTCTATCCGTCTGTCTGTCATCAGGCTGTATCTCATGAACCGTGATAGCTAGACAGTTGAAATTTTCACAGATGATATATTTCTGTTGCCGCTATAACAACAAATACTAAAAAGTACGGAACCCTCGGTGTGCGAGTCCGACTCGCACTTGGCCGGTTTTTTTTTACTTAACCTTTGGTCAGGCCTATGGAACTCTCCGCGCGAGCTCGGATTTATACCTACGACTCGCTTCCCGCCGGCGGGACTCAAGCTAGCCAGTTGGTTGCCACACGCGCTCACGCACGCGCTGTATGCCAAAGAAATGTCTTCGTCACGAACAAATAACACAGCTTGTAGTGTGGATGGATGCAGAAACAACAAAACAAATAAAAATTATAGTTTTTTCCTCTTTCGACGGATGAGGAAAAGTAAGTAGACATTCTCAATATAGGTACTTACACCTACTGTTATTATTTTTACGATAGTTACAAGCTACGTAAGGTACTATTAAATTGTTTTAAAGATGTAGGTAATATTTTTTACGACACATTTATAGCTAGATATCTACCTAACTTACCTAAGACACCTAAGTGTTTGAAAGAAGCGTCGGCAACCCTAGCGTTGTGGGGAGCGGCGCGTTGAAGGTCACTCGATTGTATTTTTGTGTAGGTATCAAAACTGTAGGTATTTGCGTTTTCTTTGAGAGATAAGTATCTGTGCTTTGGTTGTATATTACGAATCCGGCTACCACGTGACAGGCATACCCTATACTCTGATTTGTAATTAGATTCCATAAAACTAACCTCACTTTTTCTCTTTTCCGTATGTTTTAAGAAACTTAACAAAGCTAAAAGGATGTATCTATATTTATTTTAAATGCTAGAGTATGCAAAAAAGAAATTTGAGTTTACTTCTTTACATATTTTCCATTATTACGAAAGAAAAAGGATCTGAGTGAGGTTAGTTTTATGGAATCTATTTACAAATCAGTTTAGTATGGGGCTACAGGATATTGTCTAATATTATTAAGGTTTTTTTTCTTTTAAATAAATATTCTTAAGAGATATTGGAGATAAAGCTTGCCGGAGACCCTTAAAAGTGTGCATGTATGGCCCTTGAATTCTAGTTGACAACTGCCATACCGTTCTCATACGAAGGTGAGTAATAAAAATCGGTCCTTATCACAGCCACCGCCGCGGGGGGCTGAAACCATTCCCAGGGCTCAGGACTGCCCCGTGCGAATGCGGCGCGCCATTGTAACAACCCTACCAGGCGCCGCCAACTGTTTATTTGCAAACACGGCTCCGGACCGCCCGGTGAGCGACCCCTGCCTCGAAATACGAAACGGATCTACCCTCCCTCTCTGCAACTGTTAGGAGGGAAAAGGATGGTGTGTTCGGAATAGACCCCCTGGCCAGGAAACCGGAGGCGAGTTCGGTTACATCGCTTCCTAGCTGGGCGTATGTATTGTTGGATATGTTTATTTGTACTTTTTTTTGGAAAGGTGCGTACGTGGCTATTATAAAAAAAAAACACAAATAATAAGCGGTTACGATTTGTTAAATTGTATTTTTTTTTCTTTCTTACATCGTAGGCGACTGCGATCGTACATTACTTTCCTAATCTGTACTTATTGGCCTTAGACTTAAAACGCACTGCGGTTTTTCAAAAGCGGTTCCGCAACCGCAAAAAATGTAACGTACGGCATTCTTTATAAGCGCACGCAATTAAAAGACTGAAACCGCAATAATTTATCGCAGCGCGTGCTAAACTAGGCTTTTTTATCAGAGTTCCGTACCCAAAGGGTAAAAACGGGACCCTATTACTAAGACTCTACTGTCCGTCTGTCTGTCACCAGGCTGTACCTCATGAACCGTGATAGCTAGACAGTAGAAATTATCACAGATGATGTATTTATCTTGCCGCTATAAGAACAAATACTAAACAAGTTATTTAAGTGGTGCTCCCATACAACTATTAACGTGATTTTTTTGCCGTTTTTTGCGTAATAGTACGGAACCCTTCGTACGCGAGTCCGACTCGCACTTGGCCGGTTTTCATATCCATCCATACTTCCATCCTATACTAATATTATAAATGCGAAAGTCTGTCTGTCTGTCTGTCTTTCTGTCTTTCTGTCTGTGTGTTCCCTCTTCACGCTTAAACCGCTGAACCGATTTCGCTGAAATTTGGCATAGAGATAGGATGAGTCCCTGAGAAGGACATAGGATAGTTTTTATCTCGAAAATCATCCCTTAAGAAAGTAAAAAGCGGGGTGGAATTGAGATAATTAACGAAGTGCCTGCTAATTTGTGTGCATAATATGCTCAAATTTAGATTGCTATGAGAATTTTTCCAGGCGCTATTCTTACTCTAGCTGCGGTTACTAAGTCCACGCAGACGAAGTCGCGGGCAAAAGCTAGTAATATTATATATGCGAAAGTCTGTCTGTCTGTCTGTCCGTCTGTCTGTGTGTTACCTCTTCACGCTTAAATCATTCATAATTTTATTTTAATTCTTATTATAATTGTAACTATTGTTTTGTTGTGTTATGCTTATTATGTATATGGACCAATGTCTATTACTTATTCTGTGCCAATGTTGTCTGCAATAAATAAATGATAAGAATGATGATTAAACCGCTGAACCGATTTAGTTAAATAGGTACCTATATATGGTATTTTCTATAAAAAGGGACCTTATTGTCGATGGCGCTTACGCCATTATAAACGATGCTCCGAAATAAATACAATGCAGCGCGACGCTGTGCGGCGTAAGTGCCATCGACAATAAGGTCCCTTTTCATATAAAATGCCCCATATAATATTTAATCTACACACTTTAGCGACACTTGCACATGTGTTGCGTGTGTGTTGAATGAATGAACGAGCAACCTTGACTACTTCTTACCCGTGACAGTTCCCGTCGCACAAGTAGGTACATATTCTTAAGTAATAATTATCTATTTTCCCTTTCAATGGCTTATCACAAGCGTATTATATTATATTGTTGTATGGGTATCAATTCACGTGTGACATGCGATAGTGTTACGTAATATGATTATTATAGCACAGTTATAAAACTGTCTGTTTGTTTGTATCGTACTTATTACGAGTTTTAGTATACCGATACCCTGTATTTTTGCGCGTTTTGTTCTATATACAAGATTTTTTTAGGAGATTGCACGTACGGTGACTGCAGAGGCGTTTAAATATGTTTTTAGAACGTTGGCTTTTAACGATGTTCTATATCACAGATAGATGTTTGTACATACATCATCATCATCATCATGTCAGCCGATAGACGTCCACTGCTGGACATAGGCATCCCCCAAGGCTCGCCACTCCGACCGATCCTGTGCCGCTCGCAACCACCGAATTCCCTCGACCTTCACCAGGTCGTCGCTCCATCTCGTTGGAGCGAGGCCTACCGGCAGTTCGTCTTCCGGTACGCGGACGCCACTCCAGAACCTTCCGGCAACATATAATCACGGCTATTTCCCGGAGGGGTAGGCAGAGACCACGGATTTCCACTTGCTACGATCCTGACATACCTCTCGCTTCCTTCACTTTCATAACATTCCTCATACACGCTCGCCGGTTTAGGGTGCTCTTGACCTGGCCTTTCTTCAGGATTTCCCCGATCTAATCAGAGAAAGTCCGCCGAGGTCTGCCCTTTCCAACTCCCGTTTCTACCTCTCCCTTATACACTTATAGACTCTCTTTGTTAGCTCATAGATGTTTGTGTCCATAAGAAACAAGTAAATAATGAGCAGCGAACGCCGCGACGTCCAACTAGTGAACCACTCGAGTCCGCAGGTCACCGGGGTGACTAACACGTCTCGGCGAGATGCTGGCGATAGGGTTATCACCGCGATACGCAATTCGGCGCACTGCAAGTGTCTGGACAGAGTTGTGGCCCGATAAAATAATGATGACTAGTGATTAGCTGAACAACTTCCGATCATGACTTTATATGAATGAAAAACACGATTTTCGAAATCTGTCCATAAGAAACTAAATAATGAGCAGCGAACGCCGCGACGTCCAGCTAGTGAACCACTCGAGTCCGCAGGTCACCGGGGTGACTAACACGTCTCGGCGAGATGCTGGCGATAGGGTTATCACCGCGATACGCAATTCGGCGCACTGCGAGTGTCTGGACAGTGTTGTGGCCCGATAAAATAATGATGACTAGTGATTAGCTGAACAACTTCCGATCATGACTTTATATGAATGAAAAACACGATTTTCGAAATCTGTCCTTAAGAAACTAAATAATGAGCAGCGAACGCCGCGACGTCCAGCTAGTGAACCACTCGAGTCCGCAGGTCACCGGGGTGACTAACACGTCTCGGCGAGATGCTGGCGATAGGGTTATCACCGCGATACGCAATTCGGCGCACTGCGAGTGTCTGGACAGTGTTGTGGCCCGATAAAATAATGATGACTAGTGATTAGCTGAACAACTTCCGATCATGACTTTATATGAATGAAAAACACGATTTTAGAAATCTGTCCATAAGAAACTAAATAATGAGCAGCGGACGCCGCGACGTCCAGCTAGTAAACCACTCGAGTCCGCAGGTCACCGGGGTGACTAACACGTCTCGGCGAGATGCTGGCGATAGGGTTATCACCGCGATACGCAATTCGGCGCACTGCGAGTGTCTGGACAGTGTTGTGGCCCGATAAAATAATGATGACTAGTGATTAGCTGAACAACTTCCGATCATGACTTTATATAAATGAAAAACACGATTTTAGAAATCTGTCCATAAGAAACTAAATAATGAGCAGCGGACGCCGCGACGTCCAGCTAGTAAACCACTCGAGTCCGCAGGTCACCGGGGTGACTAACACGTCTCGGCGAGATGCTGGCGATAGGGTTATCACCGCGATACGCAATTCGGCACAATGCGTGTGTCTGGACAGTGTTGTGGCCCGATAAAATAATGATGACTAGTGATTAGCTGAACAACTTCCGATCATGACTATATGAACGAAAAACACGATTTTAGAAATCTGTCTGTATGTTACCTCTTCACGCTTAAACCGCTGAACCGATTTAGTTGAAAGTCAATCTCAATGTTTTTTTTTGTATTTATTTATTAACACACTGTATATAAACAAGTTTATGAACAAATCAAATTATTTTATTAAATATTTTGATGCTTTTTATTTTTTTAAGTAGTCACACTACTATATATAAATTAAAAAACTGTAATAGATGTCATATATTAAAGAAAAAGTGACGAAGCCCTCCAGTGGTGAAGGCGCCTCAAATGCTTCAAAGACGCCTAGTCTTACTAAGATGGCATATAGTCGAGAAATTCGGACGGGCACCGCCGTGGCGGGGTGGCCTAGGGGTTCATGGCGTTAGCCGCGATAGCTAAAGACGCCGGTTCGAATCCGGCCTTCACCACTGGAGGGCTATGTCACTTTTTCTTTAATATATGACATCTATTACAGTTTTTAACACTGTATATAACTTAAATCTTAAACAGATTCCCGCAAACTGTATTTTTTTAGGTATAGTTTGCCTGCAGGTAAATCTCCACATACTCATATAAGAGTGTATACAGGATGGCTAAAAAATTAGTGCATTCTCGTTGCCATAGGGGGTTTTGGTTTTTTTTTATGATGAATAGGCAGGCGTTTGACCACGATCCCACCTGATGGTAAGTGATGATGCGGTCTACGGTGGAGCACGCTTACCTATGAGATACCTATTAACTCTTGCCTTGAAGAGCTCCAAATTGTACTCATGCGGAAACACAGATTCGGGCAGGGCGTTCCACTCCGAATTATACTAAGCAACGTTTATTATAGGACCAACCACGAAATCGCGACAAAAAAAATTACGCTCATATAGAAAACGGACCAGCCAAAATGTATGAAACAGTTTCGCGATTTCGGGGTTGGTCCCAAAGTTATCAGAGTTGTATTATATGGCCTCGGATTTTATAAATATATGACATCTGTTCCAGTTAAAAAAAGATCAACTGGTTAAAGTTGGTAGTCACAAGACAAGACAAGACAAGACAAGAGACGCCACACCCAGCCAGGAACATGCCTGCTCCGGACTAGCCGGCATACCAGGGGACGTAATTTTATGGGGAGTGACACGCTCTGGGATGGGAAAGGGATAGTTATAATCAGCCGGCTATGCAGCCTTAAGCCAATATTGGAAGATAGGTGGGGTAGGTTATGTCGTCGAGGGAGAGCGTTGGTGATAATATGCTTCTCGTCGTTTTCGTTTCGGTCTTCATAACATCTTGTGCCAAGCGAGGCCAATATCATCTTGAGATAACGTTTGCTCGTCGATTCGAGGTGTGGGTTCTTCTTCTTCTGATTCGCTGTCGGTTTCGTCCAGTTGATATATTTCTCTTGCTGCTTTGATGAATTCGCCTTTGTCGTCTGCCATGTTGAGCCACTCAAGAGGGATGCCGGGATGGAGCTCTGTAGCTATATCTTATGCGGCTTCTAAGAGATGAGGTTTTGGGCGTCATAGGATGTCCTAGGTAGCATTTTATCCTCTTGGTTATTGTTCTGCCGTTCTGACATTAATTCCCAATCATGCAATTCTCCCCGCTCGCTTGCCTCCTTTATAAAAAACTAAGTCTACCAAGATGCCCATACTTCAAGCACAAGAGGACGGCACGTTGTCACTTAAACAACACTCATTTAAACAATTCATAAAGAAATAGCACCACAAAGAAACACACAAATAGCACCTCACTTGGATTGCATAGCTATCAAATTTGAGTGGTAGAGTCCTCTAATTCCGCGTAGTGGCGATACCCTTTTTTTGTCACCACATGTTGCAGCAGTGAATCGTGTAGACAATGTCTGTCAGCCTGCACGTTCGGGATAAACTCAAAAAACCGGACAATCGCGAGCCGGACCCGCCAACCGAGGGCTCCGTACTTTTTAGTATCTGTTGTTGCAGGCAACAGAAACACATCATCCGTGAAAACTTCAACCGTCCAGCCATCACGGTTTACGAGACACAGGCCGGCGACAGATAGACGGACAGACGGACAGCGGCACGGAACCCTAAAAACCACCGAGCGGACCCCCATGCGGCCCTCACCCATCAACAGAGCGACTCCCGAGGAAGGTTCAGGCGTACAATTTGTAGCCTAATAAGTTGTTTGTTTTTAAACTAACTTAACCCCAACAACACCGAATGTAGTTGTACCTACATACAAACACTGTTAAGAACGGACCGTTATTTAAAAGACGTAAAATGGAAAAATCTCACCGGTAAATTGCACTGTTAACATTGCCACTCACTGTTTCACTTTCACATACAACCAACCCACGTGTTACGAGATAAGCAGATATTCTATAGAAACGTATACTGCATATCTAGATGCTCGCGTCGGTAAAAACTATCACGGTCCGGTCAACATCTGGTGACAAGATGCAATTGCGAATGCCATTGTAAAGGGCCCCCGGAACACAACCGACCCCGGCCGCGGTCAGGACCAAAACCATCATCAACTGGTTAAAGTTGGTAGTAGTAAGTTATTCACGCCCACCCTTTCTTGAGCTCGGTGAGCTAATGCAAAAAAAATGGCGGTCACTAGTTTTTGCAAAATCGGCTGCCTTATCTTTCAACCCAGGAGGGAAACTATTAGTCCTTGTCAGGATTCCTGTGAGTATACATTTTGACTTTACTTTTAGTCGAAAGTCGTAGTCCCAACTTTCATATTCGGCTGGATCAATACATGATGATCGTATGATGGTCGCGCTCTGTAGATGTCGTCGCGATACCTGCGACGCGCCTGTGTCGAGGGCGTGCTCTGCCACTGCGGAGTTGCTGCAATCCATCTTCTTCACAAAGCGCGCGCGAGTGACTAAAAACACGTGAGTTTAAACCGTTTATTATGTCTCACGACAGTTTAAATTGTTCGACTGTCACGTTGGCTAGGCCGGCTGGTTCGCCCGCACTTTTGCAGCGATATACCGTGCGTTATCAGCGGCACCGGCACGGCAAAGGCAACCGTTGATAAGCTATTAATAACTCTTCTTAGATCGATTTGGTACTTTGAACTCCAGCGGAGCATTCCGCGAGTGTCCCAGACTGACCATGTTGCATAATTTTAACAACTGCTGCTATTGGTTGATCTCCGCTCCGCTGATGGATAACAACGAATGATATTGGTTGATCTCCGCTCCGCTGATGGATAACAACTGCTGCTATTGGTTGATCTCCGCTCCGCTGATGGATAACAACTGCTGCTATTGGTTGATCTCCGCTCCGCTAATGGAGCTGGTTTATTCCCACATGGCTCTCCTCGCCTCGTCTCCTCTCACCTCCGCCTGAGTGGAAAGGCATCCTCAGACTTATACTTGTCTATGATGTATTTTAAAATGAAAAATTGTGGTATTCTCTATAAAAAGGGACCTTATTGTCGATATCGCTTACGCCATTCCGATATAAATGAAGGGTACACGGAAAGAACATGTCTAGTCACTTTTTTCGGAAAATATTTTGACATGGTTCCAAATTTTAAAACCGCGATTACTCAAAATGTTACTATAGGTAAAGTGACTAGACAAGTTCTTTCCGTGTACCCTTCAAATACAATGCCGCGCGACGCTGTGCGGCGCAAGCGCCAACGACAATAAGGTCCCTTTTCATAGAAAATTCCCCTATTTACTTCTACCAAAATATCACTTACATACTTCATTCGTATTGGTTGATTAAATAGGTATAGCCAAAGATAGATATAACTCCGTAATAGATGGATACAGTCCAAGGAAAAAACGTGCCTCGAAGGTCAAGAAAATTTGATTGAGAGGGCGCTACTAGCTTTGGCTTACTGTCGTATAGATGGCGTTGACGGTTTCGTTTGTTATTTAACAATCTTAACGCATATCAGTGAAAGAACATGGGTCAAAATCATAAAAAAAATTAATGCAAATAAATAAATCATTTATCCATATTTAAATACATTTTATAGTATTTTTATAAATATTTATTTTTAGTTTTAAAGTGTGTCGACAGATGGCAGTGAATTTACTGGGGTTACAAAATTTACTATGACAGTACCCGCTCTAGTATAAGTCACTCTATGGTATAGCTTAGGTGTCTTGTTGGTGATGTTTGTGAAATTCCCCTTTTAATTTATAACTTCTAATTACAGCCCATCTCATATTCTTTTAACCTATTTCTTCTGACTGGTACTGTACTAAAGAAAATAGAAATTGTTTCTCGACCTGCGAGGCTGCGACCTGTGACTCAATTGACACGGCACAGGTGATTTGATTAACCACACGCGCCGGCAATGATGCGCAAACGCATCGAAAATAACCTCGCACACAAGGGCCAGTGAAAAGATTAACCAACCATGTAATTTGTTTTGCACACCGTACACTGCGGCCCATTAATTGTCTACGCCACCCACATTAGTTTTGGAAAAGTCGTAAATGCCAAGCTAAGCTAAATGATGATAAGCTCTTTTTGAAATAATCTAATTTGTATTATCTCTTCGCTTGGGCAGTTTAATAGTTTCCGAATGGCTAGGCAACGCCGAGGTGGCGCTAATCTAACATCTTTATTGAAATCTCATTAATTTCTCCAGGAAGCGTTCCCATAGCATATAATATCCCATAATTATATTTGTATATTTGATTATATGTCATTTTTATTTTATTTTTGCTGTTGTATTTGTAGCACCGCCCACAATATCTGCTTAGCCTTAAGGTTGACTGGTAGAGAATTCCTTATGGCATCAAGTCCGCCTTTTGTACTGTAAGGTTTTTTCTTTTGTGCAATAAAGATTAAATAAATAAATAACAAGCTCTTGTTTGTGTTATCACCGTAATTAGGTTCCATTACGTGTTCCGAGACATTTGCATGCGAAATGAGGACATGAATGGATACAATTATGAGTACAATATTAAAACTTATTTACTTTGTATGGTGACAAACAAACTCATTCACAGAACATATTATCAAACGAATTCAAGTATGTCAACGGTCAATAGAAAGAAGTGTCCTTAACATAAAGTTATCAGAGTTAGAAACACAGAGATAAGAACAAGAACTAAATTTATAGATGCGACAATGTATATATTGAAACGATAATACAATTGGGCGGGGCACATAGCCAGGATAGAAAATAACGGACAAAAATAGCAATTAATTGGAATCCAAAAAATGGTTAGAGAAAAAGGGCAAACCCAAAAACAAGATGGGAAAAAGACCTAATAGAAACCATAGGAAAAGACTGGAAAGAAATGGCAACAGATAAACAAGAATGGAAGGAAAGGATGGACAAAAACTTTAATATAATAGAAAAAGGTGATTCGGAAGAGGCGCCAAGCCACTTATACTGCGGGCCAACTCTCTTTTATAGGGGATACTACAGCAATGTTCTGCCACCACGCCACCAGAGTGCAGCACTAGCCTTTTTAGTAAACCATAGAGTAACTTATACATACTGTACCTTTAACAGGTTTTAGACAAGTTTTCAGAGATAATAAAATATGACTGATGCATCAAGGCGGTTTGTTTACAGAGGACCTACCGGCTACCGGAAAACGCGAATTAGACATTCCGCTATCTACCTCTTTATCGCTCGAATATCAAAAAGTGACAGATGTTAGATGACGAAATTTCGATTTTCTTGTTTCGTGATAGACCCTCAGATTGTGGTAGTGGCGCCCCCTATGGAGAGTTTTGCGGAATATTCCCTTGCCATGGATACAAGCGGCTCAAGCTAACTTGTTTTAGAGTAGTTGCCCAATAGTTGCAGTTGCTGTGGTTGGTATATAATTTGTATTTACTTATTGCCATTATATCTTCCTCAAAATTGCCTCTCTGTTATTTACATATGTAACTATTGTGCAATTGATAGCTGTTGATCTAAAAACTCTAAATAAATAAAAGCCAGAGAGCTGTTTTAATTCTTTACTTTTGGTCTCCAAAAGCTATCATATCCGTTACAGATGTTGATGCAACCGCGCGTGTGATTGGGACCGACATTATCAGCCGTACCAACCCGTAGACTCTTTGATCGATGCCCGAGCCGCAGTGTTTCGGCCGACATGAGACACCTACTCGTACACGATCTGCGCGAGTGATTCCGTTTCAATGGTATCATAGGTATCAGTTCGTTGAAGTCAGGTGCAAAATACTGGCGATGCGAGTGAGGGATACAACGTACATTTCAAGTGACATCGAGAGTTGAACTCGGACTTTTGTCCGTAGTTCGCCCTTCGTGCTTCGTTCGGGCTTCTAGTAACTTTTTTTCTGTGTATGATAAGGATCCGAATTTTAAATCAATCTATGTATTTGCTTGTTTGTGGAGAATGATTTTTAGGGTTACGTACCAAAAGGGTAAAAACGGGACTCTATTACTAAGACTTATATTGACCGGAATATAGACCGTGATTACCTTTTTGCATGTAACTACGTCGAAATCTGGTCGAAATATTGGGAGCTCATAAACAATTCAAAAGGTAATCACGGTCTATATCCCGGTCAATATAAGTCTAGTGAAACTAACCGTGAATCAATTAAAACTCTATTACTAAGACTCCACTGTCCGTCTGTCTTGTCACCAGGATGTATTACCGATGTAGTACCGTTTAAATTTTCATGGCTCCTCTACATGATGGCCCAGCGCTGGAGCTGGACCAGCAAGATAGCTATGCGATGGTTGAGAGCCTGGTCACGTGCTGTACAATTGTACATCCCATCTATCTGGCTATCCCATCGCCATCCCGCCGCGTCATAAGCCATCCGACACCACTACCCTCTCTACACGCTGGCCCATCTTAGTAACATAATCTTAACATCTTAGTAGATAATTTTAATCTATATCTCAAAGAGAAGGTCACGCAAAAATTCCTGTAAGTATTTCGGGTTAAAATAGGTGGTGCTTATGCAGGGAACTTTGCGCCGCGATAAGGCGGTGACCCGGACGCCGATAACTCCGTCTGCCATGCGCGTGCGCCGGCGCGAGCCAGTGCGCCCATCACGCGCACCACCTCTTCCACCGAGCACCAGAAAACTACGTACGTAGGTACACAACACCAAGGTGAACCCTTTATACGAAAAATCCCTACTAAATAAATATAAAAGTAACTAGACTTATATTGACCGGGATATAGACCGTGATTACCTTTTGAATTACTTTTGTTTTGTTGTTTTGAAATATCGGGAGCTCATAAATAATACAAAAGGTAATCACGGTCTATATCCCGGTCAATATAAGTCTAGTGAAACTAACCGTGAATCATTCAAAACTCTAAAAGTAACTGTCTGTTACCCAGTCTCATTCAAACCGCTATCGATTTAGAATCTAAAATCTAAATTGTTACATGAAAAATATCGACAACCAATAAAAACCAAACGGAATGGGTTCAGTTCACTTGCTAGAAATAAATTCTAGATTGGATCATTCCACGCGTAGTAGCAAAACTAGCAACAAAGTGATGTAACGTTGTCACAGACGTTTCCCGCGTGGAAATATGATTAACACAATACACAATTAGCATTTCGGGCGCTGGCCATCGGCCGCCGCGGTGCCGTGAGACAATGCTCAGATCGAGAGATAGTGCGCCGCGCCGCGAGGGACTAGAGAAAAGATACACGCTTCAAGAGTATGTCAGAGCGCTTCTAATAAGGCCTAGAAGATAACATATGAAGGGTACACGGAAAGAACATGTCACTTTTTTTCGGAAAATGAGATTTTCATTTCAAATGTAGAGCTCTTAATGAACTATTAGTTATATCTTTTGCTACCACTGTATAATATATGTAACACAACTTTTTTTTAGTTAAAAAAGACCTGGTCACGGATTTTTTTTTTTTATACTACGTCGGTGGCAAACAAGCATACGGCCCGCCTGATGTTAAGCAGTCTCCATAGCCTATGTACGCCTGCAACTCCAGAGGAGTTACATACATTACCATACATTTTGACATGGTTCCAAATTTTAAAACCGCGATTACTCAAAATGCTACTCAAGGGAGTAGACATGTTCTTTCCGTGTACCCTTCATATGCAGACCGGAGTGCTGGCAAGATGGCGGGACTACTTGGACGCATTCTATCCGGATTGAAAGTACAGACAGTGTAGTGGAGGAAACGTGGGCAGGCCTTTACCCAGCATAGTGGGAAACAAAATTAGGCTTCGCCGAAGTGCTAGCGGTGGATAATTTAAAAATGTTATATAGTTGGTAAAAATGTTTAAAAAAATTAATGGGTCTACCTCAGATTAAGATAACTTTTATTATTAGGCCATCAAAATTTTTAATGTTTGAATGTGGAATGTCAGCCTCGCTCTCCTCTCATGCCTCGCGCCTGTCCGTTATGAATGGGCCGGTGCCGGAACCCCGAGCGATGGCGAGGGATTGTTGCTGATACGGCTGTTCTTCGCTTTTACTCGCATATATTAGCGGTTGTGAATGAGTATGTCTCCGTTATGTTTGCATAAATATACCTACTATTATGGCAATAAGGCCTTTGAGGAGTTTTTGTATTTGCCACAGTGACTAAATGAAATTCCGATAGTCAAAAGCTGTTATGAAACTGAGCTATAAATAAGATGGCTTGAAGCGAGGTTAGACTAGGAAAAACTTGCATGCAATTTACGTTACATTGCTGACTACTAAGGTAAACTTCATTCAAAATGTTTATCAGATACCGCAATGTAATGAGAATTGCACGCAAGTTTTTGCTAGTCTAAACCTCGCTTTAGACTTATTTTCTTGGTATAAAAAAACTGAGAAAATTCTCAAGATTTTTTTAAATATGGAATAAAGAGTATGATAGCGAGAACTGTGAGACGCAATCAACTGATCTGAGCAGCACATACATTTCACGTCCATCTAAGCTTCCAATAGTTGTCTATATAAGAAGGATATATATACCTAATATAGTATCTTTAATGTTTTCATTATCAAACTTTCAAGGATGGCAGAGGGTCGGGTGGCTAGGCGCATCTTTTACTCGGAGCTGGAGGAGGGCAAGCGAAAGCATGGCGGACAACTTCTCAGATATAAAGATGTGCTTAAGCGCCACATGAAGAGCTGCAACATTGACCCGCTTAATCGCACTTAAACTATCTTGAGACATATTTCAAAATATTTATCAGTACGGTTTTTACTCACTATTATTTTTAGTCGCTTTTGGCGACATGTTTCGGATTCTTTGGGAATCCATCCTCAGGTTCCTCAGGCGGGCGGCGCGGGCAGTGCACGACGTACAACCGCCGCGGACACTCGTGCCTGAGGATGGATTCCCAAAGAAACCGAAACATGTCGCCAAAAGCGACTAAAAATAATTACGTCAATGGTGTGCTTTCCTGCCCGTCATGTGCACGGGTCTTCGCAAATAAAATCGGCTAAAAAGGTCGTAGCGGTCAGGAAACACTGCGGGAACACTCCATCATCATTATCATCATCATATCAGCCCTTTATCGCCCACTGCTGAGCATAAGCCTCTCTTCCATCACGCCACTCGACCCGGTCCTGAGCTAATCTCATCCAGAAGTGACCCGCAATCTTCCGGATGTCGTCCACCCAACGAGCCAACGGACGCCAGGGGCTTCTTTCATCCAAAAGCGGCCACCATTCCGTTAAAATTTTAGTCCACCTGCCTATTAGCAACATGTCCCGCCCAACTCCATTTTAGTTTGGTATTGACGAAACTAACGTCTTGCACCTTGGTGCGTCGACAGGGGCGTAGCTAGAGGATATGGCGCCCGGGGCAGTCACCAAATTTGCGCCCCCTGACGACTGACAAAAGTTTCCCTGCTGCTGCCTTTTGCCCATTTTGGCTCCCCCCCCCCTTGGATGGCGCCCGGGGCACCTGCCCCCTCTGCCCCCCCCCTAATTACGTCACTGAAGGTGGCAATAGTCCCTTTGGGGTATATAGTGTCAAACACTGTGACATTTTCGTTAACTCTTCCGTTTAATTCAGACGGAGTATCTCAATTTCTTAGGATTGATCCTAGTTGGTCGTTGAATAAAGAATTTAATTTAATTTAATTTAATTTAATTTAATTAATTTAGGAGGGTGGGAGGAGGATAGGAGGTTACTTTTGAGTTAGGTCACGTTCTGAGGTCACTAAGAAAGTAACCTAACTCGATAGTGACCTACTTCACATACAAAAACTGGTCATATCACTTTTGAGGCCGGCTTTATAGCCGGACGTATTAAAATTTATGTTTTTAGTTTTTTTTAGGGTTCCGTACCCAGAGGGTAAAAACGGGACCCTATTACTAAGATTCCGCTGTCTGTCTGTCTGTCCGTCTGTCACCAGGCTGCACCTAATAGCTAGATAGTTAAAATTTTCACAGATGATGTATTTCTGTTGCCGCTATCAACAAATACAAAAAACAGAACAAAATAAATATTTAAGTATGTCGCAACAAACATGTTTTTTTTGCTGTTTTTTGCGTAGTTACGAAACCTTTCGTGCGCGAGTCCGTCTCGCTCTTGGCCGGGTTTTAAAAAAATAATTGTATGAATACACATCCCCAATTATCTCATATTTCTCACATCATAAAACGTCAAATTCCACAACTGACATGTGTAGTAAATCGTCATGAAGCGGATTCCATACAACAGACAAGTCTAATCCATCAACAACCTCACGCTCAACCGTCGAATCCAACAATGTTAGCAATCTTGATGCGCAGGCGCACACCTTAACCCAAAACACCCCCACACCTTAATATGTGCACCCCAGGGTTCATATTCCCTTGTTCAGTGTGTGTGTAAAAAGACTTGGCTTCCGCTCGCGTGACGTCACGGGGCTGCGCGCGCGGATTAGCGCGCAGTCACGCGAACTTGGACGTTTTTCTGCCGCACCCGCCGTCTGGCGTCTTCCCACAGACTTTAACATAACTTACGAGTTACAAATTCAATTATAGTTATTATAATTATAAGGTTAGCTGGGACAAGAGATACCTACGCTTGTTGCCCCGAGAAAATTAAACTATGGGTCTCTTATCCTAACCTTAGTTAGTTTATCTACTTTTTAGTAGGAGGATATAACCAAACGGAGCCGCCACGTCTTTAGTTTGCTGTACAAAAAAAAAGAATTGTTCAAGTCGGACCACGGGTCTCGGAGTAATCGCTGAACATCCTACATTAAAAAAATCATCATCACTATCTTCAAAACAATCATCATCAGGTCCACTTCATCAAATTGGTCGTTTTCGAGAGAAAATGCTCAAGTTGCTTATGAAACCACCCAAATCACCATACATGTGCCTTTAAAAATTGAGGAGTTCCCTCAATTCCTCAGGGATCCCATCATCAGATCAGAACCAGATTAATATGGGACCAACTTGGAAGTAGCTCCTTTCGAACAAAAAAAGAATTACTCAAATCGGACCACGGGTCTCGGAATAATCGGTGAACATACATTAAAAAAAAATAACCACAACCGAATACAGAACCTCCTCCTTCTATGAAATTGAAGTCGGTTAAAAAGTCTGCCAATTTTTGCGGGGGAGGGAAACGTCAAATGTATACGAAACGTCAAAATAGCCATGTCAGATAAACGTCAGTCCATACATTGTGCATGACCATTGGCCGACTATTTTCGACAGAGGGGAATGCCTGTTAATGGCTACTCCGTTTGGTTTTATCCCACTAGATGACTAGACTAAAAGTAAAAGTAAAAGGTTGATTTTGAATTTTCAATCGGTAAAAATGATCACTGATTTGATTAGAATTGTTAAATTCATAAAGGTCGTCAATTTTGTTCGGCACTTGACCAGAACAAAGTAGAGCATTTTGAATTGAAACGAACGTCTTATTAATCGTCATGATCGTAAAATTACGATGATAAAAACAGAATCACTAAATAAAACGGAAATGTTGAGAAATCCTGCAGAAAAAACATGAATCTGGAAATATACCTATGCGTATACTATTCCCTTAAATAAGTGCGTTTTTTTTTTTCAGAAAAAATTTGAAAATCTGGCATGTAAATAAAACTGAAATCATTTTCTTATGTAATATGAAGTAATATTTCGATCTTGTTCGTAGTTCATTATTTCACAGATGATAGGCAGAGCCATTATAAGTTTTATAGTTTATAGTTTTAAAATCATATTATGTAATTTTTTTAAACGGACAAGTGCGAGTGGGACTCGCCCACCGAGGGTTCGGTACTTTTTACTATTTGCTGTTATAGCGGCAACAGAAATGCATCATCTGTGAAAATTTCAACTGTCTAGCTATCACGGTTCATGAGATACAGCCTGGTGACAGACAGACAGACGGACAGTGGAGTCTTAGTAATAGGGTCCCGTTTTTACCCTTTGGGTACGGAACCCTAAAAACGAGATAAGTTGTTCCTTTACTTAAAGAGCACATATAGTTGTTTTCGTCGTTAAGTCGTTAAGACTAGGTCTCACGCCGGTTCTTAGGATTAGGTAGCATCTCCGACCCTAAATAGAATTGTAGAAGGATATAAGCTACGTTGAGTAACGTGACCTGCATATTTCATACAACAAAAGCGAACCTGCGACCCTTGACTTATTAAATAACCTTAGATAAGTTCGTACAAACTTGCCAAAGGCCAGAAGCGTAAGGACGTATGTACATAATTCAGTTAACTTTGCACCTTACTCCGTGGTAATAAAGCCCTACATTGCATCTCTTAAACTATCAGTATAGTTAGCTCTTAACAATAAGAGCTCGTAGCGTAGTGGTGTACAGCCGCCATCAGATATATCTGAGCGGCGGAGGTGATCACAATATCTGAACACGCACTCTAACGCCTTTACAATAGAGGCGTGTTCAGATATTTGTGAGAGTCTTGGCCGCTCCTATATATCTGACGGCGACTGTAAAGTCACCTGCAATTAGGGTTGCCAGACGTCAGTTTCCTGACGATAGGAATTTTGGCATTTGTCAAGAAAGCGGCCGGAATACGAAAATGTCAGGAATTACTTGATTTTTTTTACGACCCATGGCATCAGATCAGCCTTTGTTCTAATGAAATACCTTGCGCAGATGATGATTTACTACCACAGACCAACCCCTAACAACCCCCCCCCTCCCCCCTACCGGGATACTGCTTACCTTACCCATTACCGGGATGCTGCTTAAAACATCTGGCACAGATGAAAAGGCCTATTATATATGATTTTTTTCACGACCCATGGCAACAGCCTTTGTTCTAATGAAATACCTTGCGCAGATGATGATTTACTACCACAGACCAACCCCTATCCCCTCCCCTAGGCGGTTTTCTGTGTTTACTACATGCAGCCAGGGTTGGATGGAACTGGTTTGAGGTTGGAACAGGGAGTTGATGGCTATCGGCAGTGAAGAGGCATGGGCGGCAGTGGCCACTTTTAGCGTCATCGTCCTGACGCAAAAGGAGGCCGCTGAACGAATGCGCGAGAACGACGCCAACTCGCTCCCTCAGCGCCGAAGGAGGCCAGGCAGGCGGCGAAGAGCCTTCGCAGCCCGAATGCTGCCACCCTAACAGAAACTGCGTGACAGATTCTGCGAGTGACAGAACCTGCGAGTGATGGGTCGGGAGCCCCATCACTCGCCTGAAGAGGTTTCCGAGCTGGAAGGCCCTCAAGTGTTCCGAGGTGCCTTCAGCGGAGTAGGCTGCTGGAGCAGCCCCAAATTGATGGGCCCGCAAGGGCAACGCCGGCGGGGTCTCGGAGGTCTGCAAAGTTGTTCCCGTAACCCCGTCCAAAAGCGAGCGTCGGAACACCCCAGGGGTTTTAGTCCGTGCGAGTCGGGTGGGATCCCTGACGGATTTCCCCTGGGTAAAAAAAAAAAAAAAAAAATCAGATATTTTTTGCAGCCTTCGTTATGTAACATAATATTGCAAGGTACACATTGTCTACTATAAACCACTCGCGAGGTTTAAGGGGCCCACTGACTGTCAGTCCGCCGGACGATATCGGCCTGTCAGTTAGAGCAAAAATTTGACAGTCCCGAACAACTGGCCGACATCGTCCGGCGGACTGATAGTCAGTGGGTCCGTTTAGACTAGCAAGAACTTACATGCAATTTTCATTACATTGCGGTATCTGATCAAACTTTTGAATGCAGTTCACCTCAGTAGTTCTTGCTAAACCTCGCTTTACTTTTTCGTCAGCCTCCATAACAACTACTTCTGCAGATTACCGTTTTAGCAAGAACCTTTGTGAAGCTTGAGGAAGATTATATCTGTTCACTAATAATTGAAGTTTTTTTATTTGAGTCGCCGAGATCCTGACCTGCACGGCGGCTACAGTAGTACCTTTACGAGTGTTGACCCAAAAATTCTCTTCAGTCGTAATCATAAATATGCGTTCTTACGACCCCACATGCGATTAATACATTCGACTTATCTCGGAAATTTGTTTGGACTTTAATTATCTCTACACGGGTAACATGGGCCCCCCGCCGGTATGAAACCGTCTGAAGCTCCGTGATGATATAACGCCACAAATACTACTAGGGTTTTGAGGACTTAGGGCGTTCTTCCACTGGGTGCGATGGAGAGATTTCTGACAAGGTTGCGTTTGGAGACCGAAAATTAGGTAAACTGACAGACGTTGTTGAGAATCTTAGAAAAGTACTTGAAAATAAGTATCTAGGCATATATTTGATAAGTTAAAAGGTGGTTTGATGACTTTACACATCTAGTGCTGCCTTATCATTTTGGAAGATTAAAAAATCATAATCCGAGTAATTATTGCTTCAAATAGTTCAAACAAGTGATGTTCAAATTATAAATGCGAAAGTATTTATTACTAACTTTTGCCCGCGACTTCGTCTCCGTGGACTTAGTAAACCCAGCTAGAGTAAGAATAGCGCCTGGAGAAAGTCTTATAGCAATTATTCAATTTGAGCATATTATGCACACAAATTAGCAGACACTTCATTAATTATCTCAATTCCAACCCGATTTTTACTTTCTTAAGGGATGCTTTTCGGGATAAAAACTATCCTGTGTCCCTCTCAGGGACTCAACCTATCTCTATGCCAAATTTCATCTAAATCGATTCAGTGGTTTAAGCGTGAAGAGGGAACACACAGACAGACAGACAGACTTTCGCATTTATAATATTAGTATGGATAGTATGGATTTATGTCTGTTTGTTACTTGTTTGCGCTTAAACCACTTAACCGATGTTATCTGCATGGTTAAGGACTTGGGAAGGATATAGGATAGTAGACGAAGCCGCGAACAGAATCTAGTCAAACTATAATCATAATTTACATGACCAATTAATCGGTCTTTGGCGTTGAACCTGCGGTGCCGATATATCGGTCGTTGGCGTCCAAAAGGTCTCAGTTTCAGGATTCTACGCTCCATGGCTCCGAGTTGTTATTATCTTATTTTTGTGTTTATTGAATATGCTGCGATGCATAAGATAGTCGGTAAGATACACGATATAAAATAAAAGTAAAATAAGACGTTTTAAATAAATAGGTAATGCGTAACCCAACACCACTTTTGCTAGTAGACAGTATAATAAGCGTTCATCGCACCTATATAATACTTTAAACAAATCACTAGATATATACCCAAAGCTACAATATGATGTAAAAAATAAAATAATAAATTGGTTGGAAGATAAAAACTACGATCAGGTGGAAGACTTACTAGGATATGTAGCCTAGCCTAGCCTAGCCACACACACACACACACACACGCACACACACACACACACACACACACACACACACACACACACACACACACACACACACACACACACACACACACACACACACACACACACACACACACACAATTAATAAAGAAACATAGCTTTAAGAATAGTATAATACTAAATAATTGTAATTTGGATATGGAAGAGCGGTGCCTCCTAGCACAGGTTATTTTGTAAATAACTTAAAAGGAGACACCAGCCACTATAATATTTGTAAAATTTTTGAATGAAATAAAACAATTTTGAATTTTTTGAATTTGAATTTTGAACCCAGTACGTTTTGGAACTAATCTCCGGGGCATATCCGAGGCCGCCGTCAAAATGGCTTCACCGTGGGCGTGAAAGGCGATTATCGCACATGATGGAATGTCACAATACTGTACTGGAGGTGGAGTCCGAACCCACGGCTCACCAAAACGGTATGTTAGGTAACTCGGACCCAGTAGGTGTAGGTACAGTCAACATTGGAAGTAAAGTAGACTATGCGTCAAAAGTATCCCACCGAAAACATTTTCATGCAAAAAAAAGTTTTTGGTAACATTCGACATCTCTGGAGTTGCAGGCATCCATAGGCTACAGTAACTGTTTACCATCAGGTGGGCCGTATTCTTGTTTGCCATCGACGTGGTATATAAAAAAAAGTCAGGCGTTTAGAAATATTACGTTCTTCGGCCTCTGAATGGACTATTTGATACCTCATATGTCGTATATCAACACGTGTAGTAAGCACTAATCGGTCCAAATATAAGCTTTATATACAATACAATACAAATATGTTATTGCACACCTTAATAAAAGAAAAGAATACAAAATAAAACACATTGAGAACCATAGAAAATAGAAGAGGAAAGATGCTTGGACACTGCTACGACGCGACGAATTTATCAAAAACATACTTGAAGGGAGAGTTGAGGCAAGGAGACGAAGGGGGAGATCAAGGAGAACGTACATAGATCAAGTAATGGAAAAACCGGCCAAGTGCGAGTCGGACTCGCGCACCGAGGGTTCCGTACTTTTTAGTATTTGTTGTTATAGCGGCAACAGAAATACATCATCTGTGAAAATTTCAACTGTCTAGCTATCACGGTTCATGAGATATAGCCTGGTGACAGACGGACAGAAGGACAGACAGACGGACAGACGGACAGCGGAGTCTTAGTAATAGGGCCCCGTTTTTACCCTTTGGGTACGAAACCCTAAAAAGCCAACGTCGTGTCGTATCAGGCTGTCAAGGAGAAGGCAGAGGACCGACACATATGGAAATTGTTCCACCGACAAGAGTATAACTCTATATGATGATGACACACACTTTTTTACGTTGTGTGTGTGTGGTGTGTTTGTTGTTGGTTAAGGCGGTTCCCTGAGCCAGAAGGCGAAAAATCTCCTTATGATCATGTTTTTCTAAGAGGCGTTGATATTCGTAGACGTGGAAAAAATATATGTAGTTCTTGACTATATTATCTTTAATAACATAGCTTCCGATACACGAATTATGACACTTCGCTCGGTACAATTAATTCCCAAAGTAACCTCTAACTCGGACTTTTAATCTTACTTTACTCGGTTATTTATTATGTCACTCGTGCGTCTGTCTGTCTGTCTGTCTGTCCGTCTGTCCGTCTGTCACAGCCTATTTTCTCCAAAACTACTGGACCAATTAAGTTGAAATTTGGTACACATATGTAAGTTTGTGACTCAAAGATGGACATGTAACGTAAACTAATTATTTTTAAACACGGGGGCCACTTTTGGGGGGTAAATGAGAAAATTAAAAAATAAAATTTGTCAAACTATATCGTGTTACATATCAAATGAAAGAGCTTATTGTGAGAATCTCAAATATATTTTTTAAATTTTAGGACAAACAGTTTAGAAGTTATTCAAGAAAATAGGCAAAAAATGACCATCCCCCCCATACCCCCCCCCCCCCCCCTTTATCTCCGAAGCTACAGAGCCAAAAATTTTGAAAAATACACAAAATAAAGATCTATTTTGGATACCGGAAAACCTATTAGAAATGTGCAGTCAAGCGTGAGTCGGACTAAATTACTTAGTTTTTGATCCGACCCGTACGGGTTTTTTAAAGACATTTCGCATAAAAAATACATTGTTTAAATTGTGTAAAGTACGGAACCCTTGGAACGCGAGTCCGACTCGCACTTGGCCGGTTTTTAGTGCTCAAACTAGAGCAGAATAATGTTATATTAATGATTGAGACGTAAAATCGGTGTGGGAACCACTGGGAACCCATTGTTTCGGAGCTCATCGCAACTCCCTACCCGAAGCAGAACCAGCGTAGCCTGATCTATCCAACTATAATAACTGTGTCCATTTAGAGGGCGCGTGTAAAGTGGTAGCTTCACTAGCGAGGCGATAATAACGCCGCCCGATGAAAGGTCACAGGTTGATCACAGGTCACAGGTGAATCACGAAGTCAAAATGCCTGCTTACTCGACAGCCTCTACTGAAAGGGTAATGACTTTTAAAAGAGATAGACTGAAAAAAAAACCGGCCAAGTGCGAGTCGGACTCGCGCACCGAGGGTTCCGTATTTTATAGTAATAGTTGTTATAGCGGCAACAGAAATACATCATCTGTAAAATTTTCGACTGTCTAGCTATCGCGGTTCATGAGATACAGCCTGGTGACAGACAGACAGACGGACAGTGGTCTTAGTAATCCGTTTTTACCCTTTGGGTACGGAACCTTGGGTACTCTCACCCGAACCGCGCACATAAAGCCGAAGTGTGCGCCCGCGCCGCCGCCGTCCCAGCCGCGGGGACTTTACTTACGGGACACATTTGATTTACACAAACATAACGCAGTTTTATGACAAAATTTTATTGTTTCTTGTGTCCGCTCCGCCTGGGTAGCTGATAATGTCATTTGAGATGTATCGTGACAAAATTACGTTTGCCGCCGTTTTTAGACAGTAAAAAAGACTTGATTCTTAATGGTTATTATTTAGAGACGGGTACAGGTGGCGTCCCAGTTCTGGCGGCATGTTTAGGGTGGTGAACCGAGATGAGGATTGCCGAGCGGTTACTAGTTACTACCCGTAGTTGATAATTGAATAAATTAGGTTTGTGATCGTTTGGTGCGTCTACACTACGGTGTTGACTATATTTTGTTTTATGGCTCTACACGATGGCCCAGTGTAGGCCAAGGGCATTTATGCATTAGAGAGCAAGTGATGTTGCTAATGTTGCTATCTCATTCCACCGCATAGCTGCGTCCCTTGGACTGGCCTACGCTGAGTCAGAGGCATTTATTCACTTTTTTTAAACATTGAAAATTATACAAACGCTTAATCCCCAGTATTAAGCTGTCATTTTTAATAATAACGGTTAAAAAATAAGGTACCAGTAACGCACCGGCGGATCGTGTCACCGGCAGTGGGTACAGGACACAGGTACCTGAGGTACATCTACAGAGTAGGGCCCAGCGTGCCCCATCGGTCTTCTAGGCGGCCCTGTCATTTAAAAGTATGTTACTGACTATTGCCAGGCTTTGCATGGCTCTAGCTGTGCCCACAACCCGCTGCCCAGGAGCCAAATCTCTATGTATGAAAAGTGTCCATCAAAAAACAGTAATTAGGCGGCGCCACCATACACCGAAATACTACCAAAAACAACCTACGTAATTTGGTCGGGTTATTTGTTGGTTCATGTTATACTCATGTCCCAGACCCTAACTAGCGCCACCGGAGAGATTAGGAACTATTATTTAAAGCTGAAAGCGGTCACTTTTGCAACAATTCTGCCATAAGAGATTGGCACCCTTTTCTATACCATCCATACCGCTGCCTGTTCGCTTGTCACTCGCGCTGGCCGTCGAGATGTCATAGATGCGCATATCTACGTAAATCAGTCATCAGATAAGTGGTACGTGTGCAGCACGGTGCGTCGCCAGGTCGCCACCCGCTGCCGCTTGTGCCTCGCGTCTAGATGGACGATTAGGATGGACGTAACGCGTACATCAGATAAGTACGTGTGGTGCTAGACTTGTGTTGCAGCACCCATAGGCTCTTCCCACGGATTTGCCCTTTTTAGGGTTCCGTACCCAAAGGGTAAAAACGGGACCCGCCTATCACTAAGACTTCGCTGTCTGTCTGTCTGTCTGTCTGTCCGTCCGTCCGTCCATAGAGAAGTAAGCGCCGGAAGCTCCGGCTCGGACACGGCCCGGTCTAACGTGAGTCATCCTTATCTGTACTCGTGTGTGAGAACGCGGGAGTTAAAAGCGCCGAAGGAGCTTAGACGGTCTTCTCCATAATGTCCCCAAGCTCAATTTCCTTAAGCAAATGTAGGAGCCACAGAAAACCGCCTTTATTTTCGTACAGACGTGCACACTGCTAATAGGTCGTATTCTTGAGCGCAACTTATATAAGGGCTTATATAAGACCTATACACCATACGGGCGGTGACCGCGAGTCGTCCTATAAGCTAGGGGGTGGTATAGGGGGTACTGACCTGAAATAATCGTTCTTGCAGAATATATTGCTGTCTCTCGCGTAGCAGCGCTGCTCGGAGTCGAGCGGCATTTTGCACTCGCAGCAGCGCAGGCAGGGGGTGTGCCAGCGGCGCTCGAGCGCCAGCAGGTAGTAGCGGTCGGTAATGCGCGCGCCGCAGCCGGCGCAGTCGTCTGGCGGGGGCTCGTCCGGCGGCTCGCGTTTGCGGCACGACGTGCAGTCGCGCGGGGAGCCCGGCGACGCGGCCGGCGCCGCCGGCGACAGGGACCCGCCGCCCTCGTACGATGACAGGTACCGATCGTTCTGTTGCTGCTGGAACGACAACGACGGGTCAGAAACACCCCACAGGTCGGCGCTATGAAAACTTTGAGGCGGGACAGCCGGGCTAACACATGATTGGCGCGACAGTATCTCGCCGCGAGATAGACTACCCGTCCCTCTTTAATTAATACAGTTAGAAAAAGACGGATAGTCTATCTCGCGGCGAGATACTGTCGCGCCAATCATGTGCTTGGCCTACAGGTTGGCCGATGCGGCGCGACGCAACTACGCAGCTACAATTTTCCATGCGCTAGACACTTGGGCACTCTTACGGCCCGGCCACGACATCGCGCGGCGGCCATAGGTTGGAGCGGGACACAGCGATCGGACCTTTCGTTCCCACCTATGGCCGCCGCTCGCCGCTGCCGCCGCTGCGCGATGTCGTGGCCGGGCCGAGGGTTCAGTGGTACTACCGATTTCCTTGGTAAATTGCGTTATTTATTTAAATCGGTAGTACCACTGAACCCTCGGCCCGGCCACGACATCGCGCGGCGGCGGCCATAGGACTTTATTGCACATCAAAAAATAAGTACAAGAGGCGGACTTAATGCCTCATGGCATTCTCCACCGTAACCATAGGGCCAAACAGAAAAATGTCAAGGTGGTCGCAGTGAGAAGCGTTTAAAAGCAATAAAGTAATACAATACCTATACCTTATCTAGATATTTGAATATATATAAATATAGTGAATGTATACATATATAAGTATATAGATATATAAATATATATATACAGGTGCATGTGCTTAAAGGATGACTCACGTTAGACCGGGCCGTGTCCGGGCCGGAGCTTCCGGCGCTTACTTTTCTATGACATGCCAGGTGATCACGTGATGTTTTCCATAGAAAACGAAGCTCCGGAAGCTCCGGCCCGGACACGGCCCGGTCTAACGTGAGTCATCCCTAAGGGTGACTAATATAATAATTCCTACTAGACTTGTTCTAGCAGGACTAGCAAGAGTAGCAGGTGCTTATGAGGTAAGGGTTTGAACTTGTTTGCCTCTCAAATGTTTCGTATTGTAGATGGCGGTAGGTAAGTGACAGTACCTTAGGCGTTTAAAATGCGATATGTTTTGAGTGATGTATCAGTGGACACGCTTTTTTTGCCTATTTATTTAGTAATACGTTTTGGATGCCTAAAATATTAGTTATCATATAAAATACGACTTTATGCCTCTATTGTTCATTTAAAAGAAATAAAAAAGTCTAATTTTATAATCAATCAATCAATTAATCAATCAATATCATTTATTTGCAAGAATACTTAATTTTAGTTACAGGATGTGGATAAAAATGTGGAAATGTGGAGTTTTTGTTTTTATTTCAAATTATTTATTGTTATAAGTTATAACTTAATTATATACAAATTATAAGTTAGTACAAGTTATAATCGAGTTTCAATTTGTGATAGTTTTTTAAACCCTATTTCTCAATTGTACGATACTTGTGTTTATAAAGGTAGGTAAGGAAGGAAACGTAGTCGTAGTCTAACGTCAAATAGAAATATCTTATTGAAAAATTCCCCTATCCCTTTATTATAAATAGAGAAGTTAAATGACAGATTAAAATTTATTTATTTAAGAAACAAACAGTCTTCTATAGTTATACATAGCACTGGAAATTTTCTTAAAGCTAGACTTACAGTTTCCTTTATGAAAATATTTTAACATCATGTTTAATAAAGTTTCTACAGAGTTAAATAAACGATCAATAGCTAATTTTGATACTTGGAGTGCATTTATGAATAACACCATAAAGGATGACTCACGTTAGACCGGGCCGTGTCCGGACCGGAGCTTCCGGCGCTTACTTTTCTATGACATGACAGGTTATCACGTGATGCCTTCCATAGAAAACGAAGCGCCGGAAGCTCGTTTTCTATGGAAAGCATCACGTGATCATCGGACCGGGACGTGTCCGGGCCGGAGCTTCCGGCGCTTCGTTTTCTATGGAAGGCACTCCGTGATCATCTGTCATGTCATAGAAAAGTAAGCGCCGGAAGCTCCGGCCCGGACACGGCCCGGTCTAACGTGAGTCATCCTTAAATGAATTACCTTTCTATTACTATTAATATAAAGCGGAGACACTTTCCATATAGATATTCGTACATTCACCCGCCTGTTGAAATTTTTATTTTTTACACTCGCATAATTAACCCGGTAAGTAAAGCCTGACCAGGAATAATTGTCAAGAGGGCGCTGTTATTTTCATGTATAGGGTGACAGTTCAGTATAGTATGAAAATATTAGTTCCAGTGAAATTCCGCAACATGGCGCGTGAATCGTGATCATATATTCCTGGTCAGAGATATATTCAACTTAATACGTTCGTTGTTTAATTAATATTCAATTATATATTTACATATATGAGTATGCCTGTTGTTTCATAATAAATACATTTTGTTATATGTATAGTTGTATTTACATTAGGTACAACAGAATTTTTACAGGAATGCTTTCTGTTACCGACGGGATATTAAACTTAATACGTTCGTTGTTTAATTAATATTCAATTATATATTTACATATATGAGTATGCCTGTTGTTTCATCATAAATACATTTTGTTATATGTATAGTTGTATTTACATTAGGTACAACAGAATTTTTACAGGAATGCTTTCTGTTACCGACGGAATATTCAACTTAATACGTTCGTTGTTTAATTAATATTCAATTATATATTTACATATATGAGTATGCCTGTTGTTTCATCATAAATACATTTTATTATATGTATAGTTGTATTTACATTAGGTACAACAGAATTTTTACAGGAATGCTTTCTGTTACCGACGGAATATTCAACTTAATACGTTCGTTGTTTAATTAATATTCAATTATATATTTACATATATGAGTATGCCTGTTGTTTCATCATAAATACATTTTGTTATATGTATAGTTGTATTTACATTAGGTACAACAGAATTCTTACAGGAATGCTTTCTGTTACCGACGGAATATTCAACTTAATACGTTCGTTGTTTAATTAATATTCAATTATATATTTACATATATGAGTATGCCTGTTGTTTCATCATAAATACATTTTGTTATATGTATAGTTGTATTTACATTAGGTACAACAGAATTTTTACAGGAATGCTTTCTGTTACCGACGGGATATTCAACTTAATACGTTAGTTGTTTAATTAATATTCAATTATATATTTACATATATGAGTATGCCTGTTGTTTCATCATAAATACATTTTGTTATATGTATAGTTGTATTTACATTAGGTACAACAGAATTTTTACAGGAATGCTTTCTGTTACCGACGGAATATTCAACTTAATACGTTCGTTGTTTAATTAATATTCAATTATATATTTACATATATGAGTATGCCTGTTGTTTCATCATAAATACATTTTGTTATATGTATAGTTGTATTTACATTAGGTACAACAGAATTTTTACAGGAATGCTTTCTGTTACCGACGGGAGCGCCGGCGGCCGGCGGCCGGCGGGCGGCGGGCGGCGGCGTAGTGTCTGCCCTCAGAGCATTTTATGTAGATGTATTTTTATATGTCTTTATGTTTATGTAAATAGATAATAGGAACAAAAAGTATTTTAAACAACACTTATACAATGTGTGGCCTGTAATAGGAGCAAAAAATTAAACTGTAGGCTGTACTCCTCATACCGACCAAAAAATAACTTGTGTTTTGATTTTTAATACACTTTAAAGTTTTTTCCAAGACGCAATGTATTGCGAATTTTGTTATGTTTAAGGTGTGACAGGCAACGTCAATCACAATGATAATGGCGTACATTGAAGATAATATTTATTTTGTATGAAAAATAAGAAGTTTAAAGTCTTCATTATTTTTAAAAGTCGCTGAACAAATGTTGGTCAGTTTGAGTATAGCCTACAGATAATTTTTGCTCCTATTACAGGCCACACATTGAAGATACATCCCAGGCCAAAAGTATGGAAACTAGCTTGTATTTCAATAGAAAAGTGTGATCTTTCAAACGATGGATTTCATACAACTCATTGACAATTTGGTAAAAATAATAATAGAACATTTTAAAAGTAAATTACTCTGGCTGTGATAGTTGCCAATTCATTTTGTCATGTAATTAAAGGGTAGGTATAATTATGTAACTTTTTCCTACTTTTTTTTAGCTTTTTGACAATATTTTAGGATGTTTTGATATTAAGCGTGTATTTTTAATCTTTTGGGTTTCCCTACTGTAAGTCTTAGTTTACAAATATATACAACAAAGATAGAAACATGAGATATTAAAGAAAACAACGTTGTTTCCATACTTTTGGAATGGGGTGTATATAAAAACGAAATATAAAATACTTCCCGCTACCCGAATGAAACCTAGAATGCTGGCGGCGTTGACCCTTAGCACCGCCAGACTTTCTTTGTGCGAAGGAGCCTGCCCTGTGTTATAATGGTTATGAAAGAAAGACGAACTGCATTATATAATTTATTCTAATTAAATATTTGTGGAGCACAATCCAGACACAGATAACACTAAATGTCAAACTAGTGATGTTATTACCAACCTAACACCCTATAGTGGTGTAGTCTTCCTTTATGAATGAGGGCTATCGTTTTTGTGCTCACCAGTTGGCGCCACTGTAGATGTAGGTCCAGAAAAACAGATCTCAAAATTCTTCTATGCTTTTTTTTATAAAATCAACACGTTCTAATATACACAAAGGTATTTTAACGTCTAATTGTGTCATTTTTTCAACCTGTATATTTTAGTTGGCTCTTTTTAGGGTTCCGTACCCAAAGGGTAAAAACGGGACCCTATTACTAAGACTCCGCTGTCCGTCCGTCTGTCCGTCTGTCTGTCTGTCACCAGGCTGTATCTCACGAACCGTGATAGCTAGACAGTTGAAATTTTCACAGATGATGTATTTCTGTTGCCGCTATAACAACAAATACTAAAAACAGAATAATATAAATATTTAAATGGGGCTCCCATACAACAAACGTGATTTTTTGCTGTTTTTTCCGTAATGGTACGCAACCCTTCGTGCGCGACTCCGACTCGCACTTGGCCGGTCTTTTTTAAACCACTAACATTTATTGACCTATATCTATTGTTTACCATGATTAATCGATGGACAAAGATTTACCACAATTATTAATAAAACCTTGAAACCCCCCAAACTTCTATGCATTTGACATTTTGAAAGACCTCCATCTACACTAGCGCCCCTAGCGGCGAAATTAAACGCGGTAGCCCTCATTGTTTTGTGTTGTTCGAGAAAATAGATACGTAAACAAATAATTTGTCTTAAATCTCATTGTATTGGCAAACCTATTACCTACCTTTTAGTATTTGTTGTTATAAATAATTAAAAAAAAAAAAAACGCTGGCTGGCTAAACATGTGATACTGCTTATAATGATTATGTGAACTTAAAATTACCATGTTTAAGCAAATAAATAATTATCTTATCTTATCTTATCTTATCTTATCTTATAGCGGCAACAGGAATACATCATCTGTGAAAATTTCAACTGTCTAGCTATCACGGTTCATGAGAAGCCTGGTGACAGACAGACGGACAGCGGAGTCTTAGTAATAGGGTCCCGTTTTTACCCTTTGGGTACGGAACCCTAATAATACATACTGCTGACCGTATTCGACCACTAATTTAGCTAATTTGATGTTATAAACATTTTAGCACTAAAAGGAATAAAGGGTTAATTTGAAATGTTTATTAAACTTTATTAGCACTCCCCGAACATTAAACGAATTAAACGTTGGATTTAGCTGCAGGTATAAAGGCACTTGCTGCTTAAATAACTCGTTTTTTACAAGCTTTTATTTAACTTGCAATGTACCTATGAAAGTATGTAACATGTTTGTAAGGGTCAAATCTTGCAAGTTAAATTTAACCCACTTCCCGGTTTCCGATGAAGCTGAAAATTTGCATACATATGTAAATCGGGTGACAATGCAATATTATGGTACCATCGAGCTGGTCTGATGATGGAGACAGGAGGTGGCCATAGGAACTCTGTGATAAAACAACGCAACCTAATTGTGTTTGGGGTTTTTAGAATTGTTTCAATGAGAATTAGTTGCCTGTGGAAAAAAAGTACAAAAGTAAAAGATTGTAGCAAAAATGAAATTTTTGCCAAAAACTTATACTATACCAAAGATAGATATAACTCCGTAATAGATGGATACAGTCTAAGGAAAAAACGTGCCTCGAAAATCAAGAAAATTTGATTCTCGTTCAGAGAGCTACTAGTTTTGGCCTACAGTCGTATAGATGGCGTTGACGGTTTCGTTTGTTATTTAACAATTTTAACGCATATCAGTGAAAGAACATGGGTCAAAATCATCAAAATAATTAATGCAAATAAAAAAAATCATTTATCTATATTTAAATACATTTTATCGTATTTTTACAAATCTTCAATTTTAGTTTTAAAGTGTGTCGACAGATGGCAGTGAATTTACTGGGGTTACAAAATTTACTATGACAGTACCGCTCTAGTACTATACATAGGTAGTTGGTGGTTTTACATTATGACATTTATGACATTGTCTCATATCGCGCCTATATTCTCTCAACCTGCTAAACCTTCATGTAAAATTATTATTCCGAGATAATCATAATCATAATCATACTTTATTGCGACCATGGTTTTAAAGGTTATACAAAATTTAAAAAACAGTTTCACATGGGCCCTGTTAGGGCAAAGCAAGGATGTATGTACATATTTACACTAGAACATTATATTATCACGCAAAATTCTTAAAAATGTCATAATAAAATTAAAAATCGTAAAAACATTTAAAAAAATAGATAGGTTATTAACAGCCGAGTGCTGTCCTTACACGAGAATAGTGATGATTGATAACATTGGCAGACGCCGTGATAACTGATGAAACCTCGACCCGCGCCCCCGGTCCGCGTATCTAGCTGACCCACATTCATACCTGACCGTCTGTGCCCATATGAAGCTTAACCAATCTTTTTTTTTATACTACAAGCATGCGGCCCGCCTGATATTAAGTAGTCTCCATAGCCTATGTACGTCTGCAACTCCAGAGGAGTTACATGCGCGTTGCCGACCCTAACACTCCTCTCCCTCGAGCTCTGGCAACCTTACTCACCGGCAGGAACACAACACTATTAGTAGGGTCTAGTGTTATTTGGCTGCGGTTTTCTGTAAGGTGGAGGTACCTCCCCAGTTGGGCTCTGCTCTAGATCTGGAATGACATCCGCTGTCCTGTGCCCTACCACACAAAGCGAGATGTCATTCACAGTGCCCATACCTCTCTTTTGGACGTAGTTTAAGGACATACCCGGGTCCTTTTGGACGTAGTTTAAGGACATACCCGGTCCGGTCTCTAAGTACTGCCACTACTATTACTCTGCTACACACTCGCCACACGCATCATGTTACCAGTGGGCAGGGTGAGGACTCATATTATTGAGGGGGTCCGTGTCTCAAACGAATTTCACCAAAACATTTTCATGTAAAATATTGCCAAGACGAAACCATAAGGCTCACACTGTCAAAAAGTTGATCTCTTATAGAGCCAAGCTTCTCTACAAGCCCTATAATAACTTCACAAACTACTCTTTAGCCAAAATGAACTTGGCAGTTTCGCTACCGTCACATGGACGTAAGGTGAAAAATGGATTCACTATTCATTATTTTTTATTATACAATAGTTACTGGTAAATATCAAATGATATCTCGTACATACGCTCCGAAAAAGTGCCGTCCGAACCCGCGACCTCCGGATTGAAAGTCGCACTACTCGCACGCTCTTAAAATAAATACAATACAATACATTTTATTATACCAAAGATAGATATAACTCCGTAATAGATGGATACAGTCTAAGAAAAAAACGTGCCTCGAAAATCAAGAAAATTTGATTCTCGTTCAGAGGGCGCTACTAGCTTTGGCCTGCTGTCGTATAGATGGCGTTGACGGTTTCGTTTGTTATTTAACAATTTTAACGCATATCAGTGAAAGAACATGGGTCAAAATCATAAAAATAATTTATGCAAATAAATAAAATCATTTACCCATATTTAAATACATTTTATCGTATTTTTTTAGTTTTAAAGTGTGTCGACAGATGACAGTGAATTTACTGGGGTTACAAAATTTACTATGACAGTACCGCAGCGCTCTAGTGTAAGTTACTCTATGATTATATGATATATATTCACCCAAGCATATATTGAGAGGCGTAGGTAACTATGTAGGTACTAGGTATAAAACTACGTTCAAGTTGATGTTTTGCCGCCGACGGGAAGCTGCGAGAGCGGGTTCGTATTTGTACCTACCGAGTGCTGACCCGGCGGAGGGCGGAGGGTAAAATAAAGGTATCCACTTATAAAGTATTGCTACATACAGGATATAGCTACATTTTTACTACGTACGAATTTATTTACTATCTTCAGTTTTGAATTGCATTAAAATACGTTAAAAGTATGTAATTATAGCCGAATTTCTAAGATATTGCGCCTAAAGATTTTTGACACGTAATTATTTTTGTGAATTGGCTAATTGATCACATACATTTCAGGGTTGTTCTTTTAATTACTATATTTATGTTGTAGGTACAGCGCTTACAGGTACAGCGGTAAAGCTTGTAAAAAGTCCACTATTGACATCATATCCCGAGAATTTTGTTTATCTGGTATAATCCAAACGCAAGTTATGAGGGCTCAAAAAAGCGATGCGCTTCGCTTTGCTCGTCTTGGCAGGGCACTACCGTGCCCTCAGATGTCACTAGCACAATAAACTATATTGAATAAATATAATTTAATGTAAGATTGTAATTGTAAACAGCGTGGTAAAAGAAATCATAAATGATAGTTACTAGCAATATAATTACCCAGTATCATATGAATAGGTGTATATTAAATGTATTACCTACGTTAACAATCACCTATTTTATTTAAGAACTGGTTCGTTTCGAAACAATTCGACATGACTTTTTCATTGAGGTGCTAATTAATTTTTAAAAGAGAAACAAGTGGAGAGGTAATCGTGTTATATAATTAATATAATTTTTAACTACATAATATCCTGCGTATTTAGTATGCATGATGTATTTACTAAAGATTGTGTTACTGTAAAAAAACCGGCCAAGTGCGAGTCGGACTCGCGCACGAAGGGTTCCGTGCCATTACGCAAAAAAACGACAAAAAAATCACGTTTGTTGTATGGGAGCCGCCCTTAAATATTCATTTTATTCTGTTTTTAGTTTTGACGACCGGTCTGGCCTAGTGGGTAGTGACCCTGCCTGTGAAGCCGATGGTCCTGGGTTCGAATCCCGGTAAGGGCATTTATTTGTGTGATGAGCACAGATATTTGCTCCTGAGTCATGGGTGTTTTCTATGTATTTAAGTATTTATATATTATATATATCGTCGTCTGAGTACCCATAACACAAGCCTCCTTGGGCTTACCGTGGGACTTAGTCAATCTGTGTAAGAATGTCCTATAATATTTATTATTATTTATTTATTTATTTATTTAGTATTTGTTGTTATAGCGGCAACAGAAATACACCATCTGTGAAAATTTCAACTGTCTAGATATCACGGTTCATGAGATACAGCCTGTGGTGACAGACGGACAGACGGACAGCGGAGTATTAGTAATAGGGTCCCGTTTTTACCCTTTGGGTACGGAACCCTAAAAATACCTACTGTTGAAAAATGTTTCTCAGTTTTCACGCCACAAATCAATATGTACCTACCTACCTACATTGAAACAGTTTATTTACGAAATAATAGCACAGCTCTAACTTTACTAAATTAATGATCAAAAATTTTCATTACTGAGCATGCTTAGATTATAAAATTATTGTAAGAAAATACCAGTACCGATTTAAATAAGTACCTGAATCGAGGCTCTCTCAAAATAACTGTTAGCATAAACGTAAACATTTTCTGTACCTGCTTATTAAACCGTTATTTTTAAACTCACTACGCAAATGCCAATAAAATCTTAGTACCCACATGTATCATTCTGAAAGAAAGGGGCCCACTGACTATCAGTCCGCCGGACGATATCGGCCTGTCGGTTAGAACAAAAATTTGACAGTTCCGAACAACTGACAGGCCGATATCGTCCGGCGGACTGATAGTCAGTGGGCCCCTTAACAGAGACAAGAGGCACCTGTATTATCTAAATTCGCTAACGCATTTTGTAGTAACAGCACAAGTTTTTTTGTACATTTTTATATATACATATGTAAACATACGTATTATACTGCTGCACATAGCTGATACATAAATATGATACCGATATTAACGTGTGAACATGCGTGCATTGTCAAACTTGTAACGCATTTGCAGTTTCTGGTCGAATATTCTAAAATTATTTTCATATTAGATAAAAGGTGTAGGCATATAAAAGTTTTTATAATATGACTGTTTAAGTCACAAACTAGGTTAAAAACATCTATATTAATAGAAAATATTAGTGGTTACCTACTCACGGGTATAAAAAATGGCCAAGTCAAGCGGGACACGTGAAACCACACAAATAACTTTGTAAATTTCAATGTCGTTTCTGTGTTGTAGCGTCTCTATGATTTATTGCCTAGATATATCCCTGTATTTTGGGCATACGCATTCGCTTAAAATTCCTTTACGTATTAAAAAACCTAGATTTGAACGCGACTTTTCCTGGTGCAGCTTTTGTTGCACATTCAAAAGGTGCTTTTGTTTTATTAGTTATTTACGATACAAGTGCGGAAAAGAGGAAATTCGAAACGAGTGGCGATAAATTAAAACACGACCGCAGGGAGTGTTAAATCGACACGAATTAAAAAATAAACATGTTATAATACTTATAATGACGAAGAGGTAAGTAATAAAATATGAAATATGCATATTTTTCGTATTCTTACATTAACAGTAGGTTTTATGTTGATTACGACGTTTAAAGGAAACTAATATTAACACTCAATCAATAAGTAGTCATGAATTGGAACAAGTAAAAATTTAAAAATATTGGAAAAGTAAAAAGCACTAGTTCGCGAAAACCAACTTTCCGCACGCTAAACAGCCACGAAAAGTAGCACTTTTTGAGCAACTGTATTAAAAAGTATACGTATTACTTGCAGTGCAGTGAACTCGAATCTAAATATATTTCTCGTAGGTACCTCGAATCAATTTTTTTTAGGATTCTGATGGTTTTTCTGAGCATAATACTGTAACTTTATTTTCACGATTTCCATTTTCTATCAAAAATTATGGAATGAAAAACTTGAAAGCACAAAGCAAAGCTTGAAAGGAAAAGATCTCACTAAAATATTTATTTTATTCTGTTTTTAGTATTTGTTGTTATAGCGGCAACAGAAATACATCTGTGAAAATTTCAACTGTTTAGCTATCACGGATTAATAGATACAGCCTGGTGACAGACAGACGGACAGCGGAGTCTTAGTAATAGGGTCCCGTTTTTACCCTTTGAGTACGGAACCCTAAAAAAGGTCCAAATATTCAGGTCCACGGCTTACCCAGTGCATCGCTCCCCTGTCCTCGTAAACTCCCATCTGGGGTTCAATTTTTCCGTTGAGTATTGTTAGAAGGCTGGGCTTGGCCCCACTGGCACTCACTCACTCACTCGCGTGCGCTCGCGGCGCGCTCGCCGGCGGACTGGCGGCGGCGGCCCGGCGCCTACGGCCGTGGGCGGGGCTCCCGGGGCGCCGCCTCGAGGGCCCCCCCACTCGACCAGAAGAAAATTCATTTTTCCAACGATTTGGGGTGCCGGGAATATGGAATTCACTGTGGCCGACTAGCTGTTTGCCCGTGACTTTGCTCATAGATAATTTATAAGTAATTTAAATCATCCGTGGAACGAATGATTGTGATTCAATTATAGTAAAAAAAACGCAAGAAAAACCAACTTTCCTCTCTTGTTGCACAAATAACTATATCCGTTCTTATAACTTATTAAGAACGGTTTTTCAACATTAAAAAATAAACGTGTTATAATACTTATAATGATGAAGAGGTTCCGTACCCAAAGGGTAAAAACGGGACCCTATTACTAAGACTCCGCTGTCCGTCTGTCTGTCACCAAGCTGTATCTCATAATCCGTGATAGCTAGACAGTTGAAATTTTCACAGATGATGTATTTCTGTTGCCGCTATAACAACAAATACTAAAAACAGAATAAAATAAATATTTAAGTGAGATCTTTTCCTTTCAAGTTTTGCTTTGTGCTTTCAAGTTTTTCATTCCATATTTTTTGAAAGAAAATGGAAATCGTGAAAATAAAGTTACAGTATTATGCTCAGAAAAACCATCAGAATTCTAAAAAAAATTGATTCGAGGTACCTACGAGAAATATATTTAGATTCGAGTTCACTGCACTGCAAGTAATATACTTTTTAATACAGTTGCTCAAAAAGTACTACTTTTCGTGGTTGTTTAGCGTGCGGAAAGTTGAATTTCGCGAACTAGTGCTTTTTACTTTTCCAATTTTTTAAATTTTTACTTGTTCCAATTCATGACTACTTATTGATGAGTGTTAATATTAGTCTCCTTTAAACGTCGTAATCAACATAAAAACCTGTTAATGTAAGAATACGAAAAATATGCATATTTCATATTTTATTTATAATGTTGAAAAACCGTTCTTAATAAGTTATAAGAACGGATATAGTTATTTGTGCAACAAGAGAGGAAAGTTGGTTTTTCTTGCGAGTGTTTTTTTTACTATAATTAAATCACGAGCAAAGCGAGTGATTCTATAAGTTAGAATCTTGAGAGTAGCGAGGGACTCAAAAACACGAAATGTAAAATAACTGCTCTCGTGTTGCACATGCACACATAATTTTTTACCTCAGTAGTGAGAACATATTAAAGGTTAAAATGTATTTCGAATTACACAGAAAAATACAGAAAAAAAATTGTAATAAAAGTATGAAGTGGCAGTTCATGGCCTTCAGTAAATTAAAAAGCTACTTTGTTTCACTCCCTGAAGTGAGGAAAGTCGCGCTGTCGTCACTCCCTGGAGTGAGGAAATTCGCACTTTCCTCACTCTAGGGAGTGACGAAAGTAGGCTTGTTCGAGCTGCTGAGGTGAAAAATAAAAACCTTCATTATCCTATTTCTTATTTCAGAACAGTTAGGATTATTACGAAATGTTTATCACATAATGCTTTTGAAAGGATACTCAACCTACACACCTGTAATAATGTTGCCCTTCAAGGAATTGTAGGGGTCGCAAGCTGTTTTTTTAGGGTTCCGTACCCAAAGGGTAAAAACGGGACCCTATTACTAATAACTTCACTGTCTGTCTGTCTGTCCGTCTGTAAACAGGCTGTATCTCATGAACCGTGAAAGCTAGACAGTTGAAATTTTCACAGATGATGTATTTCTGTTGCCGCTATAACAACAAATACTAAAAACAGAATTTTTGCGTAATGTTACGGAACCCTTCGTGCGCGAGTTCGACTCGCACTTGGCCGGTTTTTTATTTATTTATGTAGGTATAGTTAGTAGGTATTCGTTTGAGGGGATTTGGTTTCTATTTAGACATTCATGTTGGTACGAAGTGTTGGTAGGTACAGTCGAAGGCAAAAATATCGATACAGACAAATGGCTCAAAAATATGTGAACACGACTTTATTGTCTAAGGTGTAAGAGCGTACACATATTTGAAACTTTGGGAATGTATATATATTTATGCCCTTGACTCTACATACGTGGTACAACTAAAAACTACAGTGACATTTCTATAGGTAGTAATATTCGCACTAAGTACCTAATCTTTGTAATTTTTTGATAGAAGCTTTTACACTGACTGCATTTTCTTTTAACAGGCAACTAACAGTCAACTAACGGTCGGGTTGAGCTGGAGCGAGGCCAGAAGGGTCGCTGAAGATAGGAAGGAGTGGCGCGAGCTTGTGAAGGCCCTTAGCACCTCTGGGGTGCCATAGGACAACAACAAAAAACAACAAAAAAACAGTCATAAAGACAATTCTAAAAAACCCAAACACAATTGGGGCATTATCTATGAAAAGGGACCTTATCATCGATGGCGCTTACGCCGCACTGCAGCGTCGCGCGGCATCGTATTTATATCGGAGCATCGTTAATAATGGCGTAAGCGCCATCGACAATAAGGACCCTTTTTATAGAAAATAACACAATTAGGTTGCGTTGTTTTATTAGAGTTCCTATAGCCACCTTCTGTGTCCATCATCAGATCAGCCAAAGATAGATATAACTCCGTAATAGATGGATACAGTCTAAGGAAAAAACGTGCCTCGAAAATCAAGAAAATTTGATTCGCGTTCAGAGGGCGCTACTAGCTTTGGCTTACTGTCGTATAGATGGCGTTGACGGTTTCGTTTGTTATTTAACAATTTTAACGCATATCAGTGAAAGAACATGGGTCAAAATCATAAAAATAATTAATGCAAATAAATAAATCATTTATCCATATTTAAATACATTTTATCGTATTTTTATAAATATTTATTTTTAGTTTTAAAGTGTGTCGACAGATGGCAGTGAATTTACTGGGGTTACAAAATTTACTATCACAGTACCGCTCTAGTATAAGTTACTCTATGGTCATAGTAAATTTTGTAACCCCCAGTAAATTCACTGCCATCTGTCGACACACTTTAAAACTAAAAATGAAGATTTATAAAAATACGTTAAATCGTATTTAAATATGGATAAATTATTTTTTTATTTGCATTGATTATTTTTATATGATTTTGACCCATGTTCTTTCACTGATATGCGGTAAAATTGTTAAATAAAAACGAAACTGTCAACGCCATCTATACGACAGTAGGCCAAAGCTAGTAGCGCCCTCCGACCGAGAATCAAATTTTCTTGATTTTCGAGGCACGTTTTTTCCTTAGACTGTATCCATCTATTACGGAGTTATATCTATCTTTGCTCATAAGCATGTAAATTTTGTAACCCCAGTAAATTCACTGCCATCTGTCGACACACTTTAAAACTAAAAATAAATATTTATAAAAATACGATAAAATGTATTTAAATATGGATTAATGATTTTTTTATTTGCATTAATTATTTTTATATGATTTTGACCCATGTCTTTCACTGGTATGCGTTAAAATTATAAATAACAAACATGCTCATAAGTAAGGTCTGCAGGACAACTAGCGCCATCTGTCGGGCACGCGTTTCATCAAGTCGAGGCTGACGCGGCCGCTGCCACTTCGCGTTCACTTGACGCACTACATCAATACACAAGTACACAGTCAACACGTAGATGGCGCTACACAGTCGTATTAGCGACCATTTTATGATGATGCCAGCATAGTTTGTATTTTTAAATGCGAGTGCGAAAAGTGCGAGTCGGACTCGCGCACGAAGGGTTCCGTAGCATTATGGAAAAAACAGCAAAAAAATCACGTTTGTTGTATGGGAGCCCCATTTAAATATTTATATTATTCTGTTTTTAGTATTTGTTGTTATAGCGGCAACAGAAATACATCATCTGTGAAAATTTCAACTGTCTAGCTATCACGGTTCATGAGATACAGCCTGGTGACAAACAGACAGACGGATAGACGGACAGACGGACATACAGACGGACAGCGGAGTCTTAGTAATAGGGTCCCGTTGTTACCCTTTGGGTACGGAACCCTAAAAAGGCAAGCATTTGACCGCAATCTCACCTGAGGTAAGTGCCGATGCAGTCTAGGATGGATCATGCTTACCTAAAAGATGTCTATTCACTCTCGATTTAAAAAGATCCGAGTTATAGTGGACTGGGAATAGATTTGCAGGAAGTGAATTATACTGCCACTGAAGCGGGTAAGGCTGGGCGGTAATAAGAACACCCAGGCACTTTCAAAAAAATATTTATTTAAAAAAAAGGAACGTTGTCGAGCGAGGGTCGTGGTAAAGTCCATCTGGTTCCGTGGTAGGTACGGTACTCTCCTGCCGCGCTGGCTGGTCGCGCCGCTGCCGTTCCAGGTTGATGGGGACCGATCGGGGAAGTGCCCTGGTTAGCTGTTGTCTTGTGGACGGAGGCCTCTGCGTCCTGTAGACCGAGCACATGATTGGCGCGACAGTATCTCGCCGCGATATAGACTACCCGTCTTTTACTAACTGTATGAATTAAAGAGGGACGGGTAGTCTATGTCGCGGCGAGATACTCTCGCTCCTATCATGTGCTAGCCCTGCTGGGGTACTCTGCGGTCGGCCGGGAACGAACAAGGAACACCGCGCCGCCCACGTTTTCTTGTCCGGAACTTGCACCCTGGAATTTATCACGACTATCCTTAGGCACTTGTGTAAAATGGCCGCTCGGAATGAATCCCAATGATCTAGCTAAGCTAAGCGGAAGGGAGCAGAAAGTAGTTGGTGGGTATTCATTACCAGAACGGAGTTACAAGGCGGGTGCAAACTAAGTGGCAAGTCTATAACTTGGAAAACTGTTAAAACACTAACATTTAACATATAGAATAGAATACTAGGCTCTGTTAAGCGGAAAATTAAAGTTACAAGGTGTTTAAATGGAATAGAAAGTTAGGCCAAATGTATGGGACGCCATCTTGTAACGGTACTTTGCCGTCACACCGTAGCGTTTCTCAAATAATATACAATGCATAACTCTAAGCACGAAATAAAATACAATTATTATTATTATTATTGCCTTTGCTTCCATATTCTTTCTTAATGTTTGTTTTTTGTATTTTTTGAGCAAGTTGTTTTATTTGTCTTTATGGATCCCTCTCTGGGTGAAGGCCTCCTCCAGTTTTTTCCAACTTTCTCTATCCTCTCCTGTCTCCATCCAGTGTTTTCCGGCTATTTGGGTAATGTCTTCAGACCAGCGTTTCTTCGGCCTGCCTGTGGGGCGTTTTCCGTGTGGTCCCTTCCATTTTGTGGTTTGTATGGTCCATCTTTTGTCTGTCATGCGGGCTACATGGCCAGCCCAGTTCCATTTCAGTTTGAGAGCATGGGTAAGAGCGTCGGTTATCTTGGTTTTTTCTCTAGTTCTTGCGTGTCTTATTTTGTATATTTTCCGCAGCCCCGTCATACTTCTCTCCATAGCTCTCTGCGTAGTTCTTATTTTTTCCTTCACTTTGTTGGTGTATACCCATGTTTGTGAGCCGTAGACTAGACATGGCAGGAGACAAGTGTCACTCACCACTTTTTTTAATGTCATGCTGTAGTCTCCCTTCAGAACTTCTTTCAGAGACCAGTACTTCTTCCAGGTTATAGCTGATCTTCTGTTGACCTCTTCATCGTTGCTGGTTTTTGAGAATGAGACTTGTTTACCTAAGTATATATAGTTATTTACGTACTCTATTGTCTCGTCACCAATGATTATAGGCTTTTTATAACTGTTAGTCATCACTTTTGTACAATTAACACTATTTAATGCGCATTTAGCCGCAGGAGCCGTTCGCATGAAAGAAAATAGCCAAAAAATGACTATTCCGCCTCCCTTTATCTCCGAAATTACTGGGTCTAAAATTTTGAAAAAAAATACACAATATACATTACCCATAGAATAGGTCGTAATGTAGTAAGAAACGGGTGGCAGTTATGACGTTTTGTAAGTTAGATGTGTATTAAACTCGGGTGTCAATCTATTCCTACACTGTCTAACACCCGTTCACCCCATTTCCGAGGGTCACAGAGAATATAGAAAGCAGAAGGGTGACTTTATGAGTATTGTAAGTGTTTATCAAGTGTTTATAAACTTCAACTTTGGGAACAAATCAAATTATTTTTTTAAATATTTTGATTTGTGTTTATAAGTAGTCACACTACTATATATAAACAAAGATAGATATAACTCCATAATAGATGGATACAGTCTAAGGAAAAAACGTGCCTCGAAAATCAAGAAAATTTGATTCTCGTTCAGAGGGCGCTACTAGCTTTGGCCAACTGTCGTATAGATGGCGTTGACGGTTTCGTTTGTTATTTAACAATTTTAACGCATATCATATAAGAACATGGGTCAAAATCATATAAAAATAATTAATGCAAATAAAAAAATCATTTATCCATATTTAAATACATTTTATCGTATTTTTATAAATATTTATTTTTAGTTTTAAAGTGTGTCGACAGATGGCAGTGAATTTAGTATGATCCTCAGACTAAATTTGTACAGAGCTTTAGATTGCATGATTTATGTTCCATATTTACGGCTGAAGCATATACTGTATTTGAAGCCCTGAAAGCTATAATAAGAGTGTCAGAATATAAACATTTCTTTATTTTCACTGATTCACTTAGCTTAATTTATGGATTACAGAATAATCAATTGCATTATAAAGATAATTTTATTTTGAACAAAATTAAAAAGATGTTATTACAATTGAAAAATAATAATGTAAATATAAATTTTATGTGGATTCCATCCCATACTGGTACAACAGGGAATGAAGTTGCAGACAAAGCTGCTTATTTAGGTATTGTCAAGCTTCTGTTAAGACTGATGTTGTGAAGATGTGGATAGATTTATGGACCAAAGATAGAGAGATAAAAGGAAGATGGTACGCTAGTATTCAAACCGACTTACCTGGAAAGCCTTGGTATGAGAAGATAAAGATGGGAAGTCGTAGTTTTATTACCACCATCAATAGATTGAGGTTTGGTCACAACTGTGCACCAACGCACTTAGCTAGATTTTCGATTATAGCCGATGGTACATGTCCTCACTGCCAGAATGGTAGAGTTGCAGATGTTGAACACCTTATATTTAAATGCCAAGTGTTTGCGTTTCAAAGACTCATCCTTGCAAGTGAATTAAGTGAAGTGTAGAACGTAGTGATTATATGCTCTTTGGTGAAGTGTTTGATAATAATGTCCCCCGCCGCCTCACCGATATTCTTAAAAATTCAAAAATGTTGACACTGTTGACAGTTACGTTCCGTTATACAAGTATATCAAAAATACAGCATTGAAGATTTAAAGTGAAAGGTATTAACAGAATTACTAGTGCATTCTCTGCCATTTAACCCTTTAAATGAAGTGTTTTAAAAATAGCAAAATAAAGACTTGGCTTAAAGGACTGTAAAATGTATAATTTTGGTGCAATAAAGAATATTTACTTACTTACTTACTTACTCGTATCCAAGCCATAAATGATTAAAAAAAAAATACTCTTTGGGTGGGGTTGTCAATGTCAAATACAAGATTTACAAAAGTTATACAAGATTCACAAAAGTTGAACCAACCAAGCTTTAGTAGCCTATTTTCCGATGATATTCCATAAAAAATTGTGTAGTGGCCTTAATTGTGAAAATCAAATTGAGTACCGATTCAACAAAATGGACATCAATGAAGGTAAGTTTCGTGTTGAACATAACCTGTAGCTATTTGGCGGTATTTAGTTGATGCGAGATAAATACTTGATATCATTGCATATTTTAGCATTATTCCGTATATTTACATTCTACTACATACTAGCACATTGCGTTGCTGCCATGCATTTGAGTATTTATTATTATGCTTTATGTTTAACTATAAACATGGCCGTGATATTTTTGAGAGGTTCTATTTTTGACACAAATTTTCACGTTGTTTTACGAATTTTTTTTTGTATTTGCGTTTTTTCCCTGCACATTTCCGTTGGCGCTGACCTTGTTACGGGCCAATTAGTCCCGTTCAGTTTATTTTTGTAGAGAAATGGCAAAGCGTAGATTGTAACGGCAAAATCAATGTTGTTTATTTATCCTCTAAGTTATCTCCTTAATGAGCTTGTAGGATCGCTAATTAGGAAAGCTTTTTTATACAGTTGATTAGCTGAACTTCCTTGATGAGGTCACTAGCACAATGAAGGTAAATAGGAAATATTTATTTTATACAATGTTCACATATGGACCCACCCCAGGTAGCATTTAGACGTCATTATGACGTCCGCTACGTCATTATGACGTATAAATGACGTCATTATAAGGTCACTGACGTCACTGCTACCTGGGACTGGACCCGTATGGATGACGGGTCTGGCCTAGTGGGTACTTGGGTAGTGACCCTGCCTATGAAGCAGATGGTCCTGGGTTCGAATCCCGGTAAGGGTATTTATTTGTGTGATGAACACAGATATTTGTTCCCGAGTCATGGATGTTTTCTATGTATTTAAGTATTTGTATATTATGTTGTCTGAGTACCATGAGCTTAGTGTGGGACTTTGTCAATTTGTGTAAGAATGTCCATATAATAATAAATAAATTAATAATTCATTTATTTTGAACAACTTAGTATCATATTACATTATAAATAAATAAATAAATATAGGACATTCTTACACAGATTGACAAAGTCCCACAGTAAGCTCAAGAAGGCTTGTGTTGTGGGTACTTAGACAACGATATATATAATATACAAATACATAAATACATAGAAATAACCCAAGACTCAGGAACAAATATCTGTGCTCATCACACAAATAAATGCCCTTACCGGGATTCGAACCCAGGACCATCGGCTTCACAGGCAGGGTCACTACCCACTAGGCCAGACCGGTCGTCAAATTATAATATTAGTACATGAAATTATTATATTAAAATTAAGATAATATTAGATAATATTTATTTATATTTTGTGTTTCATAATATATTCCTAAAACCATATCCATATCTATTGATTCTCCATATCATATGTAGTTTATAAAGGTATTATAGTATATAAATATTACTAGTTTGTATATTGGCGTTAGTTAGTATCAGAATTTATATTTAGAAATATTTTTTTTCGCATCGCACTGCACCCACCTTAACAATTTCCGTTTGGCCCAGTGGTTGACTGGTAGAGAATGCCTCAAGGCATTAAGTCCGCCTTTTTTACTTGTTCTTGTGCAATAAAGTTTAAAATAAATAAATAAATAATAAATATCACTACATAGTATAAAACAAAGTCGCTTCCTGCTGTCTGTCTGTCCGTCCTTATGTATGCTTAGATCTTTAAAACTACGCAACGGATTTTGATGCGATTTTTTTTTAATAGATAGTGATTCAAGAGGGAGGTTTATATGTATTACATCAGCGTTGCACCCGTGCGAAGCCGGGGCGGGTCGTTAGTTATTATTACTCTGTTTTAATGTAACCAAATGTGATATTTTATATTAAAAGGTCCCTTATTGTCAATGGCGCTTACGCCATTATTAACGATGCTCCGATATAAATACAAAGCCGCGCGACGCTGTGCGGCGTAAGCGCCATTGTTATTAAGGTCCCTTTTCATAGAAAATGCCCCAAATTATTGCCTTACATGCCATGCATGCAATTTAAAGTTTCATTGCAACATGTTGCATACTGGTATTCATGGAAAAAATGTAAACATGTTGTGACCCGTGCATTTTGTATTATTGTACATGGTTTTTACTTTTTTGAGGTGGTGCAATTTAAATACGAAAACAAACTATATTGTAATCATAATCATGCTCAAAATACTCTAATATATAATACATACATACATATAATCACGCCTATTTCCCGGAGGGGTAGGCAGAGACCACGGATTTCCACTTGCTACGATCCTGACATACCTCTTTCGCTTCCTTCACTTTCATAACATTCCTCATACACGCTCGCCGGTTTAGGGTGCTCTTGACCTGGCCTTTCTTCAGGATTTCCCCGATCTGATCAGAGAAAGTCCGCCGAGGTCTGCCCCTTCCAACTCCCTTTTCTACCTCCCCCTACACTAATATATAATACTGTTTTATAATGTCTTAGGTACCATTATATGTGACGTTTTCAACCTAAAGGTACCACATCGTCGCTTGGCGATAAGGTTGATTTCAAATTGAAGTTATAAGGAAATAGCGTCTTACTGACAAGTGACAATAAGTACCCTTTTGGTTGAAAATGGCACATATTTCTAAACTACATTAAATAAGAAGAAATAGTACCACTTTGTTGCTTACAAATAAGTACTTACCTTTATCAAGCACAATTCCGATCGTGTGTAGAATACTGTTCTCGTCTGTGGGATGGCTCTGCAAAATACCAGCGCTCGAGTCAGTTGAGAGGAGGGCCAAGAGAATCATCAATGACAGCAATCTGACGAATGCTCGAATCCAAAGTCTGGAGCATCGTCGCAAGGTTGCCAGCCTGTCGATCTTTTACAGGATACATTTCGGAGAGTGTGCCGAGGAACTGCACAACCTTATTCCTCCATCCCATTTTTACCATCGGACTACAAGACAAACGGCACTCCGGCATCGCTTCATGGTAGGAACTCCAAAAATACGCACGAAGCGTTTTGCTTCCACATTTCTTATACGAACTGCCAAGGAGTCGAACAATCTGCCCGAGTCTGTGTTTCCGCATGAGTACAATCTGGGGCTTTTCAAGGCAAGAGTAAATAGGTATCTCATAGGTAAGCCTGCTCCACCGTAGACCGCATCATCACTTACCATCAGGTGGGATCGTGGTCAAACGTCTGCCTATTCATCATTAAAAAAAAAGTCATGATTGAGCATCACGTGACGCGTGACGTCACTTTACGCGAAATTATCACTGGAACTTTTGGTTATAAGAGTCCACATAGAACGAGCCGTCTCGCGAGGAAATTGCCGCGCGAAGCAGCTCGCTCTGTGTAGACGTGCCTCGGTCGAGGCAAAAGCACTCGCGGCCGCAATGCCTTGGGCGAGGCACGTCTCGTCTCCACCAACCGAGCTGCTTCGCGCAATAATTTCCTCGTGAGACGTCTCGTCCTGTGTGGACCCGTCTATTTACGCATTGTAGCTTATTATTACATACTAGAGCGGTACTGTCATAGTAAATTTTGTAACCCCAGTAAATTCACTGCCATCTGTGGACACACTTTAAAACTAAAATTGAAGATTTGTAAAAATACGATAAAATGTATTTAAATATAGATAAATGATTTTTTTTATTTGCATTAATTATTTTTATGATTTTGACCCATGTTCTTTCACTGATATGCGTTAAAATTGTTAAATAACAAACGAAACCGTCAACGCCATCTATACGACTGTAGGCCAAAACTAGTAGCGCCCTCTGAACGAGAATCAAATTTTCTTGATTTTCGAGGCACGTTTTTTCCTTAGACTGTATCCATCTATTACGGAGTTATATCTATCTTTGCCGATACTTTCAACAATTCTATTTGGTAAAAACAACTGCCTCGGACGGCAATCTCAGCACGGGCAATATGAGCAGCGGGCATTTCACTTTTAAATTTAATCTCGCAGCTTTTAAACGGCGTCTTCATTCTCACAGATATGTTCAACGTGAACGAGTACCTAGCGCTCTCGCTCCTCCACACGGCGCAGAGACAGGGCCCGCGGCACCCCGGGCTGGCGCGGGGCTGCTCGCCGTGCTGCTGTACTACGACGGGCGCCGCGCGCTGCTGCAGGCCCTCAAAGACACGCTCACAGCCCGAGACGGAGTCTGCTGGTAAGCTTTTGGAGTCTACACGAAGGGATTTGGTCAGGGGGGTGTCACTGCGCAGTTTAGGTATATTTGGCCGGCGCACCGCCCGGGCAGGTGTATGGCAGTGGGCTGCCGCTCGGCTCGCACGATAGTCGTGTCACGTAGCGCTCGCGCAAAATTGTAAATACGCAATGGCTTCGAAACCTAAATCGCGATCTAATCTGTATAAAAGATAATGTTCTGTATACGGATGTCTGAATAAATACAAGGAACTGTACAAGGAAGCAGAAAAAACATTTTTTTTTAATTCCGGACTATATTGACCGACATATTTTCAAAGGAATAAGTACTTCTGTGGCATACCTACTTCCGTGAGAATCAGACATACTATCTCCGGCTAAAAATTTTATGTTTACAGAATCAACGTTTGTAATTCCTGCATATTTAATTTATCTTAAAAATAATAAATCAGTGTAGGTATAGGTACAAATACTTGTCAAGAGACAACCCCGTGCCGACACTCGCAGCTCGGTCATAAAACTGCGGCGCGCAAAGAAGATTCACGGTTCATGCGCGGTTCTAAGTTTCAAATTTGCTTGCAGGCGGTGAGTGTAGGTATAATTTTATACCTAAATCTGGCTTTTGTGAAGGAGTGAATCTTCTGTACGGTAGTACTATTAGTTATTCTGTGATTTGGTCTACTATAAAAACCGCACAAGTGCGAGTCACTCCCACTCGAGGGTTCCGTACCTTTTTAGTATTTGTTTTTATAGCTGCAACAGATATACATCATATCACCTGTGAAAATTTCAACTGTCTATCACGGTTCATGAGATACAGACGGACGAAGGAGGATCATGTATTTCTGTTGCCGCTATAACAACAAATACTAAAAACAGAATAATTTATCCTGACGTGTGAGTGACCCTGCCTGCGAAGCCGATGGTCCGGGGTTCAACCCCGGTAAGGGCATTTATTTGTGTGATGAACAGAAATATTTATTCCTGAGTCATGGGTGTATTCTATGTATATATGTATTTATATATAAGTATGTATATCGTCGCCTAGCACCCATAGTACAAGCTTTGCTTAGTTTGGGCACAGGGCGGACACGCTATACATCAAAAATCACTCGCGTTTCTATGTGTGAACGGCACGTCCGTACACGCGTCGTGCGTCATAGTGTGAGTAAGTTGCTTAAAAATAGACAAAATAGTACTGAGAGTACGCCAGAAGTCCGCCAGATTTCTGTCGCGGGGCGAGGTAATTCGAGTCGGGGCGGGGCGGTGCGTGGCCGTTCTGTATGATAATACTATTACTTATTCTGTGGTTTGGGGCTAGGTTGATCTGTGTAAGATGTCTCCTAATATTTATTAAGTCTCTTAAGACGTAACTTTGTAACTGTAATGGTCCTTTCCTCCCCAGGTCAACAAATGCCCGGGAGGACATAGTGAAATATGTGACCCGCTACGTGGACCAGCTGATCCGTGATGGACTGCTGGGCGGCGTGCTGGACTCGCTGCGCGGGTTCACGCTGGGCGGGCAGCTTGATCTCTTGCAGCAACACAGGTACTCCAAGAAAAATGTATTAGAATGACAGGTGCGAACAAAAAATCACGAACTTTTCCATCCGAGATCTACTTTCTTAGGCTCTCCTTTCTGTGCTTTTTCTCTGCTTTCTTTCTGCGAGCTAAAAGGAGTTCGTGGGCCGTAATTTGGGGCATTTTCTATGAAAAGGGACCTTATTGTCGATGGCGCTTACACCGCACAGCGTAGATTTGTGAAACGAGCGAAGCGAATTTCATAAAAAGAGCACGTATTTTAATGCCCTTCATTATGTCAGACTGAATTTTAATACATTATATTATTACAGGGCGCTACCTCCGCGCGGGCATCACACCAAGCTCGTCAGATCTATAGAAGGCACCAGGTATGTATTTGCAAACAATTACAGGCAATAGGGAATATTACGCGAAACTCTGCGTAGGGGGCGCCACTACCACAAATCTATCGCGAAACAAGAAAATCGAAATCTCGTTATCTAACATCTCTGTCACTTTTGTCAAAGATAGATATAACTCCGTAATAGATGGATACAGTCTAAGGAAAAAACGTGCCTCGAAAATCAAGAAAATTTGATTCTCGATCAGAGGGCGCTACTAGCTTTGGCCTACTGTCGTATAGATGGCGTTGACGGTTTCGTTTGTTATTTAACAATTTTAACGCATATCAGTGAAAGAACATGGGTCAAAATCATAAAAATAATTAATGCAAATAAAAAAAATCATTTATCCATATTTAAATACATTTTATCGTATTTTTATAAATCTTAATTTTTAGTTTTAAAGTGTGTCGATAGATGGCAGTGACAGGGACCGGCCCGCTATCCCTTATCGGGGTTTTAAAAGGGTATTGCATAAGGCTTAACTCACCATACCCTTTGCCAGACGAAACCCTTTGTTTTGGTTTTAAAAACCCTTATATAAAGCTACCACATTTGAGTAATCGGTAGCCCAAATACCCTTACAAGACCCTTATCATCCGCTCACCAACACCTTGCATATTGCTTATAAGGGTTAGCCTTATAAAGGGCTTCCCTTTTAGCATATAAGCGTGCTAATTTAAGACGTCTACCTTGTTCATAAAGCACACATTACTTCGAATCCGAGCGATCGTCGGCGGCGACGGCGGCGTTCTTTGACTAGGCACGTATTTTCTTTCCTTTTCATACACTACCGTAGATATATACTAATCCTGTCTCTTTCACGCAAAGGGAAACCTTTATAAAAAGCGCTTAAAGATAAGGGTAACCCTTATTAAGAGCTAGCCTTATTTTTGGTTAGCTTTTCGGTAAGGGTTAGTCAAAGGTAAGGGTATGAATGGGCTTGCAGTTCAAAAGGGAAAGTCTTTCAATGTGTTAGCCGTGTTTAAGTGTCGCCCATTGAAAGGGTTTTATCGCGGAAAGGGTTGTCCGGTCCCTGGGCAGTGAATTTACTGGGGTTACAAAATTTACTATGACAGTACCGCTCTAGTATAAGTTACTCTATGCTTTTGTATTGCTTTATGACAATGTGTCTCGTACTAGACCGCGGGTCAGGAACAGATTTCCATGACCAATCGCCTCCCGGGCGAAAACTCGTATGGTGGTTAACGGCTATGTATGATGAACCCTCGTGAACGCCAGCCGCCGCTCCGTTGATGGGTTGAGGAATGGCTGCAAATAGTCTATAAAAAATTTTTTGCCATCACCTCCCGCTTGATACTTTGTCAGATGATAGTTTAGATGCTATTGTTAATAAAACGAATCGTCAGCCTGTTGTATCGCGGTGGAAAGACCGTGTCACGCGTTTCGGTGGCTGCCATTCCTCAACTTACCAACGGAGCGGCAGCTGACGTTCACTAGGGTTCATCATACATAGCCGTTAACCGCTATACGAGATTTCGCCCGGGAGGCTGACTGACGAAAGTTGCGCCTTTCTCGCGATCTATACAGACATTTGATCCTCAAAACAAACCTGATCGACTGATACCAGTCATAAAATGGGGCATTTTCTATGAAAAGGGACCTTATTGTCGATAGCGCTTACGCCGCACAGCGTCGCGCGGCATTGTATTTATATCGGAGCATCGTTCATAATGGCGTAAGCGCCATCGACAATAAGGTCCCTTTTTATAGAAAATACCACAAACAGAGTAACTTATACTAGAGCGGTACTGTCATAGTAAATTTTGTAACCCCAGTAAATTCACTGCCATCTGTCGACACACTTTAAAACTAAAAATAAATATTTATAAAAATACGATAAAATGCATTTAAATATGGATAAATGATTTTTTTATTTGCATTAATTATTTTTATATGATTTTGACCCATGTTCTTTCACTGGTATGCGTTAAAATTATAAATAACAAACGAAACAGTCAACGCCCTCTATACGAGTGTAGGCCAAAACTAGTGGCGCCATCTGATCGAGAGTCAAATTTTAGTGATTTTCGAGGCACGTTTTTTCCTTAGACTGTATCCATCTATTACGGAGTTATATCTATCTTTGCCACAAATAATTGTAGAATACCCTATTGTCGTACAGAAAACTGCTTGCTGGAGTAGTGTTCGCAGCATCGGCTCAGCGCGGGCTCGAACGAGACACACACACGTGCAACGACTGATCAACGAGGTATGTAATGAACTTCTAAGACGCAAATGCATCCACTCGGCGTGTCCGAACCCCGACCAAGCGTCGAGGTTGACCGTCGCTCTTTACAGTCCACGCGCGTCAGTTGTTGCAGCTGGACCTCCGTGAAAACTTAAAAAATGCCTCGTTGCGTGATAATTAACTGGAACAGCCTAAAAATTCCGAGCACCCAGAGGCACGAACATATTTCCTATCACAGATAAGTAATTTTAAAATGATATTTTTTTTTCTTTAAACCACGTCGGTGGCAATCAAGCATACGGCCCTGATGTTAAGCAGTCTCCGTAGCCTATGTACGCCTGCAACTCCAGAGGTGTTACATGCGCGTTGCCGACCCTAACACTCCTCTCCCTCGAGCTCTGGCAACCTTACTCACCGGCAGGAACACAACACTATTAGTAGGGTCTAGTGTTATTTGGCTGCGGTTTTCTGTAAGGTGGAGGTACCTCCCCAGTTGGGCTCTGCTCTAGATCTGGAATGACATCTGCTGGCCTGTGCCCTACCACACAAAGCGAGATGTCATTCACAGTGCCCATACCTCTCTTTTGGACGTAGTTTAAGGACATATCCGGTTCCGGCTCCGGACGCAGTTTAAGGACATACCCGGGTCCATATTATGCGTAAATTTCGTATGAAAAAGTCGGCACGCTTGTTTTCAATACAAATCGTGGTATTTGCGTCATCTAGCGTATATATTAAATCTGTGTAATGAACCCTGTGAACTAGAGATTACGCTGAAATAACTCCTGGATAACACACACACTGATCAAATTTCTGCTACCATTATAAAATAAGTTTTTGGCAAAAATTTAATTTTTGGTACAAGCTTTTATCGCTGACTGTACTTTTTTTCCACAGACAACTAATACTCATCGAGACAATTCTAAAAACCCCAAACACAATTAGGTTGCGTTGTTTTATCACAGAGTTCCTATGGCCACCTCCTGTCTTCATCATCAGACCAGCTCGATGGTACCATAATATTGCATTGTCACACGATTTACATATGTATCACAGAATAACTAATAGTACTACCGTACAGAAAATTCACTCCTTCACAAAAGCCAGATTTAGGTACAAAATTATACCTACACTCGCCGCCTGCAAGCTAAATTGAAACTTATAACCGCGCACGAACCGTGAATCTTCTTTGCGCGCCGCAGTTTTATGACCGAGCTGCGAGTGTCGGCACGGGGTTGTCACGCCACAAGTTTTTGTACCTATACCTACTGATTTATTATTTTTAAGATAAATATGTAGGAATTACAAACGTTGATTCTGTAAACATAGTTTTTTTAGCCGGAGATAGTATGTCTGATTCTCACGGAAGTATTAGGTATGCCACAGAAGTACTTATTTTGAAAATATGTCGGTCAATATAGTCCGGAATTTAAAAAATATGTTTTTGCTGCTTCCTTGTTCTTCCGTTTATTCAGACATCCGTAAACAGAACATTATCTTTTATACATATTACAGATTAGATCGCGATTTAGGTTTCGAAGCCATTGCGTATTTTCAATTTTGCGCGAGCGCCACGTGACACGACTATCGTGCGAGCCGAGCGGCAGCCCACTGCCATACACCTGCCCGGGCGGTGCGCCGGCCAAATATACCTAAACTGCCCAGTGACACCCCCTGGTAAAACTAATAATAGTAGGTGTAAGTACCTATATTGAGAAGGTCTACTTACTTTTCCTCATCCGTTGAAAGAGGAAAAAACTATATTTTTTTATTTGTATTGTCTGTGACGAAGACATTTCTTTGGCATGACAGCGCGCGGTGACGTGCGTGTGGCAACCAACTGGCTAGCTTGAGTCCCGCCGGCGGGAAGCGAGTCGTAGGTATAAATCCGAGCTCGCGCGGAGAGTTCCATAGCACTGGTCGCGGGCAAAAGCTAGTAACTAATAAAAGTATTATTCCAGATGCAGTCAACGCAGCGGTTATTCCTGGAGATGATTGTGAAGGACATTAAGACCATGATGCAGTTCTAGTGAGCCCGTCTCTACTGTCACACTAATTGCACCTAATATGTGACGTTTTCGACCAAAAGGTACCACATTGTCGCTTGTCGATAAGGTTGATTTCAAATTAAAGCTATATGGAAATAGCGCCTTACTGACAACCGACAATAAGTAACCTTTTGATTGAAAATTGCACAAATTAACTTATTTTGTAGTATTAAACGTGTGCATATAGCGATAAGTTTTAAAAAGATGGAAAAGCTTAAATTTCAAGTTAATGTCACGGGAAGTGAAGGAAACTTTAGTTTTGGAAAAATTCGATTCATATACATAAATCTGTGTCCCTAGTGAAAAAGGGTACAAGTTTCACGATGCTTAGGTGCATAGAGTAACTTATACTAACTAGCGCCACCGGAGAGATTAGGGACTATTATTTAAAGTTGAAAGCGGTCACTTTTGCAACAATTCTGCCATAAGAGATTGGCATCCTTTCTATACTATCCATAACTTATACTAGAGCGGTACTGTCATAGTAAATTTTATAACCCCAGTAAATTCACTGCCATCTGTCGACACACTTTAAAACTAAAAATGAAGATTTATAAAAATACGATAGAATGTATTTAAATATGGATATATGATTTTTTTTATTTGCATTAATTATTTTTTATGATTTTGACCCATGTTCTTTCACTGATATGCGTTAAAATTGTTAAATAACAAACGAAACCGTCAACGCCATCTATACGACAGTAGGCCAAAGCTAGTAGCGCCCTCTGAACGAGAATCAAATTTTCTTGATTTTCGAGGTACGTTTTTTCCTTAGACTGTATCCATCTATTACAGAGTTATATCTATCTTTGTTAGGTGTTAAAGGGCGTGGAAGGAACTTACGCTCTTTTACAACTGCGCTGCCCGAGACGTGTACCCTTTTTCACTAGAACTACAGAAATATGACTTATTGTGTGCGTATTCTCAACTCTGATGCTTTTAATAAGTTTTCCATTAAATAATGGCATGAAATGTTGAACTTTTCTTTCAAAATCAGTACTATAATTAGTTTTTATAGAATTAGAAAAATAATGTTGTTCATGATTTCATAAATAATAGCAAAGATAGATATAACTCCGTAATAGATGGATACAGTCTAAGGAAAAAACGTGCCTCGAAAATCAAGAAAATTTGATTCTCGTTCAGAGGGCGCTACTAGTTTTGGCTTACTGTCGTATAGATGGCGTTGACGGTTTCGTTTGTTATTTAACAATTTTAACGCATATCAGTGAAAGAACATGGGTCAAAATCATAAAAATAATTAATGCAAATAAAAAAAATCATTATCTATATTTAAATACATTCTATCGTATTTTTATAAATCTTCATTTTTAGTTTTAAAGTGTGTCGACAGATGGCAGTGAATTTACTGGGGTTACAAAATTTACTATGACAGTAACGCTCTAGTATCAGTTACTCTATGATAATAGTTACAATTTTTAGGGTTCCGTTCCCAAAAGGTTAAAAACGGGATCTATTACTAAGACTCCGCTGTCCGTCTGTCTGTCTGTCACCAGGCTGTATCTCAGGAACCGTGATAGCTAGAAAGTTGAAATTTGATAAATGATATGTCATTAGATTCGTCTCATGCTGGAGACTTGCATAAAACTCCTGGATTTTTAATTTTTTTCTGAAAAAGTACTGAAAAATTAATTTAATAAAGTTAATTTGTGAGTTTGACCACGTGACATGTGATCCCTATTTTGACTCAAGATGTCAAGGTGACCAAATAATAATAAACATGAATTGCACTCAAAACTGTAGTAAGTTGTTCAGCATGATGAAATATTATTTTCCCCTCACTAGCTCGGAAAGCTGTCTTTTATCCTTTAATACAAGCGGGGAAAAACGCATTTTATCCACTAGTGGGGAAAGTAATTTGATCTTGGATAGAGCGTGTTTAAGTAGCTTTTGACAGATAACAAAACGTAAAACGCTCATAATAATGGTTCGTTCGATATTAATTATCATGAATAAATGGTTTGAGAAATTAATAAAAAATACCAAATTTAGATTTATTTAATGATTTTAAGTCATAAACCTTGAATTACATAAGAAACTTTTGTTTTTTTTAATGATGTTGAATGTAATTCTGAACGCACAAGTTGAGTCGAACATACAATACACAACTTCCAGAGTTTTCTGTTATAATATCGTATTATCGTAAAAAAATTAGTTATTCCAGTGATGAAGATGATCTAACGCCTGTGGGTGTTGCACTTTTCTGGCTATAGTGAGGGGAAAAGTTTTGTGTTACACACGGGTGCAAATATATTTTACTTCTCGTGTGTTGAAACACTCGTTACGCTCAGGATTCTATTTTAGAACCACTCGCTTCGCTCGTGGTTCAACTATAGAATCCTTTCGCTTGCTCGTGTTTCAATTCCACACTCGCGGGTAAAATACAACTTTGCACCCTTGTATAATAAATAACTATTTTGAGGGCAACATAGGTAATATCCGCAACACTTAAAACATGTACGAAAATACATAAATAATTTTACAGTTTGTTGACAATGAATGACAGTAAACATATTGTGTCAACTTTTAAGGGGACTATTATGTCAATACTCTGAATTGCCAGGTTGTTTTCATTTTAAAAATGTTGATATATGCAAACTTTTTCCGCATACCTATTTAAAATGTGGAGAACAGTCAAGTGCGAGTTGGACCCGTGATCGAAAGGTTTCGTGTCACTACATATGCATATTGACTAAATGTAAATACCGGCCAAGTGCGAGTCGGACTCGCGCACGTAGGGTGCCGTACCATTATTATCTTTGAAAACGGCAAAAAAATCACGTTTGTTGTATGGAAGCCCCCTTAAATATTTATTTTATTCTGTTTTTTAGTATTTCTTGCTATAGCGGTAACAGAAATACATCATCTGTAAAAATTTCAACTGTCTAGCTATCACGGTTTATGAGACACAGCCTGGTGACAGACGGACAGCGAAATCTTAGTAACAGTAAAGGGGCCCACTGACTATCAGTCCGCCGGACGATATCTGCCTGTCAGTTGTTCGGAACTGTCAAATTTTTGTTCCAACTGACAGGCCGATATCGTCCGGCGGAATGATAGTCAGTGGGCCCCTTTAATAGTATCTATCTAAAAAGTATCACTCAGCTACCAGTGTTAATACCTACCAAAAATATTTGTAATCTGTCCAGCCAATTTGGCGTAAAGAGGTAGCTTAGACACTTACATACATAAATATAGTTGGTCAAGCAAATATTGTCAGTAAATAGGAACAAAGAAAACTATACTCATCCTTTTCTTTTGGGTGCTAGTACTAGTGTATCATATCATATCATATAATATCGTTTATTGCATACATGTGTTACAATAGGTCTTTTTGTAGTTTAGGTTACAACATGCACCCGTCAGGGCATAGCAACATAGGTACTTACCAATGAGGATATAATAAGATAGAGCGGTACTGTCATAGTAAATTTTGTAACCACTGTAAATTCACTGCCATCTATCGACATACTTTAAAACTAAAAATGAAGATTTATAAAAATACGATACAATGTATTTAAATATGGATAAATGGTTTTTTTATTTTCATTCATTATTTTTATATGATTTTGACCCATGTTCTTTCACTGGTATGCGTTTAAATTATAAATAACAAACGAGACAGTCAACGCCCTCTATACGAGAGTTGGCCAAAACTAGTGGCGCCATCTGATCGAGAATCAAATTATCGTGATTTTCGAGGCACGTTTTTTCCTTAGACTGTGTCCATCTATTACGGAGTTATATCTATCTTTGGTACTTACACACTACTTAATCCTATACTTAACATAGGTATACCTAATAGCAAAGATAGATATAACTCCGTAATAGATGGATACAGTCTAAGGAAAAAACGTGCCTCGAAAATAAAGAAAATTTGATTCTCGTTCAGAGGGCGCTACCAGTTTTGGCCTACAGTCGTATAGATGGCGTTGACGGTTTCGTTTGTTATTTAACAATTTTAACGCATATCAGTGAAAGAACATGGGTCAAAATCATAAAAATAATTAATGCAAATAAAAAAATTCATTTATCTATATTTAAATACATTGTATCGTATTTTTATAAATCTTCATTTTTAGTTTTAAAGTGTGTCGACAGATGGCAGTGAATTTACTGGGGTTACAAAATTTACTATGACAGTACCGCTCTAGTATAAGTTACTCTATGCTAATAGTGAAACATGCAAATTTTGTCATTATTTTAACATACGTTTCTGATTCTGATTACATTACTTAACTCAAATTTACATTTTTATATTCATTATTTTAATTTGCACAATTTTATTATTTATTCGACGACCGGTTTGGCCTAGTGGGTAGTGACCCTGCCTGTGAAGCCGATGGTCCTGGGTTGGAATCCCGGTAAGGGCATTTATTTGTGTGATGAGCACAGATATTTGTTCCTGAGTCATGGGTGTTTTCTATGTATTTAAGTATTTATATATTAATATATCGTTGTCTGAGTACCCATAACACAAGCCTCCTTAGGCTTACCGTGGGACTTAGTCAATCTGTGTAAAAATGTGCTATAATATTTATTTATTTATTATTTATTTATTCAAAAATGTCAGTGTAGAATTCGTTTAGGGAGTAATAGATACCACTTTTGTTGTAATAGTGACTTAATGCTTTTGTAGAACAATTGTAATTTTTCTTGTGACTATGTTATTTGGTAACTTATTATATATCCTTATAGCTGTAAGACAAAGGTAGTATGATTCTCTCTGTCTATGTTTGAAATGAGACAGTCCCTTGACAAACTATACCAACCCTCTAAATAGCCCATTTCACTAGCTTTTAAATTGTGACTTTTTTTCATATTCAAACAATTTGACAGTTTCGGATTTCGAGATTTTTAATAAAGTATGTAAGAAAATAAAGACTGTTTCGGCCATTATTCATTTATTTTCCATCTCTATCCTATCTACAACATTTGAACCTCATGTCTCTTTCCCTCAATCCTTTGCTATCTCTTTTACTCTTAAGTACATTTGTGTCATTCTCTCTTTCACTCAATTGCGTTTCGTTATACATGTTTACTTCAAACAGTCAGTACCTTATGCCAGTACCATGCCCTCTGAAAATATATGTTAGATGGTAAGGTAAACGCAATTAGCCTCATGCATGAAGTTTATATTTGAACGAAATATGTTTTATTCGGATGTTTGTTACCGTTATATCATGTTACAAATGCATTTCCGTTTTTAAATTACCATTTAATTACTTAAAATTATAAATAAAAAGTACAATAATTTGCCCGCGAAAAGCTAGTGAGCGAAACGCTTGAAACGCCACGTGACGTCACGCGTTCGACAGATTAGTGTCATTAGTAGCAAACGTCAGTTGGGCCGTCCAACGTGTGACGTCATCACGCTCGACAGCTCGCAGCAGCAGCTCGCTCATTCGCGCCAAAAATTATGAGCGTTTCAACCGCTCAAAAATTTTCAACATTTTAAATATTTTTTAATAAAATAATGTTAAGGTTTACGAAAGTATTTTTATCATTTCCGGTGTTCCAACGATATAAATTATGAATCCGAAAATAAAAATAAATTCATGCATGGAGCTAATTATCAACGACCCATCGAAAATCTGCAGGTATTACCGATCTATTTAAGTAATTAGATGATTTCGTTGCCAGAACCATTTCGGCGGTAGGTAGATGAACTTTCACAAGCGTTTGTTCTTTGGGTATCGGGTAGTTTAACGTTATTTTGAGTGGTAGTTCGAAAAAAAAGATAAAATATGCAAAACACAGGGTTTGCCATACTGGCGCTTGTACTTTCAAGTAAGAACGTGACTTTTCTATTTAAGACATTTATTAAAATAATTGACTACTGTACTTTACTTTTTATTGCTAAATGTTTTTCACACACACACACACACACACACACACACACACACACACGCGCGCGCGCACGCACGCACGCACGCACGCATGCACAAGCACAAGCATGTTAAATAGAAATAGAAATTCATGGTAATATTATATAATAAGTATTAAATTAAACTTAGTTTCTAATCTAAAGTACCTAATGTACCTATCTTACCTTATAATAAGTATAAGCTTAAGATTTAAGATAATTTTGGTAAACCTTGTACTTAATGGAAGAGCGGAGCCTTCTGGCACAAGTATCTTTTTACTTAAAAGAAGGTTCTTGTTTCGATCCTAGTTAAAACCTGTTGTGTACCCAATAAATCATTTTTAATTTTCATTTTCAAATGTATTCAATTGTAAATTCTTGTTTTTACATCACAATTTATCTAAAAAAATAGTTTTAAAACCATAAAACTTTAAATTAAAATAGGACGGTGATAGCTTCACCACTTTTGGTTGCAACAGCAGCAACAGCACAGTTAACGATCCGTAAGGCGGTAACGGCCACAACGTAATGTTTAGTTTTTCATTATTTTATATTATTATAACACACCAACACAAGTAATTTTATGGACCGGTTTAAACTCAAACAATTAGTCTTTTTAAAAATCTATTACCGCCATACACATTATTATCTAGTTTTCTTATTTTAGCGTTGCGAAATTACCCAAAAATATGATATTTTTGGAGCACCGATGTTGTGTAGTACAAACATTCATGTGAAACTTTTTATTACTTGAAACTGCGTACATATGCTTATATTTTTTTATGATACATAATTACAAACTAGTTTGTAGTTACAAGGTCAATTAAATAAAAATAATATATTTTTTATGAGTCGGTAATACATTTTACATATTTTATCACCGACTCATAGAAATCGGTAATAGCAACCATAAGAAGCTATTACCGATCGTAGATATATAGTTAATTTCATTTCACTTACTTTTGTGACATGACAGGTACCTATTATTATAAACACACACACTCAAACTGACCCAGATCAATCGCTCCAAACTAAGCAAAGCGTGAAAGTTCCTAGAAAATTGTGGAAAATTTTCATTCATATTGGAAATAGAAAATTTCAATCTCCCTATAAAAATGTTAGAAATTTTCAAATTAATCCACTACGGAAACTGTCACTACACCAGCTTGGGTATATACGTCTCACTGCTGGGCACATACCTTCTCTTATCACGATCGGTAATAGCTGCTTAAAAATCGTTAATAACTTCACAGCCATTATTATGGGTCGGCAATAGCAACAATCGACTCAGTAACTTTAAAAAATATTTTTTACATCATAATCCTTTATTTAGGTACAGGTAACTTAGTAATTACCTTTTATAAACATAATATTAGCACATAAAAATGGAAAAGTATATTTGAGGGCATCATGTATACTTAAAAACTATGGTCGATTCTAAAATTGCCTTAAGAGGCCGGTGTCGATTTTAGACGCAAAAATTTAAAATTGATAGATTTAGTCCGTGACATTTTACACCTTTTGTTGCCTAATTGAAATAACAAGTACTGGTTTCTATTAGCACGTCGTCTTATCTTACCTTTTATTAGATCAATTTTTTGAAAACAGACTCACTAAATTAGTAATGTTTGCTTTTCTGATGGACGTTTAGGTAAACGCGCGTAAAGCACTGATTTTGTCGCTATTATTTGTAAATTTCGTAAAGTTTGGACGGCTAAACATGGTAATTTTGTATTACACATATTCTGTACTTGACGTTTATCAGACTACATTTTTATTATTATGACTTTGAAGTAGTGTAAATGAAAGTTAGACGAAATCAATTTTCTCCAGAAATTACTTCAAAACAAGTGACAATTTCTCTGAAAATCGACTTAATTTCAACGTAATTTTGATACTTAAACAATCTACAGCATTTGCTGAAACTATACTTATACATCAATTTGTATAATTTACCACCATGATTTTTTTAAGAATTTTTAAAACTGCCCCTTCTCTTCATGCATTACCGGTGACGCACGCTCGCGACCTCATTATTAAAAGGCAAGATGAGAAGACGTGCTAATAGAAATCAATACTTGTTATTTAGATATTACGTAACAAAACGTGTATAATTTCAACGACTAAATCTATCAATTTTACATTTTTGCCCCAAAATCGACTACGGCCTCTTAAGGGGGTCGTTATTACCTGCAGTTACCTTATATAATATATCTATGTTTCCAGTGACCAATACTTAGACATAGGCCATGTCACATGGCAGAATACAGATTTGAAAAGAGAGATAATTTAATAGGTAATAACTATTATTTTACTTTAGCGAGAAACATGTCACACATCTATTATTCTTTCAACATTCCAAGCAATATTCGCTTTAACTTCACCTAAAGTACACCTTGTTTGCATTCACTGGAATATACAAAGTAGTTATAGGCCGAACATGGATATTCGGCCGCATGTTCGGTTCAGATCTTACCAAACCAAATTATTTGGTTCATCTGTGTCATTCTAATGAACCATTAAAAAACACTTCCAATTACGTTAGCAACTAAGGATGACACACTTCCTAGGCAAACTAATTTTCAACACTCCAAATAATCAAACAAACATCAAACATTTATTCAGCAAATAGGCCACAGGGGCACTTTTACATGTCAATTTTTACAAACAATAAAATTAACCCAAAATTACAAAAAACAATTACATAAATATAAATGTCAAATTACACAAAATAAACTAATAAAACATATACAAATAAAAGTACTAAAATTGTTTAGAGATGTAAAAGTCTCTAGGTGTCAGAGATAAAATGTATATAATAATAAAAAAGATCATCACATTATCCTGAGATGTAAAGGGTCTCCAAGACTTGAATTGTTATATAAATTTGAATTCTTATGTCTTACTTCTGGAGAGAGTGCAAAAAGTATTCTTACGGTTCCTCTATAAAAAAATGTATGGGTACTATCCGTTTTTATACCCAACCAAATTTTTGCTAGGCATACTGGGTTTCAACTCGCTGGAGGTAAGGCGTAACTTTGCACTTCTCACTACTGCTTGCTGTATCCTGCGCGGGGAGTCGGACTGTATCGAACTGGCGGAGCAATTGGTACGTCTGTACGTTCCTTCGCGGACCAGAATCGATTTCAGACCTCGTGACCGTTGTCTCCTGGCAGTCCCGGCTCTGCGTACTGTATCGCGTAGGAATTCCTCTCTGGTTCGTTCCTTGCTCCTTTTGAATGCGCTCCTTGCATCAGCCTCTCAGTGTGATTTGTTAGCAGGCAGAAAAGTGGTGATGAATGTTTGAGGTTCTGTGAGAAGATGGATGCACGTCCTTCAACTGTTTAAAATGTGTTAATTATTTATTTTTAAATGTTAGTATTTTAATTTTTGATTATTTGTATATTGTTTCTTTTTCTTTTTGTATTTTCTGTGTAAGTTAGCAGTGGTTTGGTAATTTACTGTCATGCTGTTTAACTTGTTTGATAAAAAATAAAATAAATAAAAATATAATTAATAAAAACACAAGATATTAAATCAGACAAACAGACAAGAACCGAATGAAGTGCCTCACATTAATGCCACTCAAAAGTAAAGTTACATAGGTAAAATGAAGCCCGTGTAAACTTAAACAGACCGGTCTCCACAAAATCAAAATACCCTACGGGTTCAACATGTCTCTATGTGTTTTAATGACAATGGGAAAATGTTATCCGATGGAAGAGAGTATGTACTTTAAAAGTTCTGGAGTAACTTACATTTTACAGTGTTGCAACAAGACAACTTATAAAAATATATGCGGGATAATGGGCTCTTTCAATCAGTCAAATATTTATTTGCTATAAGCACAGTTGCATGCATGCAAATACAGTTCAATTCACTTAAATTACAAAATAACACAGATAAAACAAATTAAAGTAGCTATAAAACACCATAACACCATAGATGGTGCAGGCAGGCCGAAAAGGAGATGGCGGGACGACTTAGACGCATTTTATCCGGATTGGCGGGACACTACAAACGACAGGGTCGAGTGGAGGAAACGAGGGGAGGCCTTTGCCCAGCAGTGGGACACTAAATTAGGCTAGTAAAAAATAAAATTAAAAAAAATTAAATATGGATGGAGACATGTCAAATTTTTTTAATACATTAGCAAAGTATTCGTCGTCGTCGTCTTTAACAGAATAATTTGGCCGAATACGAACATTGGCTTGCAGAATACAGAATAATTACTGAATATTTGGTCCATATTCCATATCTAAGGGTGCGGCCTGACATGCAGGGATTTGCCAAATGCCAAGCCGATAATTTAAAAGAAAAAAATAGAACTTTTTGGAATCTTATGAAATAATCAGCTCGTCCCAGCGAATCCCTGCATGTCTTGTACCATTATGCAAAGTATTCATTGCTACCACCACCAAAGTTGAAGTCATAGAGTAATACTAGAGCGGTACTGTCATAGTAAATTTTGTAACCCCATTAAATTCACTGCCATCTGTCGACACACTTTAAAACTAAAAATGAAGATTTATAAAAATACGATAAAATGTATTTAAATATAGATAAATGATTTTTTTTATTTGCATTAATTATTTTTATGATTTTGACCCATGTTCTTTCACTGATATGCGTTAAAATTGTTAAATAACAAACGAAACCGTCAACGCCATCTATTCGACTGTAGGCCAAAACTAGTAGCGCCCTCTGAACGAGAATCAAATTTTCTTGATTTTCGAGGCACGTTTTTTCCTTAGACTGTATCTATCTATTACGGAGTTATATCTATCTTTGGTTGAAGTAGAGCACCAAAGTATTTTTTTCTTTTGTAATATATCTACAAGAAATGCTAACTGGCAAAAGGTAAATGGTTCATATTGAGCAAGTCTCATAAAATTTTGACATGTCAATCAATCAATCGTTTATTAATAACAAGCGTTACACTTCATTTAACATTTTCTGTTTAGCACAAAAAACAGAAAATGTCTAAGATATCCATCAAGAATCTTCAATGAATCCTGTGATTTCTTGCAATAGCAACATAATAAATAGCTGGCTGAATAGGAGCAAAGATAGATATAACTCCGTAATAGATGGATACAGTCTAAGGAAAAAACGTGCCTCGAAAATCAAGAAAATTTGATTCTCGCTCAGAGGGCGCTACTAGTTTTGGCCTACAGTCGTATAGATGGCGTTGACGGTTTCGTTTGTTATTTAACAATTTTAACGCATATCAGTGAAAGAACATGGGTCAAAATCATAAAAATAATTAATGCAAATAAAAAAAATCATTTATCCATATTTAAAAACATTCTATCGTATTTTTATAAATCTTCATTTTTAGTTTTAAAGTGTGTCGACAGATGGCAGTGAATTTACTGGGGTTACAAAATTTACTATGACAGTACCGCTCTAGTATAAGTTACTCTATGATAGGAGTAATGCCAATGCCCCTTACCCCTATAACAAAGTTAATAAATTGAATACAAATGCGAGTAACCTGCATGTTTTGCTTTTTCCTGGTACTGTTCTCAATTTTTCATGTACAGACAAAACTGCTGTTAAAACTAAGCATACATGAGACACTTCTTCGCGTCACACGTGTAATTTAGCACTTATACAAGAAATATTTCGGTTCGGTTCGGTAAGCGGTAAGCGAAATCGACTGAGCAACTGCCATTCCTCAACCCACCAACGGAGCGGCAGCTGACTTTTACGAGGGTTCATCATACATAGCCGTTAACCATTATACGAGATTTCTCCCGGGAGGCGATGACTGATGAAATTTGCGCCTGGCTCTTCAAGCTGCGTCATTCTTTTATCAGTTTTAATTGAGCTTAATTTATATCAAGCTAAGGTTGTCACTTAAGGCGGTTCCCTGAGCCAGAAGGCGAAATATCTCCTTATATGATCATGTTTTTCTAAGAGGCGTTGATATTCGTAGACGTGGAAAAAATATATTTAGTTCTTGACTATATTATCTTTAACAACATAGCTTCCGATACACGAATTATGACACTTCGCTCGATACAATTAATTCCCAAAGTAACCTCTAACTCGGACTTTTAATCCTACTTTACTCGGTTATTTATTATGTAATACTTATAAACAAAAAAAGAAGAAAAAACAATCTTAACATAAATAGTAATTTCATAGCTTTAGAATTTCGAAATAGTAAGGTAACGTTTTTAAAATAAATAAAAACCGACAAAATTCGATTAAAATTGACACTTGGCGCGTATGTTCTTTCCTGTTCTTTCTTGCGAAATGTGACAAAGACAGCGGCAAACCGATGGAACGGCCTTAAGTGATAAGTGAAACAAGAATGTAAGCGCGAGGTTACCACGTGCTTACATTAAATTTACTTAATTAAAAATATCTCTTATGCGTTTTCCGCTAGTGAACTTCATTCCGTTAAAGTTAATTAAGTTATTAGATTTATAATTCAATTCTGAATTTAATCATCATTTATCAAAAAAGCGTTATAGTAGCAAGTATTATTCACCATGCTTCGCTTATTTCTGGTAGTCATGTACATCTGCTCTCTGTGTAAGTATACATATAATATAATATACTTAATTATAAATATAATTTAATGTATTTATTTATTTATTTATTCAGAGCCCACTGTGTTCCACTGCTGGGCAAAGGCCTCCCCCCTCTTTTTCCACTCGTCTCTGTTTAATGCTATATCCGGCCAGCCTGTCAAGAAGGAGTCCAAGTTATCCCGCCATCGCCGACGAGGTCTGCCGGATCCCCGGTTAGACTCGTGGGGCTCCCACTCCGTGGTTAACTTGGCCCACAAGTCATCCGGCATTCGGCAGACATGACCAGCCCAGTCCCATTTCAACTTGGCCGCTTTCCGAGCTACGTCTATTATTTGAGTCTTAATCTACGGGTTAGTTTACTAAAGCTAATAATAAATATTATGTAATATAATATTTATTCTTAGCTTTAGTAAACTAACCCGTAGATTAAGTTAAAACTAAAATGTCTTAAAAATAAATACATTTAATTTAATAAACAAATAATATAAATACACTATAGAACTATGACTATTATACACATTTTGCATTTTTTTATTATTGTATTATGAAATTTATTGCATTTTTTTATGAAATTTGATTTTAGTATTTTTAGGTTTCCATACCCAAAAGGTAAAAACGAAACCCTTTTACTAAGACTTATTCGCTGTCCGTCTGTCTGTCAGCAGGCTGTATCTCATGATCATGAACCATGGTAGCTAGACAGTTGAAATTTTCACAGAATAGATGATGTATTTCTGTTGCCGCTATAACAACAAATACTAAAAAGTACGGAACCCTCGGTGCGCGAGTCCGACTCGCACGTGGCCGGTTTTTTGTAACATTTATTTGTTTTCTAAATAAATAAATTTAAAACCGCTCGCGCACCGAGGGTTCCGTACTTTTTAGTATTTGTTGTTATAGTGGCAACAGAAATACATCATCTGTAAAAAAATTCAACTGTCTAGCTATCACGGTTCATGAGATACAGCCTGGTGACAGACAGACAGATGGACAGACGGACGGACAGACGGACAGCGGAGTCTTAGTAATAGGGTCCCGTTTTTACCCTTTGGGTACGGAACCCTAAAAATGAGCTAAAAATAGGCCTAAAGTTCCCTACGTTGTTAAGAAAACTGTTACAAAGAATAAAATTGTAGATTACTTAAGGCCGTTCCATCGGTTTGCCACTGTCTTTGTCACATTTCGCAAGAAAGAACGGGAAAGAACATACGCGCCAAGTGTCAATTTTGATCGAATTTTGTCGGTTTTTATTTATTTTAATAACGTTACCCTATAATATCGCAATTCTAAAGCTATGAAATTACTATTTATGTTAAGATTGTTTTTTCTTCTTTTTTTGTTTATAGTATCACATAATAAATAACCGAGTAAAGTAGGATTAAAAGTCCGAGTTAGAGGTTACTTTGGGAATTAATTGTATCGAGCGAAGTGTCATAATTCGTGTATCGGAAGCTATGTTGTTAAAGATAATATAGTCAAGAACTACATATTTTTTTCCACGTCTACGAATATCAACGCCTCTTAGAAAAACATGATCATATAAGGAGATTTTTCGCCTTCTGGCTCAGGGAACCGCCCGTTTATATAGTTGTGTATAGTTGTATACTACACGCAAATAAAGCAACAAAACAATGCAAAATATTACTGGAAATAATTTATCAATAAATAAAAACCAAATTTTGGGTTTAATTTAATTAAATTGTAATATGTAAAGAAACTAAAACTATAAATGTGAAGCCGAAATGGTGTCCTCAGGAGTTGATAATACCGAAACGACTAGCGCGGTCAACGGCGGCTCAATAGTTATTTATGCAACAAGAGAGGAAAGTTGGTTTTTCTTGCGAGTGTTTATTTTGAGTCCCGAGAAAGCGAAAGATTCTAAGGTAGAATCTTGAGCGTAGCGAGGGACTCAAAAACACGAGATGTAAAATAACTTTGCTCTCGTGTTGCACACATAATTTTTCACCTCAGTAGTGAGAACATATTAAAGGTTAAAATGTATTTCGAATTACACAGAATAAACAGAAAAAAAGTATTATAATATGTACGATACGATACGGGACGGGACCGGACCGTACCGGACCGGACCGGACCGGACCATACCATACCATAAAAAAATGTAAAAAAGTATGAAGTTCATGGCCTTCACTAAATTAAAAAGCTACATTGTTTCACTCCCTGGAGTGAGGAAAGTCGCTTTTTCCTCACTCCAGGGAGTGACGAAAGTAGGCTTGTTCGAGCTGCTGAGGTGAAGAAGTTCTCGTATTGCAGATGTGAGCATCGTTGGCAACGTCGTCAACGTGTCACTGGAACGAAGGCGAGGCCGGCCACCGACAACACACTACTATAGGATTTATCCCATTATTGGTCGTGTCACCCCTTCGCCAGAAATAGTTTCTTTTGCGGATTTTGTATTCGGGTAATTCAGTTATAACATACCTATTCATTTTAACCATATTATGATTATTATGCAACTATTGACAATAAGATATTAGTACCTAGTAGAGACCAGAGGGCTTATCGACAATATTTTAGCATCAGCATCCAAATCTAAGGTAGTCCACTGGATCGTAGCGAGGCAGTAGATCAGTAGCGATAACAATCCATGCACCAATACGACTTTAAGAGCAAATTGGCCGTGGCCGTGGCAGCCATACCCTTGCCAGACTCGAGTGATCCTATGAGGGTTCTTTTTTAAGGTTTTTTTTTTTTTTTTTCAATTTATTTGGGACAAAAAACAGTAACACACAGGGTTTAGGCACAGAAATAGAGTACAAAGAATACTATAGTGTGAGACCAACCACATCGTCCACAGATTATTAGATCTACAGTATACATATAGCGCTAGGTAACAATATATCTGATAAAAAGCTAAAATTAACAAAGCTACGATTACGAAATAAATTTATGGATACAATAACAAATTCATATTTCTGGCAGCAAAAGTACATACTTTTATACATAGTCGTACAATTTAATGAGCGAGTAAAAACAGTAATAAAAAACAGCATGGCTCACCGGAGCGACTTTTAATTATGTTTTGTTTGAAGCAACTGAATCACATTCTTTTTATACACATTGTCAGACATCACGAAAATGTCAATTTCATTAAAATACATGTTGTAACATTTAACCAGCCTGTATAGGGGATCACGTTCTCCGGCGTGGGTGCGGCAGCGCGAGTCCGCAAACAGCTGGTGCTTGCGCGCAGCGCGCTGCCGCGCCCGCGTCGGTACGCGGTAGCTAATAGCCCCGCTCAGGCTGGGACAGTCGAATTTGTTATGGCAAAGGTTATATAGGACCATCGCGTCCAGAAGGAGGCGTCGGTTTTGTAAGTTGAGCAAATTGTACTTATCGAGAAGCTGTTGGTAACTTGATCGCGAACGGCAACATCGGAAGTGCATTGCACGTAAGAATTTCTTTTGAACAGTCTCTATTGAGCCTTTGTACTTATCGTAAAAAGGATTCCATATCGACACGGCGTATTCTAGTTGTGACCTAACCAGCGACTTATATAAGTAGAGGTAAGTTAAGGGTTGTTTAAAATCCATACCGAGACGCATGATAAAACCGTACATTTTATACGCTTTGCCGATGATATGGCTGATATGACAATCTAAGTGTAGTTTCGTGTCTAAATTGACACCAAGATCTTTTATTACCGAGACTTTTTCGAGAGTCGATCCGTCGAGGGTGTAGGAAGTGGGAAGGGTGTGGAGTTTCGTAGCCGTTTTCGTAGCCAAAGGTTCCGTAGCCAAATGGCAAAAAACGGAACCCTAATGGATTCATCATGTCTGTGTCTGTCTGTCTGTCCGTCCGTATGTCACAGCCACTTTTTTCCGAAACTATAAGAACTATACTGTTGAAACTTGGTAAGTAGATATATTCTGTGAACCGCATTAAGATTTTCATACAAAAATAGAAAAAAAACAATAAATTTTTGGGGTTATACTTAGAACTGAAACTCGAGTTTTTTTTATTTCATCAATAGGTCTTCAAAAATGATATTGAGGTTTCTAATATAATTTTTTTCTAAACTGAATAGTTTGCGCGAGAGACATTTCCAAAGTGGTAAAATGTGTCCCCCCCCCCCTGTAACTTCTAAAATAAGAGAATGATAAAACTAAAAAAAATATATGATGTACATTACCATGCAAACTTCAACCGAAAATACTAGTTTCGGTTCAGTGGTTAAAGCGTGAAGAGGGACAGACAGACAGACACACTTTCGCATTTACCGAAAATTGGTTTGTACGAGATCTAGTAAGTAGTTTTTTTTATACGTCATAAATCGTAAACCGCAATTTACCTTTCATTCAATCAACTCAAATATAAAAATAAAATAAAAATTTAATTTCATAAACATATAATGTAATAACTAATAACAGAAATTGTATTTATCTTATTCCAGGTATATAAACCTGAATCTCATAAAAATGACAAAAGTCCTCAATTGTAAAAATTCTTAATCCAGGTATATAAACCTGAATCTCATTTTTGTCCTCAATTGTAAAAATATGACATAAAAATGTACATCTGGTCTCCCGCGATACAGGCCTAGCCTAGTGCGGGGACTCCTGGAACCTCCGAATGTCAATTCAGTTATGCACCAACTCTTTTCTGTAATTTGTGATATGTACCTACTATGTACTACAATTGTATTCGTTCTGTGCAATAAAAACATTTTTTATCTTTTATCTTATCTTTATATTTACGTGATTTTATGCCGTTGTTTGTGTAATGGTACGGAACCCTTAGTACGCGAGTCCGACTCGCACTTGGCCGGTTTTTACTTTTGAGGCCCGGAACCCTTATGACTCACAGGTAAAAAACAATTTGGCCATTGTTTTCAAAGAATAAAGAAAACCTTTCATAGCGGATGTGGTGAAAACGTACACACATAGTATGGCATCGTAACAGATAAAGCGTTTCCTCATCGTGTCAGCGATCAAAACAAACTATTCGAGAGCGAGACACAGTCACTGAGATAACGCAGGAAATGTGTGAAAATGTGAAGGAAAACGCGATGAAAAGCGTTCACATCTGCTGTTGTGGAGTATTACAGTAGAAATTAAACCGGCCAAGTGCGAGTCGGACTCGCGTACTAAGGGTTCCGTACCATTACGGAAAAAACAGCAAAAAAATCACGTTTGTTGTATGGGAGCCCCATTTAAATATTTATATTATTCTGTTTTTAGTATTTGTTGTTATAGCGGCAACAGAAATACATCATCTGTGAAAATTTCAACTGTCTAGCTATAACGGTTCATGAGATACAGAGAGACAGACGGACAGCGGAGTCTTAGTAATAGGGTCCCGTTTTTACCCTTTAGGTACGGAACCCTAAAAAATGGCTTTCTGTCTTAGCACACGTGTAATGTCTAATGTCATTTATTAATCTGTGCTAATGTGACACATGACAGAGCATGGAGACTATATGTATAAAGGAGCCAAATCTCTATGTATGAAAAGTGTCCATCAAAAAACAGTAATTAGGCGGCGCCACCATACACCGAAATACTACCAAAAACAACCTACGTAATTTGGTCGGATTTGTTGCCTTATATGGTTCATGTTATACTCATGTCCCAGAGCCTAACTAGCGCCACCGGAGAGATTAGGAACTATTATTTAAAGCTGAAAGCGGTTACTGCAACAATTCTGCCATAAGAGATTGGCATCCTTTCTATACCATCCGTACAAGAGAGGAATAAAAATAACAAAGCGCCTGCAAGTATTTGCATGGCAATCATACAATCCTATAGATTTCGTTTTTAAATTTAAACATCTGCCATGCTGCTAGAGGTGGACATTTTTCTGACATTATTGCCATGTATAACTGCCGGCCCTAAATACTATATTAAACAAGGAATACTTAAGTCTCCGGCAAGCTCGGTTCTCCATACAAACGTAGTTCCGCTCTCATTTTAAAACGACTAGCTAGATTGCTCTGAAACTTTGTACTTACAATAGTATAAGGTATATCTATGTCTGTAATTAATTTATGTAGCTTCAGATACCATAGTTTAAAAAATATAGCGAATTTAAGTTTTTCATACAAAATTTGTTTTTGCTCTATTTCGTTTGTTTTATAAACTTGAGCTATATAAACTAATTTCAGACCTAGATATACCTCATGTCATTGTATGTGCAAAGTTTCATTACAATCCAACACGTAGTTTTAAAACGAGAGCGTAACTACGTTTGTATGGGAAGGTGCAATTCGGCCGAGTTTGCCGGGGGACTCTTGTCATTAAGTTTTTTGGAAATTTGTGCTTACTTTTATGGTGCAATAAAGTTTAAATAAATAAATAAATATAAAATATAGATATGCACTTTTGCAGTTTAGTGTCCCTATGAAAATAATCACGCCAATTGTGTATGTACATTCAAAAATCATTAACTATTATCATTATAAAATGGAACAACGTCACTATTTGAATGGAACATATTTGTTTTGTATACCGAATATACATTTTGTATAGTGTCACTATGTTTCCCAAGGAGCGTATATACATTATGTATAGTGTCACTATGTTTCCCAAGGAGCGTATATACATTTTGTATAGTGTCACTAGGTTTCCCAAGGAGCGAATATACATTTTGTATAGTGTCACTATGTTTCCCAAGGAGCGTATATACATTTTGTATAGTGTCACTATGTTTCCCAAGGAGCGAATATACATTTTGTATAGTGTCACTATGTTTCCCAAGGAGCGAATATACATTATGTATAGTATCACTATGTTTCCCAAGGAGCGAATATACATTTTGTATAGTGTCACTATGTTTCCCAAGGAGCGAATATACATTATGTATAGTGTCACTATGTTTCCCAAGGAGCGAATATACATTATGTATAGTGTCACTATGTTTCCCAAGGAGCGAATATACATTATGTATAGTGTCACTATGTTTCCCAAGGAGCGAATATACATTTTGTATAGTGTCACTATGTTTCCCAAGGAGCGTATATACATTTTGTATAGTGTCACTATGTTTCCCAAGGAGCGAATATACATTATGTATAGTGTCACTATGTTTCCCAAGGAGCGTATATACATTATGTATAGTGTCACTATGTTTCCCAAGGAGCGAATATACATTATGTATAGTGTCACTATGTTTCCCAAGGAGCGAATATACATTATGTATAGTGTCACTATGTTTCCCAAGGAGCGAATATACATTTTGTATAGTGTCACTATGTTTCCCAAGGAGCGTATATACATTATGTATAGTGTCACTATGTTTCCCAAGGAGCGTATATACATTTTGTATAGTGTCACTATGTTTCCCAAGGAGCGAATATACATTTTGTATAGTGTCACTATGTTTCCCAAGGAGCGAATATACATTATGTATAGTGTCACTATGTTTCCCAAGGAGCGTATATACATTCTGTATAGTGTCACTATGTTTCCCAAGGAGCGAATATACATTATGTATAGTATCACTATGTTTCCCAAGGAGCGAATATACATTATGTATAGTGTCACTATGTTTCCCAAGGAGCGTATATACATTCTGTATAGTGTCACTATGTTTCCCAAGGAGCGTATATACATTATGTATAGTGTCACTATGTTTCCCAAGGAGCGTATATACATTTTGTATAGTGTCACTATGTTTCCCAAGGAGCGAATATACATTATGTATAGTATCACTATGTTTCCCAAGGAGCGAATATACATTATGTATAGTGTCACTATGTTTCCCAAGGAGCGTATATACATTCTGTATAGTGTCACTATGTTTCCCAAGGAGCGAATATACATTATGTATAGTGTCACTATGTTTCCCAAGGAGCGTATATACATTTTGTATAGTGTCACTATGTTTCCCAAGGAGCGAATATACATTATGTATAGTATCACTATGTTTCCCAAGGAGCGAATATACATTATGTATAGTGTCACTATGTTTCCCAAGGAGCGAATATATACATTATGTATAGTGTCACTATGTTTCCCAAGGAGCGAATATACATTATGTATAGTGTCACTATGTTTCCCAAGGAGCGAATATACATTATGTATAGTGTCACTATGTTTCCCAAGGAGCGAATATACATTATGTATAGTGTCACTATGTTTCCCAAGGAGCGAATATACATTATGTATAGTGTCACTATGTTTCCCAAGGAGCGAATATATACATTATGTATAGTGTCACTATGTTTCCCAAGGAGCGAATATACATTATGTATAGTGTCACTATGTTTCCCAAGGAGCGAATATACATTATGTATAGTGTCACTATGTTTCCCAAGGAGCGAATATACATTATGTATAGTGTCACTATGTTTCCCAAGGAGCGAATATACATTATGTATAGTGTCACTATGTTTCCCAAGGAGCGAATATACATTATGTATAGTGTCACTATGTTTCCCAAGGAGCGAATATACATTATGTATAGTGTCACTATGTTTCCCAAGGAGCGTATATACATTATGTATAGTGTTACTATGTTTCACAAGGAGCGTATATACATTATGTATAGTATCACTATGTTTCCCAAGGAGCGAATATACATTATGTATAGTGTCACTATGTTTCCCAAGGAGCGTATATACATTATGTATAGTGTCACTATGTTTCACAAGGAGCGTATATACATTATGTATAGTGTCACTATGTTTCCCAAGGAGCGAATATACATTATGTATAGTATCACTATGTTTCCCAAGGAGCGAATATACATTATGTATAGTATCACTATGTTTCCCAAGGAGCGAATATACATTATGTATAGTGTCACTATGTTTCCCAAGGAGCGAATATACATTATGTATAGTGTCACTATGTTTCCCAAGGAGCGAATATACATTATGTATAGTGTCACTATGTTTCCCAAGGAGCGAATATACATTATGTATAGTATCACTATGTTTCCCAAGGAGCGAATATACATTATGTATAGTGTCACTATGTTTCCCAAGGAGCGAATATACATTATGTATAGTGTCACTATGTTTCCCAAGGAGCGTATATACATTATGTATAGTGTCACTATGTTTCACAAGGAGCGTATATACATTATGTATAGTGTCACTATGTTTCCCAAGGAGCGAATATACATTATGTATAGTATCACTATGTTTCCCAAGGAGCGAATATACATTATGTATAGTATCACTATGTTTCCCAAGGAGCGAATATACATTATGTATAGTGTCACTATGTTTCCCAAGGAGCGAATATACATTATGTATAGTGTCACTATGTTTCCCAAGGAGCGAATATACATTATGTATAGTATCACTATGTTTCCCAAGGAGCGAATATACATTATGTATAGTGTCACTATGTTTCCCAAGGAGCGAATATACATTATGTATAGTGTCACTATGTTTCCCAAGGAGCGAATATACATTATGTATAGTATCACTATGTTTCCCAAGGAGCGAATATACATTATGTATAGTGTCACTATGTTTCCCAAGGAGCGAATATACATTTTGTATAGTGTCACTATGTTTCCCAAGGAGCGAATATACATTTTGTATAGTGTCACTATGTTTCCCAAGGAGCGAATATACATTTTGTATAGTGTCACTATGTTTCCCAAGGAGCGAATATACATTTTGTATAGTGTCACTATGTTTCCCAAGGAGCGAATATACATTTTGTATAGTGTCACTATGTTTCCCAAGGAGCGAATATACATTTTGTATAGTGTCACTATGTTTCCCAAGGAGCGAATATACATTTTGTATAGTGTCACTATGTTTCCCAAGGAGCGAATATACATTTTGTATAGTGTCACTATGTTTCCCAAGGAGCGAATATACATTTTGTATAGTGTCACTATGTTTCCCAAGGAGCGAATATACATTTTGTATAGTGTCACTATGTTTCCCAAGGAGCGAATATACATTTTGTATAGTGTCACTATGTTTCCCAAGGAGCGTATATACATTTTGTATAGTGTCACTATGTTTCCCAAGGAGCGAATATACATTTTGTATAGTGTCACTATGTTTCCCAAGGAGCGAATATACATTTTGTATAGTGTCACTATGTTTCCCAAGGAGCGTATATACATTTTGTATAGTGTCACTATGTTTCCCAAGGAGCGAATATACATTATGTATAGTATCACTATGTTTCCCAAGGAGCGTATATACATTTTGTATAGTGTCACTATGTTTCCCAAGGAGCGTATATACATTTTGTATAGTGTCACTATGTTTCCCAAGGAGCGAATATACATTATGTATAGTATCACTATGTTTCCCAAGGAGCGTATATACATTTTGTATAGTGTCACTATGTTTCCCAAGGAGCGAATATACATTTTGTATAGTGTCACTATGTTTCCCAAGGAGCGAATATACATTATGTATAGTATCACTATGTTTCCCAAGGAGCGAATATACATTATGTATAGTGTCACTATGTTTCCCAAGGAGCGAATATATATTTTATCTTTTAATTAGCCCTAAAAAACTATATCTTATACTGCACTCTTACAGGGTTCGGCGGGGTGATGACGATGGGGATGGGGATGGTGATGGGGATGGAAATGGGGATGGGGATGGGGACAATGGGGATGGGGAAAAAAAGGCGTCCGACGCGAACAAGAGCGAACATTTGCGGCCCGATGGGTCACCTATACAGTCTAATTTAGGATTTGAACAGTATTGGTCCGGCGGAGAATGGGTGTACAGGTAAGAAGGCACTGGGTCTATATCTACATGCAGTACCGCCCGAGCTGACGGTGTCGCGAGGCTCTAACATCCAGGCCAACCAGGCGAGTGGGTCTACCGGTGGGAGGACCAGCACTAGGTCTACTGCAGTCTACAGGTAGTATCGGCACTGGTCGGCAGGTAGTCTAGGTTTTGTTAGAAAATATCGTTAACTCGTAAATTGTTAAACAAGTTTGGGAACAAATCAAATTATTTTATTAAATATTTTTGATTTGTGTTTTTTTAAGTAGTCACACTACTATATATAAATTAAAAACTGTAATAGATGTCATATATTAAAGAAAAAGTGACGAAGCCCTCCAGTGGTGAAGGCCGGATTCGAACCGGCGTCTTTAGCTATCGCATCTATTACAGTTTTTAGCGTAAATTGTTGTTATGTATAAATACAATTTTATATTGACATTGAATCGATTTTTAGGGTTCCGTACCAAAAGGGTAAAAACGGGACCCTATTACTAAGACTTCTGTCTGTCTGTCCGTCTGTCACCAGGCTGTATCTCATGAACCGTGATAGCTAGACAGTTCCAATTTTCACAGATGATGTATTTCTGTTGCCGCTATAACAACAAATACTAAAAACAGAATAAAATAAATATTTAACGGGGCTCCCATACAACAAACGTGATTGTTTTGCCGTTTTTTGCGTAATGGTAAGGAAACCTTCGTGCGCGAGTCCGACTCGCACTTGGCCGGTTTATATAAAAAACACTAAATAGAGGATTTTGTCGCTGACTGAACATTTGTAAATGCCAATCATTGTTATTTATATTAAAAATTTAGGTAAGAATGAATATGTTTAAGTATTTTGTTTGCAATAAATAAATTGTATTGCTTGGCACTTATTCTTACTACACTATCCATACTAATATTATAAATGTGTCTGTCTGTCTTTCTGTCTGTGTGTTCCCTCTTCACGCTTAAACCGCTGAATCGATTTAGATGAAATTTGGCATAGATATGGGTTGAGTCCCTGAGAAGGACATAGGATAGTTTTTATCCCGAAAATCATCCCTTAAGAAAGTAAAAAGCGGGATGGAATTGAGATAATTAATGAAGTGCCTGCTAATTTGTGTGCATAATATGCTCAAATTGAATGATTGCTATGAGAATTTTTCCATGCACTATACCATAGAGTAACTTATACTAGAGCGGTACTGTCATAGTAAATTTTGTAACCCCAGTAAATTCACTGCCATCTGTCGACACACTTTAAAACTAAAAATAAATATTTATAAAAATACGATAAAATGTATTTAAATATGGATAAATGATTTTTTTTATTGGCATTAATTATTTTTATGATTTTGACCCATGTTCTTTCACTGATATGCGTTAAAATTGTTAAATAACAAACGAAACCGTCAACGCCATCTATACGACAGTCGGCCAAAGCTAGTAGCGCCCTCTGAACGAGAATCAAATTTTCTTGATTTTCGAGGCACGTTTTTTCCTTAGACTGTATCCATCTATTACGGAGTTATATCTATCTTAGCCAATATACATTTACATGGAATATAGACCCTGTAAGGGTACAGCAATTGAATCTTATATCTACATAAGCATATACAATTTAACCTTAACCTTAAGTCCAGCTAGTAATGAATAAATGTATCTCCTTGTGACTGTTGTTTGTTTGTTTGTTTGCTTGCAGGCAGGCGGAGCTGGACCGCTGCAACAGGTCTAACTACTGCGGCCTCTTCCAGAAGTAAGTTCTAGCTTCTAGCATAGCAGCTACAGCTAGTAAGTGGAGTGGAGAGGGGCTTGAATAAATACATGTTTGTTAGAAATCGATCCAACAAATTGAAGAGTATCAGCTCCTTTCCCAAATGATAAGACATTAGTTTTTTTGACATAGGGGAAAGTGGGGTAACACCGGGACGCTAAAGGAAATGTTCAATCAAAACATATAATAGGGTATTTGACTACTGGTCAAATCAGTTTCTTTTTTCGAACTGTCAAAACGATTTTGCTACTATGGAATTTATATGAAACTAGCATGTGACGTCACAATCAAATTAGCCACTCTTTATAGTTTTATACTGATTTTAAAATAGAAATTGTGTGTAAAAATAACTGCTGTCTACGTTTCTCTATCTTCTGGTGCTTTATTTCATGCATGGTGTAAAATCATTTATTTTGAATACAGGCAATTACCCTATTGTAGAAAATTCTACAAACTTTACTTAATTGGCTTAATTAACTACGTATTAAGTGAAATCACTACTTACGTGATCACACGTGGGAAGTAGATCATGCGCGCCAAGTGTCAATTTTGATTAAATTTTGTCGATTTTTATTTATTTTAAAAACGTTGCCTTACATTATCGAAATTCGAAAGCGGTAAAATTACTATTTAAGTAAAGATTGTTTTTTTCTTGTTTTGTTTAAAGTGTCACATAATAAATAACCGAGTAAAGTTGGATTAAAAGTCCTATTAAATATATTAAAATAACGGGTCACTCACGTATTTTAGGTCGAAAAACGCTCGACATGTTTCACTCCGTACCGAGGAGTGTCATCAGGAGCTACGAAATACGTGAGTGAGTTAATATATTTAATATGTATGTGTCTCACGGAAATGTTGTTATTAAAAGTATTCGTGTATCGGAAGCTTATAAATTAAAGATATTATAATCAAGAACTACAATTTTTTTCCCTTCACTAGCTCGGAAAGCCGTCTTTTATCCTTTAAAACAAGCGGGAAAAACGCATTTTATCCACTAGTGGGGAAAGTAAATTGACCTTGGATGGGGCGTGTTTAAGTAGCTTGACAGATAACAAAACGTAAAACGCTCATAATAATGGTTCGTTCGATATTAATTATCATTAAATAAATGGTTTGAGAATCTAATAAAAAATACCAGATTTAGCTTTATTTAATGTTTTGAAGTCATAAACCTTAAAATTCCATAATAAACGTTTGTTTTTTAATAATTATGTTAAATATAATTCTGAACGCACAAGTTAAGTCGATGCAATTTCAAAACGCATCATTGACATTTCATACGTCAGAAATGTCAACATGGTCAACAAAAATTTTACTTAAAAACTTCTCACGTAAAAGTACAGAATTTCCAGTTTTTTGTTATAATATCATACAAAAACGAGTGATTACAGTTGATGAAGATGATCTAACGCCTGTGGATGTTGCACTTTCCTCGCTATAGTGAGGGGAAAAGTTTTGTGTTACACACGGGTGCAAATGTATTTTACTTCTCGTGTGTTAAAACACTCGCTACGCTCAGGATTCTATTTTAGAACCACTCGCTTCGCTCGTGGTTCAACTATAGAATCCTTTCGCTTGCTCATGTTTCAATTCCACACTCGCGGGTAAAATACAACTTTGCACCCTTGTATAACAAATAACTATTTCCACGTCTACGAATATCAACGTCTTAGAAAAATATGATCTTATAAGGAGATTTTTTGCCTTCTGCCTCAGGGAACCGCCTTAAGGTAGGATTTTTATAATATGTATATAAAGGTAAAATATAAAACACTTACAAAACAATACAAAATACATATAAACACATTATAAAAAACCTAACCTAGGGTGCCGCCGGCAGCGGGGCAGGGCCCAAGCTGCCGGTGGTCAGGGCCGCAGAGAGAGGAACCGGCGGACTATCCGCGCCGTGTCCAAGATCACCGCCTTCTGCATCTGACCCTTGATCCAACCACCTAGCGAGAGTCTCTCAAGGTGTTGGTCGAGACTCTTCGCTATGAGACCGTTCGCTGAAACGACTATCGGGACAATGATCGTCGAATCAACATCCCATATGGCGGTTATCTCGTGAGCCAAGTCTATGTAATTACTGGAATTGTCCTTCTCGGCTTTCACGAGATTCTCATCATGGGGGATGGTGATGTCCTGTGATGATCTATTATCACAATGTCAGCCTTATTGGCTACAATAGTCCTGTCAGTGATGATAGATCGATCCCAATAGAGCGTGGCACGATCATTCTCGAGAACTGGCACAGGTAAATAGGGTATTTGACTACTAGTCAAATCAGTTTCTTTTTTCGAACTGTCAAAACGATTTTGCTACTATGGAATTTATATGAAACACTAGCATGTGACGTCACAATCAAATTACCTACTCTTTACAGTTTTATATAGGTTTTAAAATAGAAATTGTGTCTAAAAATAATTGCTGTCTACGTTTTTCTATTAATCTTCTGGTGCTTTATTTCATGCAAGGTGTAAAATAATTTATTTTAAATACAAGCAAATACCCTATACTTATACACACAAGGCCCTATAGAAGAATAAGTTGCTGGTGAATAATCCTGGCTACGAGATTATGTCTGTGCAAGTACTTTCGCCGTTAGCAAGATGAGAACAACCGGAGATGATATGCCTTAGTGACACTCCGGGACGGCGGCATGCCCGACAAATGTCGACCGTACCGTCCTTCAGGATATATTTCCGATGGTTGTTCGTCATCCTTCGTCCGCAATTGCACAGGCAAAACCCTCGGTTTCTCCGAAGAGATCCCCGAGTCGTAACCAGTTCACATACGCGAGCAGGTCTACATCGGGTCCCATGAGGGCCGTAGAACCGCCCGTGTAGCACCTTACTCTCCCATACCGCCTTGCGGTCCGCAGTACTTTGGCTTTGTACCACAGGTTTGTGCCAGTTCTCGTTTGCCAAGGAGAGCGCCAAGAGTTTCCTGTCTACTACCACCACGTCACAATGTATCCCACACTCGTTGTTAAGGAAATAATTCCTGAGATGCATACCTCGCGGTTGTGGAGATTTTTGGCATTTAGGAAGCCTCGACCTCCACACTTCCGTGGGGTGTACAATCTCATAACTGACGAGCGTGGGTGTAGCATACGGTGTGTGGCGAGCAGTAGTCGGACCCTCCGATCCAGGGCATCCAGCTTGGTCTGAGTCCACCTTAGTATGCCAAAGGATTGAGGAGTACATGAGTAGGGGCATTACCCAGGCGTTGAAGGCGCGCACTTTGTTGCCTCCTGACAAATGACTGTTAAGGACTTCTGTGAGCCGACTGAAAAATCGCTCCTTCACCGTCCGTCTAATACCCTCATCCTCAATACCCAACGACTGTGAGTGTGACATACCAGAGGTTTCTGATTCAGAGATAGATCTGAAAGACATAGTCTCAGAAAGTTGTAAATTTGTTGAACTGACAACCTTCCCCCGCTGTTCATGCATTGACACCAAACTCTATTGTGAAGGCGGTACTGAAAACTTCTGTGGTTTTCAATTGCACCATCAAGTCATCATCATCATTATCATGTCAGCCGATAGACGTCCACTGCTGGACATAGGCCTCCTCCAAGGCTCGCCACTCCGCCCGATCCTGTGCCGCTCGCATCCACCGAATTCCCGCGACCTTCACCAGGTCTCGTCGCTCCATCTCGTTGGAGGCCTACTGGCAGTTCGTCTTCCGGTACGTCTTGGTTATTTGGCGCAAATAGCTTGAGGTCATCCATGTACAGAAGGTGAGAAATGACTTCACTCTCTCTCCGAAGCTGGCAACCTAACCCTGAATCCTTCAGCAGGGTGCTGAGGGGATTCAGAGCTAGGCAGAACCACAGGGGACTCAGACTGTCACCCTGAAATATTCCTCGCTCGATTCTTATAAAGTCCTGCGGGCCAGGGCGGTCATCCCCACCACCTGGATGGACTCGTTTTTTACACTTGAGACATTGTGCGTCTGTCCGCCAGTCTGTCTATCTGTCACCAGTTTCTCATGAACCGTGATGATGAAATTTTCACAGATGATGTATTTCTGTTGCCGCTATAACAACAAACACTAAAAAGTACGGAACTCTGACTCGCACTTCTGTTCCGTCCGGTTTTTAATGTTTTTTTTATTTAATATTACGAGTAGTTATTTCAATAGTCGCCAAGTACATATGCAACACTCGGGCTAACTGCAATATACTCGGGCTAACTGCAAAATCAATTTGGCATGAGCCCGTCAGCTATAGCAACTAGGCTAAGCATGGTAGCAAAGATAGATATAACTCCGTAATAGATGGATACAGTCTAAGGAAAAAACGTGCCTCGAAAATCAAGAAAATTTGATTCTCGTTCAGAGGGCGCTACTAGTTTTGGCCTACAGTCGTATAGATGGCGTTGACGGTTTCGTTTGTTATTTAACAATTTTAACGCATATCAGTGAAAGAACATGGGTCAAAATCATAAAAATAATTAATGCAAAGAAAAAAAATCATTTATCTATATTTAAATACATTCTATCGTATTTTTATAAATCTTCATTTTTAGTTTTAAAGTGTGTCGACAGATGGCAGTGAATTTACTGGGGTTACAAAATTTACTATGACAGTACCGCTCTAGTATAAGTTACTCTATGATGGTAGTAATTGTTTGTGTTGCAGTGATAAAGTCTGCGCGGGAAATCATGACTTGACAGCTCATCACACATTCAAAAACTTGTGCGAAATGGAAGATGCCAATTGTAGAGATGGCACTGTCAGTGAGTACCGCAGTACTTCAACCACGACCTCACCGCGCACCACACCTGCCACGTGTGCGACACCAGCTGCAGGGCCGGCACTGTCAGTGAGTACCGCAGTACTTCAACCACGACCTCACCGCGCACCACACCTGCCACGTGTGCGACACCAGCTGCAGGGCCGGCACTGTCAGTGAGTACCGCAGTACTTCAACCACGACCTCACCGCGCACCACACCTGCCACGTGTGCGACACCAGCTGCAGGGCCGGCACTGTCAGTGAGTACCGCAGTACTTCAACCACGACCTCACCGCGCACCACACCTGCCACGTGTGCGACACCAGCTGCAGGGCCGGCACGGTCAGTGAGTACCGCAGTACTTCAACCACGACCTCACCGCGCACCACACCTGCCACGTGTGCGACATCAGCTGCAGGGCCGGCACTGTCAGTGAGTACCGCAGTACTTCAACCACGACCTCACCGCGCACCACACCTGCCACGTGTGCGACACCAGCTGCAGGGCCGGCACTGTCAGTGAGTACCGCAGTACTTCAACCACGACCTCACCGCGCACCACACCTGCCACGTGTGCGACACCAGCTGCAGGGCCGGCACTGTCAGTGAGTACCGCAGTACTTCAACCACGACCTCACCGCGCACCACACCTGCCACGTGTGCGACACCAGCTGCAGGGCCGGCACTGTCAGTGAGTACCGCAGTACTTCAACCACGACCTCACCGCGCACCACACCTGCCACGTGTGCGACACCAGCTGCAGGGCCGGCACTGTCAGTGAGTACCGCAGTACTTCAACCACGACCTCACCGCGCACCACACCTGCCACGTGTGCGACACCAGCTGCAGGGCCGGCACTGTCAGTGAGTACCGCAGTACTTCAACCACGACCTCACCGCGCACCACACCTGCCACGTGTGCGACACCAGCTGCAGGGCCGGCACGGTCAGTGAGTACCGCAGTACTTCAACCACGACCTCACCGCGCACCACACCTGCCACGTGTGCGACACCAGCTGCAGGGCCGGCACTGTCAGTGAGTACCGCAGTACTTCAACCACGACCTCACCGCGCACCACACCTGCCACGTGTCCGACACCAGCTGCAGGGCCGGCACTGTCAGTGAGTACCGCAGTACTTCAACCACGACCTCACCGCGCACCACACCTGCCACGTGTGCGACACCAGCTGCAGGGCCGGCACTGTCAGTGAGTACCGCAGTACTTCAACCACGACCTCACCGCGCACCACACCTGCCACGTGTCCGACACCAGCTGCAGGGCCGGCACTGTCAGTGAGTACCGCAGTACTTCAACCACGACCTCACCGCGCACCACACCTGCCACGTGTGCGACACCAGCTGCAGGGCCGGCACTGTCAGTGAGTACCGCAGTACTTCAACCACGACCTCACCGCGCACCACACCTGCCACGTGTCCGACACCAGCTGCAGGGCCGGCACTGTCAGTGAGTACCGCAGTACTTCAACCACGACCTCACCGCGCACCACACCTGCCACGTGTGCGACACCAGCTGCAGGGCCGGCACTGCCAGTGAGTACCGCAGTACTTCAACCACGACCTCACCGCGCACCACACCTGCCACGTGTGCGACACCAGCTGCAGGGCCGGCACCTGTCAGTGAGTACCGCAGTACTTCAACCACGACCTCACCGCGCACCACACCTGCCACGTGTCCGACACCAGCTGCAGGGCCGGCACCTGTCAGTGAGTACCGCAGAACATTCCACTTCGGTCTAGCAGGAGGATTAACAAACTAACATTAATATGTCCTTTCTGTACTGGATTGGTCAGTTTATTTATAGTTGATGTTCAAGCAAATATTGTCAATAGAAAAAGGCGGCAAATTTAAAAAATGTAGGCACGAAGGGTTATCGTCTCATGAAAAATTTAATTTCGCGCCTTTTTCTACTGACAAGATTTACACAACCAAAAACTATATGTGGTATTTTCTATAAAAAGGGACCTTATTGTCGATGGCGCTTACGCCATTATAAACGATGCTCCGAAATAAATACAATGCCGCGCGACGCTGTGCGGCGTAAGCGCCATCGACAATAAGGTCCCTTTTCATAGAAAATGCCCCATAAATCAGGTGTCGCCTGTAACACGAGCAAATAATCGAAATGTAGATTGTACCTACTCCTGAAACGATAAAACGTTTGTTCAAATGTAGATTGTACCTACTCATGAAACGATAAAACGTTTGTTCAAATGTAGATTGTACCTACTGAAACGATAAAACGTTTGTTCAAATGTAGATTGTACCTACTGAAACGATAAAACGTTTGTTCAAATGTAGATTGTACCTACTGAAACGATAAAACGTTTGTTCAAATGTAGATTGTACCTACTCATGAAACGATAAATCGTTTGTTCAAATGTAGATTGTACCTACTGAAACGATAAAACGTTTGTTCAAATGTAGATTGTACCTACTGAAACGATAAAACGTTTGTTCAAATGTAGATTGCACCTATTCATGAAACGATGAAGCGTTTGTTCAAATGTAGATTGTACCTACTCATGAAACGATAAATCGTTTGTTCAAATGTAGATTGTACCTACTGAAACGATAAAACGTTTGTTCAAATGTAGATTGTACCTACTGAAACGATAAAACGTTTGTTCAAATGTAGATTGCACCTATTCATGAAACGATGAAGCGTTTGTTCAAATGTAGATTGTACCTACTCATGAAACGATAAAACGTTTGTTCAAAAATTATGAACTCAAAATTTTCTCTTTTTCATTCATACAAATTATAATTATATTATTTTCAATGTAGTCTATCAGTGTAAATTAATTAATATACAATCAGGTACTTTGCGAAACTCCATTATTAACAACAACAGAAATATTACTTTGCTAATCCGCAAAAGAATAAGACAATTAATTAGCGGTAACCCGTTATAATTAATAACATTTTATAACGTTATTATTTCTATCGTATAACGTTTTATAATGGATGAATAAACTTTACAGTGTACTAAAATAATCAAAACACAACATTTCTTTTTAAAGTAGCTTAACAAATGTTGGTCAGTTTAAGGAGTTCCCCAGTAGCATTTATACGTCATTATGACGTCAATGACGTCATTATGACGTAATAATGACGTCATTTTGCTACCTGGGTTCAGTCTAGACTTCTACAGTCTACACTGTCTACAGTCTACAATTTAGTTTATCGCTCATTGTTCCTACAGGCCTATATGTATAGTGATCATACAGTGATAGCGTATAGCGCGAATAATGCATGCTAATATCGAAAATTTCGAGTAACTATCTCTGTCACTCTTATTACGGTTTAATTGGAGTAAAAGAGATAGTTACTCGAAATTGTCGATACCTATTCGATGTTCGCGATAGATCCTAATGCTTTAAAGCAAGTTCTAATACGGTCGAAGATTTTAAGTTATGACCCATTCCGTACCTTGTCACAGTGACAATCAATAGATAGAGACCTCATACTGAGTTCTCTTCCGGTTCGAGCCATCTTGATAGTTAGCATCGTGATTAATTACTTTGTTTTTTGCTCATTAATATTGTTTAAAGTGTAATATCGATAGCTTATTATACAGTAAACTAATGTGGTAGTGTGCAGTAAATGGAGAATTAATTTTGAAGCGCGTTTAACCACCATCTTGGAGTCAACGGCCGGTAGTCCACGTGCTTCTTGTAAAGTCTAGCTATCGATTTACAAGAGCTAACAAATCACCGTACACTGTCTTGTACAACCGTACAATTTTTGTCGTTTTTAAACCTCTTAATACCTTGATACTGGCGAAATAGTCCCACTGGGCTGAAGCCATAATTTTAAAAGAAGAAGAAGAAGACCTCATACTATTTCCACTGTGACAAGGTACAAAATAGATCCGAAACTAAAATCTGACTGAACAGTTGCTTCAAGTTAAGTGTTGTTGCAGCGGTGTTTACGAATACATCGGAGCCTTATTTTACTAACAGCACGGATATAGTGTGGTACCCCGTGACCACGTCGGGGTACATTGACATGAAAATATCGACATCACACCCGACCATGTTCATGCTCGCGCGGAGCAGGAATGCCTATTCCAAATATAAGAGGGTGGTAGGTATAGGTAGCACCAGGGGTCGGAAACCGGTATTTGCTCCATACAAAAATACCGGTATTATTACGTTCTTTTTCGTTCTTTTGTTTATAATTTCATTTCTAATGGGACGTTTTAATAATGCAAAATTGTTTCCTAAATACATGATTCAGTCCTACGTAATGAGCATAAAAAATTTAAAGCTATGGGGCTATTTCGGGGTTTTTAAAAAATACCGGTTCCGAGCCCTGGGTAGCACTACACGTAGAATAGAACATATGCTCTGAGGCGCAATACATCCGATCCATATCGTATCTGAATCTAATTTATATGGCGTATATTAAAATTAAAATCATGCAGTCAGTAGCTTCCTATTCGCCATCGCCGTAAGTCGTAACTCTCATTTTCTTGCACTTCTTTCGAATAATATATAGAACAGATTTCCATGACCAATCGCCTCCCGGGCGAAAACTCGTAGTGGTAAACGGCTATGTATGATGAACCCTCGTGAACGTCAGCTGCCGCGCCGTTGGTGGGTTGAGGAATGGCAGCAAATAGTCTATAAAAAAAATTAAATCATCGCCTCCCGCTTGATACTTTGTCAGATGATAGTTTAAATGCTTGTATCGCTGTGGAAAGACCGTCAGCTGGTCACATGATGAACATGTAGTAGTAGCAGGAAACTCTTTATTGTACAAAAAGTGTTTCTTTTTGTCAAAAAGAAACATAAAACAAGAGAAAAACGCATTATTTGTGCTAGGCGAGGAGGCGAAGGGGATTTGAAGGGGGGACGAAGGGGTACATGTAAAAAAGAAAGTTCTTTTCAGTCATCGGCGTCATCGCCTCCCGTTTGATACTTTGTCAGATGATAGTTTAGATGCTATTGTTAATAAAACAAATCGTCAGCCGGTTGTATCGCGTTGGAAATACCGTGTTACGCGTTTCGGTGGCTGCCATTCCTCAACCCACCAACAGAGCGGCAGCTGACGTTTACGAGGGTTCATCATACATAGCTGTTAACCGCTATACGAGTTTTCGCCCTGGAGGCGATGACTGACGAAATTTGCGCCTGGCTCGCGGTTCAATACTTTCCAACCACACGGCCCCTCTAGGGAAGGTTGCTAGCATAATTGGACCACTTCATTTCGCTGCTTTATAATTTACACAACTCATGTAAGAAATTATAACAAGTTTGATAATTAGCTCCATGCATGAATATATTTTTATTTTTGGATTCATAATTTATATCGTTGGAACACCGGAAATGATAAAAAATACTTTTATAAACCTTAACATTATTTTATTAAAAAATATTAAAAATGTTGAAAATTTTTGAGCGGTTGAAACGCTCATAATTTTTGGCGCGAATTCGACAGAGCGTGATGACGTCACACGTTGGGCGGCCCAACTGACGTTTGCTACTAATGACACTAATCTGTCGAACGCGTGACGTCACGTGGCGTTTCGAGCGTTTCGCTCACTAGCTTTTCGCGGGCAAATTTTTGTACTTTTTATTTATAATTTTAAGTAATTAAATGGTAATTTAAAAACGGAAATGCATTTGTAACATGATATAACGGTAACAAACATCCGAATAAAACATATTTCTTTCAAATATAAACTTCATGCATGAGGCTAATTTTGAACCATTGAAATAAATGATTCGAAATAAATAATTGAATTGAAATATATCTATTCGTTACCTAATGAATACAGTTTAATAATCTAGAAGAAAAAACGTTGTTGCCTTGTTTGGACCAGGGTCACTTTGATTGGAGCACGGAGACTTATAGAAATTGCCATTTTCATTTATTTTAATATATTTTATATAATACAATTCTAAATAAATAAATATATAAATGGAAGATGAAACATGACGTATGGCAGCCTTCTTTAGATGACATTTTTAAAACTGAAAAAAAAAGTTGCCATGATTGGACCGGTCCGATGATAGGACCAACATTGCGGTCCATGGATAGCAACTAGGTATCAAAAAACAAAAAAATAAAAATAACGAAAATAACTGGCCAGAAACTATTATTATAATTTTAATGATTAATAGATTTCTAACAATCATACGTCAATACACTCAAACAAATGCAATAGTTATTTGTTATACAAGGGTGCAAAGTTGTATTTTACCCGCGAGTGTGGAATTGAAACACGAGCAAGCGAAATGATTCTATAGTTGAACCACGAGCGAAGCGGGTGGTTCTAAAATAGAATCCTTAGCGTACGAGTGTTTCAACACACGAGAAGTAAATAGTAGATTGTGTCACAAGGGAGCAAAATGACATATTTACGGCGAGGGCGTACAATTGAATCCTAAACGAAGCGAAGGATTCTATAATAGAATCCTGAGCGTAGCGAGGGATTCTAACATAGAATCCTGAGCGTAGTGAGGGATTCAAGTGTTAACGCCCAAGGTGAAAATAATTTTGCTACCATGTGACACATACTGCTTTTCACATCACCTATGAGGAAATTACATACTAACATATATTAGGTTTCAAAACATTATTATTTTAAGCAAAGATCGATACGGACAGTGCCAAAAATATGTGTACACGACCTTAGTATAGGTACATACTTCTGGCACTTTGTCCGTATCGATATTTTCAGACGTGACTGTAGTGACAAATTAAAAGTACCTACAGCTCATAATTATGTACCTAATATCTTTTCAAAAACAGCAGCAAACAACTAAAATGATACAATGAAAATCAAGTACATTATTTTTGTAGATTTTTCTGATAACAAATTAGCTCTTACCCCTTTGAACCAAATCTTCGGAAGAACACTATGAAGACTGATATCACTTATATTTATTATTATTAGTGTCATTACCGGGATGCTGCTTAAAACATCTGACACAGATGAAAAGGCCTATTGTTCAAGTTTGGAGTCTTGAGTATTAAATAAAAATCGCAGATACTTAAAAACAGCTTCTAATTCTGGTTCCACAAAAGGTACTTAAAGATAATTGTATGTATGAGACAAATATATTGCGTGTATGACGCGCACACGAGCGTGTATCTCAGAGCCAAGTGGCTCGCACGGCGTCTATATGCGGCGGGGGGAGCGGTAGATGGGCCAACTGGTTTAGCGGTGTATGTTCCCCACTTCCCCTCCATTGGTAGGAGCCGCAACATCCTGGGGGCCCTTGGAGGCGTCAGCCTTCAAGGCTTCATGGGTCTCGTCCAGCAGAGGGCAGAGGTATTTCACACCTCGTTTGTAGGTGCCCGTTCCAGTAGCAACTTCGGCTACTCGCGAAATCCCGTCAGCGCCAGGAAACAATTTGGCGATTCGTCCGAGCCGCCAGTGCATTGGGGGAGTATTCTCTTCCTTGATTAGGACCAGGTCACCCAGTTGAAGAGCTCGTCCTGGAACACGCCATTTAGTCCGTTGCTGGAGCTCGCAGACATATTCCATTTGCCAGCGTCGCCAGAAATGCTGTCTTAATGCCTCAAGCCTCTGAAACCTATCTAAACGGTTTGGGTTTATATCCGCGAGGTGGGGCGAGGGCAACGAAGTGAGCGCGCGGCCGATGATGAAGTGACCTGGGGTTAAGGGTTGGAAATCGTTTGGTGAGGACGATAAAGGACATAAAGGACGACTGTTAAGGATAGATTCCACATAACTGAAGAGACTTGCCAATTCTTCATATGTTAAATGAGCGTTACCTAATACACGATTGAGGTGAAATTTGGCCGATTTGACTCCTGCTTCCCACAAACCACCAAAGTGAGGAGCATATGCCGGCTGGAATTTAAATTGTATTCCCTCATTTGCTGCAAAATTGCAAACCGTGTCTGAGTTTGAAGTAAGATAATCGCTAATTTCCTTGGCCGCTCCTACAAAATTGCGTCCATTGTCGCAAAAGATCTCGCGAGGTCGTCCTCTGCGAGAGATAAAGCGTCGCAGCGTAAGAATAAATGAATCTGTCGACAGCGTGCTTACTGCCTCCAGATGCAAACACTTGTATCGGAGACAAACAAATATTGCTAAATAGCATTTGGTTATTTTGCAGCCTCTGCCATGCCTGTCAGTAATCATAAAAGGCCCAGCGAAGTCTACGCCGACACTAATGAAAGGAAAATCAGGCGTTACTCGCTGAGAGGGCAGAGCGCCCATCAAAGGAGCAGAAGTGTTGCCAGCTGCCCGGCGACAGGTAACGCACTGTTGCGATACGGTACGCGCAAGTGTGCGCCCCGATACGGCCCATATCGACTCGCGAATGGCAGCCAGAAGCAGCTGAGGAGGAGCGTGCAGGAGACGGATATGTTCCTGTTGAAACAGCAGTCTAGTCAATCTATGTTTGGCATGTAAAAGCATTGGGTGGCGTTTGTCAAATGGATAAAATGAGGAGGACAAACGTCCACCAACTCTGAGAAGCTTGTCGTCTTCATCGTAAAATGGATTCAACGATAAAATAGGGTTTTTAGGGCCTAGAGGTTGCCTGTCACGCAACAATTTCAATTCAAGGGCGAAACTAGCCTGCTGGGACAAAGCGACCAATTTTTTAAAAGAGACCTCGAGCTCCTCAGGTTGTAGCACACCCGCAGTTTTGTTGGATGAACAACGGCAATTATGCGCAAACCTAAGCATATAAGCTACCGCACGTTGTAAGGGTTTAAGTTTAGAATATCGATCGAAATCGATAACATCAGTTTTTTGCGAATCGTTAGTAATCGCGACGTTAACCTTTAGCTCGGGCAAATCGAGCTCCGAGTTTGAGGAAAACTGAGGCCAGTTATTCTGTGGCTCGTACAAAAAAGATGGCCCGGTCCACCACATGTGCAAATCAGGCAAGCGACGAGCTTCGACCCCTCTAGATGGGTAGTCAGCCGGATTTAAAGCGGTTGGAACGTGACGAAACTCACTGCCATCGGTGAGTTCTAAAATATGAGCCACGCGATTGGCAACAAACGTTTGTAATTTTGTTTGATTCGTTTTAAGCCATGCGATTACAATTGACGAGTCAGTCCAATAAAATTTCTGCGCAATCTGGCAACGCAACGTCCTAGAAACAGCTGACGCGAGCTGCGCGCCTAGAAGGCAAGCACATAATTCCAAACGAGGAGTAGTCGTAGCCTGGACCGGAGTGACCTTGGCCTTTGCGCACAGCAACCTGACTACAATATCGCCCTTCTCGTTCGTGGACTTTAAATAAATACAGGCCGCGTATGCAACTGAGCTTGCGTCACAAAATACATGCATCTCGATATGCGTCGGCGAGTCGCAAAGAACATGACGAGGTATTTGGAGCGAAGTTAAAGACGTTAACCCGTTAACAAAGTCCTGCCAAGACTCGTTTATATAACTCGGCACGGGAACATCCCAGTCAATTTTTTCGATCCATAATTTTTGAATTAAAACTTAAGGTGTAATCGTCAGCAAACACAGGAGGCCTAAGGGATCAAATATTTTACACGAGTCCGATAAAATTGAACGTTTCGTAGGGTGGCCGTCCTTGGCAGAATATTGTGTGGGAAAATGAATGATGTCTGCCTCAGAGTCCCAGCCCACTCCTAGCGTATGCGACGATGAGCTAATGATCAAGCTACCTTTTTCTTCACTAGCGCTTTGTGAGTCATGCAAAATTGACGATAAATTTGAGCGATATTTGCGCAGGGGAAAACAACCAGCTGCTAGCGCACGCTCAACCGAATCTTTAATGAAACGTAATTCCTCCTCTGTGTCTGACCCTGTTAATAAATCATCCACTAAAAAATCGTTTTGAATGATAGTCTTAATTTTTTCATCTGCACATTCCTCGCCCAACTGCCACAAACAGCGTGTGCTCAAAAAACTAGCACTTGAAAATCCGTAAGTGACCGTGTTAAGTCTTAAAGTTTTTAAAGGTTCGTTCTCATTGGAGCGCCAAAGGATTAATTGTAAATCGCGGTCACACTCCTGAACTAGGACCTGCCGATACATCTTAGCGACATCCCCAGTCAAAACATATTTGTAAGTACGAAACCTCAGGAGAATATTAAATAACGAATCTTGAATCGTCGGCCCAACCATCTGCAGGTCGTTTATAGAATAGCCAGACGTGGTGGGGGCACTGCCATGGAACACGACCCTTAACTTCGTAGATTCGCTGGAGGGCCTTTGCACAGAATGATGTGGCACAAAGAAAGAAGGGTCCGGAATGTCAGAATCGGACACAGAGAGGTGGCCTAATTCGGCATATTCATTTATAAATTGCTCGTAAGCCGTTTTCAAATCAGGGTTGCGTTTAAATCGTTTCTCTAATGCAAAGAACCGTTTTTTAGCAAAGCGATACGAGTTACCTAAACAATCGGGTTCCGTAACTAATGGCAAACGCACGTGAAACCTACCGTTATCGTCACGATAAGTGTGAGTGACAAAATGATGCTCACATTCCGCCTCTAAATCGGTAAACGGTTGACTAGGCTGGGGCACTTGCTCCAGCTGCCAGAATTTAGTAAGAGAGTCGTCCAGCTTATCACTTGTGTACAAGTGATTGCATTGTAAAAAAGAATTGAACGACTTATCGTCATACATTGAAAATGCATTGTATTTACTGACCACTAACCAACCTAGTTTTGATTTGCGCAAAACAAGCGTATCGTGCCCTAAATCAATTTGCTCGCCTCCAACCAAAGTCCAAAAGACGTCACCGCCAAGTAAAATATCTACAGGTCCGGGCTGATTAAAATGAGGATCGGCGAGTTTTTTATTACGTGGCCACTTAACGTTCGACACATCGATAGGCTGTAGTGGCAAATTGCTGTTAATTACAGGCAGCGCTAAACATGAGATATCGAATTTATTATTTTTATCATGTTTAGACCGAATTTGCACAAAGCAGCGCTCAGGATTACTGGATATAGGAACGTCAGATAATCCGAAAAGTTTTGAATTACTGGGCAGCGGTGCGAGTTGCAATTTTTGTTTATAACTGCTTGTTACGATAGAAGTCATGCTACCGCAATCTAAAAACGCGCGCGCCGTTACATAATCATTAGTAGCCGGGCTATATATGTCAATATTCGCGGTAGGTAAGAGTATTTGATTTGAGCATGACACGGTCATATTGGACGACAGTCCGAGCTCGGGCTCCGAACGCGGCGGAGGCGCATCTACGGGCGCAGCGGCAACCTGAGGAGTTTCCCTATGCAACAAAGTATTATGGCGCTTCTTACAAGTGTGACACGGAGCTGCTCGGCAGCGATGAGAAGTGTGGCCCTTCCGCAAACAGTTGAGACAAAGGCGTAACCTTGACGCTCCGGAGATCCGGTCTTCAACTGGCAGGGACAGGAATGACGAGCAATCGTAAATCCGGTGCTCGCCGCTGCAAAACACACAGGCAGGCGGAGAGGCCGAGGCCGAAGTAGCAGGAGTGGCTGAAACCGCAAAACATTTGGTGCTAGACTTCTCGCGTTTATTATGAGCCGAGGCAATAGGTTCGCGTTTATTATTATTATTAGTGATAGGCTTATCAAATTTATTACGCTGAACCGATTCCAAAACGTCAGCACGTCCCTTCAAAAAGCGATTAAAATCGGCCAATGACGGCATATCGTCATTTGAAAATGAATTACTTTTAAATTCCTCCCATTTTAAACTAGTATTACTATCAAGTTTACTTGCGACCATATGTATAAGAAGCGTGTCCCACTTATCCGTGGGCTGGCCCAACGTATTTAAAGCCCGCAGGTTTTTGGACACATGATCCACTAAATAACGCAGGGACTTTGCCGATTCGCGACCAATCGGTTGTAAGTTAAACAATGAGTTCAAATGGTTGCTAATCAGCTGTTTTTTGTTGTCATATCTCTCGCAGAGGAGACGCCAGGCCTCAGCGTAATTACCGTCCGACACTTCTAAGTTACTAATCACCTGAGCCGCTTCACCGTCCAAATAAGAGTTCAAATAGTGAAATTTGTGAATCGGCCTGATGTTGTCGGAACTGTGAATGAGTGAATCAAATGTGTCTCTGAATTCAAGCCACTTAAAATACGAACCATCGAAACTAGCGATTTTTATCACAGGTAAACGAAAATTTAAACCGTTGCATGTATTGTCATGACCACAGTTACTTCGAACTTCAGACTTTACGCTGGCGAAATCAGATCTCTCGGCCATCTTATCAATAATCTTCTGAGCCGTGGCAATAAGAGAAATAAAATCATTTTCCATCTCTTCTCTTATGTCAATCTCGGTCTGCATTTCTGATGTAGTCGCAATTTCTATTTGAGTCTGCACCTGATCGAATTGTGTGAACATATTGCGAAAACGATCCAACTTCAACGAAAGTTCGTCTACATCTTTTGAGGAAATATTTTCCTGATCATTCAATTCGGCAATGTAATTTTTAAATTTAGTAATACGTCCCTTAATGGACGTTCTAGTGGGGATCAACGTAGCCATTTTACGATAAAGATCTGATTTCAATTAAAAACAGCGAATGAGGAAATGCGAATCGAAAATAAAAAATATTAGAATAAATACGTAAATTTTTCGGCCTATGTTCACAGTCACAGTGGTTGACTCGGTCGGCAACAGTGCATTTGGAATGCAGGAGTCAGCAGAAAAAGGCGCACCGCAGCTGCAGCTGAGTAGGTATCAGCTGTTGCCGGGAGCGATGCGACCGGCTCTTATCTGTAACACGAACACTTGTGTTACTATGGAATGCAATGGATTTTTTTGCGTTAAGATTTAACTGCGCGTAATTAGTAAAATCGCTAGACAGTAATCTATTTAGCACAAAGTAGGTAGGTATGCTTTATAAAATAGAGGAATGTTTAAAATTAAGTTGATGAAATTAACTAATAAGAATGTCACTCAAATAAGCGTTTCTGTTCTTAAATAGTTTTAAATGCTTAAATTGCCGTAAAAGGCTATAGGTTTTTGATTTGGCTTTAAAGCAGCGACCAGATTATTTCACTGGCACTAGCTAATTAATGAGGATACGTGCTAAAAAATGTTTACGTCACTAGTGCAATAAAATGGCATACAATTAATTTAAGCACGGCAAAGGGTGAAGAACGGCAAAGCTAAATAGTCAAGTAGGTGGAGGAAAGTACGAGCAGAAAAATAGGAAATATGAAGGAATGGTGCACTTCCCTTGCTAAACCTTGGCTGCGGCGTAGTTGTGACCGGCGGGCTTGAAGTAAGGGTGTCTGCAGCTTCCAAAATGGCGTCGTAAATCTCCAAATATATCCTTGTACAGTTCAACTGGCGTCGTAGATAGCTACAGCTGGTACAATCCAATAGGCGTCGTAAATCCAGAACACTGCGTTGACGCCGGGATAACCAATTTCTGCCACGTTGTAGCTGTCGTGACCTTTGTTCTCTTCACACGTAGCAATTCCGTTCGACTCGGGCAGAAGCTATCGTTGCGTATTAATCACGTTGATGGGTCACCATGTTCAAGTTTGGAGTCTTGAGTATTAAATAAAAATCGCAGATACTTAAAAACAGCTTCTAATTCTGGTTCCACAAAAGGTACTTAAAGATAATTGTATGTATGAGACAAATATATTGCGTGCATGACGCGCACACGAGCGTGTATCTCAGAGCCAAGTGGCTCGCACGGCGTCTATATGCGGCGGGGGGAGCGGTAGATGGGCCAACTGGTTTAGCGGTGTATGTTCCCCACTTCCCCTCCATTGGTAGGAGCCGCAACACCTATTATTATTGATTTAAACTAAGTATTTACAAATTTATACAGAATACAGAACCGCATAATGCTTTGTGAAATATTTGTACAATTTTTTTTAAATATAAACTTTTTAAATTGCATAGACAAGTATGGCTGCGTTTAAGGAGACCTAAAATGTCAAAATAAAAATTAAATTATTAAACAAGTTTTTTTACGTTTCTTTGTAAATATTACGCTAATTAATTAATTTACTTAATTTAAATATGATATTAATTAATTTAAAATACGTTAATTACATTTATTGTTTACAATTACAACAAAATATTATTTAAGTTAGAAAAATTGTATGCACGTAATCGATTATAAAGAAATTGTAATCGATTATCTGCATACTAATTTCATATGTCTTTGTGTCAATATTTCATACTGGCAACAAAATGTCCTTAAACAGAAAAGTGCCACTTTGATCCCTCCTAGCAGGGAAGAAAAGTTCCCTTTTCGAATAGGTGATGTGAAAATACATTTGCACCCGTGTGTAACACAAAACTTTTCCCCTCACTATAGCGAGGAAAGTGCAACATCCACAGGCGTTAGATCATCTTCATCACTGGAATCACTAATTTTTTTACGATATTATAACAGAAAACACTAGAAATTTTGATTTTTACGTGAGTCGGTGAGGAGAACAGTAAAAATTTTGTTGACAATGTTGACATTTCTGTTCTGACGTATGAAATGTCAACGATGCGTTTTGAAATTGCATCGACTCAACTTGTGCGTTCAGAATTATATTTAACATCATTGTAAAAAATATAACGTTTCTTATGGAATTTTAAGGTTTATGACTTAAACTTATTAAATAAAGCTAAATTTGGTATTTTTATTAGATTCTAAAACCATTTATTTAATGATAATTAATATCGAACGAACCATTATTATGAGCGTTTTACGTTTTGTTATCTGTCAAGCTACTTAAACACCGACCGATATGACCTTCAAGAAAAGAGCGTATCTTAAAGGCCGGCAACGCACTTACAACCCCTCTGGTGTTGCGGGTGTCCATGGGCGGCGGTAATCGCTTACCATCAGGTGATCCGTCTGCTCGTTTGCCTCCTATTTCATTAAAAAAAAACACGCTCCATCCAAGGTCAAATTACTTTCCCCACTAGTGGATAAAATGCGTTTTTCCACGCTTGTTTTAAAGGATAAAAGACGGCTTTCCGAGCTAGTGAGGGGAAAATATAATGACACGTACTTGCGTTTCTCTTTCGCGTAATTATTACATCGCTAACGCTCGAAACATACTACAGGTCATGAGGTCACTCGTCGCCGAGAAGCGCGGCGCGAGCGCGACTGAGCATTGAGGAAGCGGTGGGGGCTGGGGCAGCTTGGATCGCTCAGGGACACTTTGTACTTGCACCTTTTCTATCTCTGTCTAGCATGCTGTTGGCACGTTGGTGGAGATCGAAGGAGTCAGGCAGGAGTCGGAGAGAAAAACAGCGTGTATCGAATGGTGTCTATTCGTAAAGTGAACTAGTACATTTTTATTATTATTAACTTATACTAGTGGTACTGTCATAGTAAATTTTGTAACCCCAGTAAATTCACTGCCATCTGTCGACACACTTTAAAACTAAAAATGAATGAAATAAAACTATGAAAACGGATTATATCGCGTATATTGAATTTATAATACATCCCGACGTTTCGAACCCTTTACAGCGTTCGTGGTCAACGGGTGACTAAGGAAAAATTACAAAGTGCAAAAATACCCACATACTAAAATAATGAACAATCATAGACTATAAACTTTAAGGCTGTTAGTTATACACTACAGTTATTTTCAAGTAAAGATATATATATATATACGCGATAAAAACTACGCCGGCTCCAACCCTACACCACGGACCCAAGAAGATTTAATTCCCTCCTAAATTGTAGGAGGGTATCCCAATATGGGACCGGCAACAAACTCGGTGGGACCCATCTTTTCAAAACATATTATACTCAGAATGTCCAACATCATCCAACACTAAGGTCTCACAGTCTATGTCTCGCTTGCTCCTTTATCAGATGGACTACAGGATCCCAAGCTGGTGGTAGAGAAAAGCCATCTTCCCTATTAAAGTTTGGATATTTCTTAATCTCAATGGACTCGCGCAGCATTCTGGGTATGTAACGCTTCTCCTTGGCAAGAACCAGAGGCTTATCAAACTTGATTGAGTGATTGGCTTTATCCATGACATGCTCCCAGACTGCAGACCTAGGTCGACGGTGCTTGACATCAGCTAAGTGTTCCTTCACCCGAGTGGAAATGCTCCGTTTCGTCTGCCCGACATATGAGTGTGACCTACTCACAGTCCAGCCTGTACACTCCTGCAATCAGAGGGGTATTGCATTTTACAGGCCTCAGGAATTGTGACATCTTCTTTATTGGCTTGAAATATGTTTTTATAGAAGCACGCTTCAAGATGTGGCTGATCCTGTCCGTGACCACCCTGACAAAAGGCAGAATGGCAGGCCTGCGCTCGACCGTGGGGATCTTAATGTGGGACCTCTGGTTGACCCGCGGTATCCTGAGCTCGTTCGCCTGGAGCGCGCGCCTGGCATGCTGGAGCTCCGCGGCCAGATGCTGGTCATCATATATCCTCTGGGCTCTCTGAAACAAAGATTTGCCTACTGTAACAAGTTGACTGGGATGGTGATGCGATATGCCATTTAAGTACCTATCAGTATGAGTAGGTTTCCTATACACAGTGCGACCTAGGGTGTTATCAGGATTTCTTTTTACCAATACATCTAAGAAGGGGAGAGAACAGTCTTTTTCCAACTCCATAGTAAATTTTATTTTGCTATTGATGGAATTTAGGTGATCCAAGAAAGTTGAAACACTACTTTTTGGAAGTATAGTAAAAGTGTCATCTACGTATCTTTTAAATATCTTCGGTCGCACAGGAGCCAATGAGAGTGCCCTCTCCTCGAAGTCTGCATGTACAACCAGCCTTAAAGTTTATAGTCTATGATTGTTCATTATTTTAGTATGTGGGTATTTTTGCACTTTGTAATTTTTCCTCAGTCACCCGTTGACCACGAACACTGTAAAGGGTTCGAAACGTCGGGATGTATTATAACTTCAATATACGCGATATGATCCGTTTTCATAGTTTTATTCATGAGTAACTATCGCGGTAACCGAAGACAATATTAAAAAAAAATTGTTAATGATATTATTTTCAAAATTGCTTTCTTGGAGTTAGATATGAGGATATCACGTGTCATTTGTGGTATATTGTACAAAAAAAAATCTGCCATATCGTGTCTGGAGGAGCCCAAACTTGGTATGTTTCGAAAATTCTTTTTGTTTTAATTTAAAAAAAATGCCTGAAATGTAATGATGTGATATATTTTTTGAATCGCCTCAAAAAGCCCTGATACCACATACCATAGGTTTTGGAAAAAAATTTTTTTTTTTTTCATACAAAAGAAATAATGTTTTACCACTCCCCCCGCAGCGAAATTTTTTTAGGAACTGCGGGTCAAAAATTTTGATTTGGCCTCTAGTATGTGTGTGCCAAACGGCTAACCTGTACATCGATTTGCGGTATTTTTATACGAACGGGTTAGACTATTATATTAAAACTAGCTGTTGCCCGCGACTTCGTACGCGTGGATTTGTATGTTGGTGGTTATATATTTTACATGAGCATAGAACATTATGCAGCAAAAGATATCAGTAGGGACGGTTAATCATTTGTTAATTATTATACAACGCATGAAATTTGTCTTTCACAAAGTACGAAGTTTCAAGCCCCTAACTGAAAAAAATTATTCTCGATATATAATCTCTCTCACCACTTAGATTTTCAAGTCCACTATTTAAAAAAAAAAGTTCGCTCCCGATGCTAACTTTATTAATACAAACTTTACAAACACGGTGCAATCAGTTTTTTTCATGTTCCTAGCTTAAACTAAAACTTGTACTACATATAAACTTACATCCCCTTTGTAACCCCCTTAGGGGTTGAATTATTAAGAACGTTGAAATAACTTCTTTTTGTAATATTATACAATGCCTTTCTAAGAAGTTTCAAAGCATTTGTAATGGATTCAAACTTTCAACCCATTTTTAACCCTTTTAGGGGATGAACATTTAAAAACGCTTAAATTACTTTTCTTGTATTCTAATAATATTCCTTTGCAAAAAGACTGAAGTCCTGAACTTAAAAAAAGATTTGATCTCCATACAATCTTTCAACCTCTTAACCTTTTGACCGCCAAAGACGGTAAATCACGTCGTCGACATTTTGTGCCACTCACGCCACCGACGTCATTTGCCGTCCAAACTTAATTTATCAAAGACTCTTTAATAAATAACTATATTTCTTTGTTTGTATTTGCATTATTTTATTTTGCCCTTCTACTTTATTGTATAACTTTATTACAATTCAACTATGAATAGAAGGTTAAAAAAAAACAACATTATGTTATAATACGACTTACCCAGAAAATAGCATAGCTAGCCACGCCAAAAACGGCACTTGACGTCGCCTAGTGATGTGATCGAGTCATGGAGGAATAATATTATTATATGAAAGTAACAATCTCCTAATAGAAATCGTTTCGCGCAGTTCCGACAAACACGCTAGCGCCATCAATAATAGATATGGCTTAATCCCATACATTTTGTAATAGGAGTTGTTTTTGCTAAAATAACTGCTATTTGTGCTGTTACGGTACTTGTTTTCGTGCTTAATTTAAACAACTTGGTTTGAAAGACGGTACTGACCTTTTGTGATAATGTAACCCCTTATGCATTTATTTTATTGTAAAGATACTGCAGTTTGCTAATTAGTAGGTAATAATAATCGACAACGGGTTTGCACATCTCTGAGTAACGCGCGCTTATCAGTGTTCCGTGCGCCCATGACGGCACTTCACGTCCGATGCCTGACGTCACCACCAAGTAGTGATGTGGCATTATTGAGAGATTTGAGTGGAAGTTACAAGTACATTTTGATATTTAAATACGTTATTTAAAGGTTTTTAGTAGAGCTAAAAGCCAGAATTATCTAATATTATATTGTAAAACACCTGTGCAGTGGTTCTTCTAATCTAAGTATGTCAAAAACGAAATCAGTGAAAATATCGATATCCTGTTTTGTAATCACTATTGTTCTCTAAGGTTTTATTTTGCTTCATTGCGGTGTCACGTCGAGTTACGTCAATGCTTGGCGTTCAAAAGGTTAAAATAGTTAAAACAATCGTGATCAGTTAAGCCGTTTTTGAGTTATCGCTAAAAGTCTTTCCTTCTTATTTTCTTTAAAAGCCTGGCAACCCTTATTTGTGACCGGATTTTTGCAGGCAACCCTATACCATTGTATTCGCAATAAAATTACCATTATTTTGATATATAATTCAAGCGTCAGACAGATGGGTGCAATTATCGATTTTAACTCACCTGTTTAAACACGGCAACCTCATAATAGTGACCGGAAAAACATAGGCAACCTAATTTATTCATGTTGTAGAAGTTGTATACTTTCTATTGGAACTTATTTCGCTCGTCAGACAAATCGGTGAAATTTGAAGAAAAAAAAATATTTTCAAAAATTTATTAAAAATAACCTTGACCATATTTCATTAGGCGACCCTATTTATTTATGTTCAGGAACATATTTTCTTTCATAAAATATAAGTTTCATCCGTCAGACGTATGGGTGAAGGTCGACCATATATAACGTATCTTAGACTAAAAGGCAACATTCGATATTGTTTTTATAAATATCATCATCTTCCTCGCGTTATCCCGGCATTTTGCCACGGCTCATGGGAGCCTGGGGTCCGCTTGACAACTAATCCTAAGAATTGACGTAGGCACTAGTTTTGTTATTGTTTTTATAAATATACGATATACAAATAATCGTAAATTATATTTAGGTAATAATAGTACAATGTTTTAATATTTACAATTGTTTCTGTCTTATAGAACATGCATTTGAAAAAAAAAACTTACAAATTTTCTAATTTATTCTAGTCGAATAAAAGCTAGAAAAACACCTCTTCATAATGTCAATGTCAATGATGTCACAGAATTAATAATATAAAAGTTTCGAATTCTATTCCTTACTTGTTGCTTTTCTTATTTTTTCGCAACTGTATTAAAAAACGTCGTTCGATACACGTGCGGAAATGTCATTCTTCACTCGTCCCGAGTCTTGCCACTCGCCTACGGCTCGTGGCAAGATATCTCGGTACTCATGCAGTAATGCCATGCTTTTTACGCACTAGCATCGGAATGTACTATTCTTGTATTCTAATTAAGTCCCGCACTCAATAAAATGTTTGATCTCCATACAAACTTTCAACCCCCGTTTCACCACCTTGGGGGATGAATTTTTAAAAACGCTGAAATTAGTTCTCTTGTTTTTTAATATAATACCTTTTTGCAAAGTTTCAAGTTCGTAGTTTATAATAAAATTTGAACCCCAAGACAAATTTTCAACCCCTTAATTTTTTATCACAATTTTCCAAAAACGTCGAAATCTTTTTTTGTAAGCGGCTATTATGCATTTCTAAGAAGTTTTAATGCATTTGTAATGGTTTCAAACTTTCAACCCCTTTTTAACCCTTTTGATGAATTTTTAAAAACGCTGAAATTACTTTTTCCCCTCACTAGCTCGGAAAGCCGTCTTTTATCCTTTAAAACAAGCGGGGAAAAACGCATTTTATCCACTAGTGGGGAAAGTAATTTGACCTTGGATGGAGCGTGTTTAAGTAGCTTTTGACAGATAACAAAACGTAAAACGTCATAATAATGGTTCGTTCGATATTAATTATCATTAAATAAATGGTTTGAGAATTTGATAAAAAATACCAAATTTAGTTTTATTTAATGATTTTAAGTCATAAACCTTAAATTCCATAAGAAACATTTGTTTTTTTAAATGATGTTGAATGTAATTCTGAACGCACAAGTTGAGTCGATGCAATTTCAAAACGCATCGTCAGAAATGTCAACATTGTCAACAAAAAAAATTTTACCGACTCCGACACGTAAAAATACACAACTTCCCGAGATTTCTGTTATAATATAGTATTATCGTAAAAAAATGAGTGATTCCAGTGATGAAGATGATCTAACGCCTGTGGATGTTGCACTTTCCTCGCTATTTAAAATTAAGCTCTCTAGGTCCAACGGTTTGGGCTGGACGTTGATTTAAGTGAGTCAGTCAGGACTTTTACGTTTATATATATAGATATATATTTATTGTACACTATTTAATCTACTTTGTATTACCCGTTTGATTTTGTTTTAGTTCTATTACGCATTTGAAATTACACCCCGGTATTATGATAGGCGTACAACGACCGTGCGGCTATACAAGGACGAATTGATCCTCAGAAATAAATGGCATTCGAGCTACGTGCAGGCGGAGGGTCAGTATAGAAATTATGATAGCCTTTTTTAGCCTAGATTACAATATTATGTAGAATGATAAACATACTGCCATTTGGGTTCGGGCGGAGTACTCAATACTCAATATATTATTGCAAATTCACAAAGTAGTTGTACAGGTGGTAAACTTATAAACTAGGTATTTGTGAACCCTGTTGGGCACTGCAATATACTATAACTGTAACTATAATTTACAATTCCAAGGAGAGGAGAATTTGTGATTAATTATTTTAACATACAATAATTATAAGCAAATGTAAAAATTAAAATTAAAATGTCTAAAATACACTCTTTGTGTCGAAAGTTTTAATTTCAATGTCATTTGTCATTTATTATTCAATCAAGTATTATATTAACAAGAACAAATAATCTATAGATATTATTTAGTTACAATCTGTCATTAAAAAAATCGCTTAGAGTGTAATATGACTTATCTAATAATAACTGTTTAATTTTATTTATATATATATATATATATTATAATTTTCTTCTTCTTTTATAGAGTCCGGGAGCTTATTATATATTTTAATAGACATTGCTAGAGGGCCTGATGACAGTAGTTTAAGTTTAAGTTTACAAGGTGGTGGGATTAGCCTATTCTTGTTACGTATGAGTCGTGTAGAAGGTAGGTCCTCTCGTTTTATATAGAACTCCCTGTGCTTCCGAACGAACTTACACATTTCTAATATATACATAGATGTAAGGGTCAGCAGTCCAAGTTCAGAATAAGATTTGTGGGTTTCGATTTCATCAAGTGTTTTATTTATTACTAGCTGTGCCCGCCGCTCCGCCCGCGTGGATAATATTTCGGTCTGTATCATTAAGCGGCTAATTCACCCCTAATTTCTCTAAATAAAACTACAGTCCAAGATCAACAGTTTTTTTCGCCCTTATTCAATTTTTTGACGTGATTTAAACGACATTGAGAAGTAGGTGTATAGGACGATACAGTACCACTTTTGTATTTTTACATTCTTATTAAATCACATTTAGAAACGGGTCTATCGCGAATTTATTTTGTTACCTTTATTTACCGACGTTTCGACACAGGTTTCACTGGTGGTTTTTACATTCTTGACTGTACCTATCTAAATCAAGTCCATGGCAAATATCATCCAAATCGGTCCGCCAGTCAAATCAGCCCCCATATAAATTTCCACCTCCCTTTTCACATTCGTAAGGGATGAATTTTGAGATTAAAACTATCCTATGCTCTTCCCTGGGACTCAAACTATCTCTCTAACAAATTCAAATTAAATTAATTTAGAGGTTTAAGCGTGAAGAGGAATTAAAAAAGAAAGTTTTTATTTCATATTTTTTGTGTTTTTACTTCGGAATGGTATCATTTTGATATCATAAATGAATTCGGCATTCCTGATTTATACGAAAACGATACCAAACTTGGCCTAGTAGCTTAAATGATATAGATATCAAGATAAAGTTGAGAACCCCCTCCCCCCTCTACATATTTACATCACAAATCTTGATGGCTCCACTTCTTAAATCCATCCTTGGGTCCTAGGGCCAATCCTGGTAAAGGAAATCTTTTGTTTACGCTTCGCCATATTTTAGGGCCTTCGACTATATCTAGTGTAGTGACTACCCCCCTTTTTAGGGGTTGAATTATTATAGCATGTAAACTGGCCAGAGATAATGTATACAAGATACGAACAAGCTTTTTATGAAGGGTAAAAAGTAATGGAGCGTTGGTACTATTACCCCACAGAATAATACGGTAATTTAGCCAGGCATATGCATACGCGTAATATGTTGTTAGGGCTGTCTCTAAATTTGTCGTTACTTTAACCTCCCGAAGCGCATAGACGAATTGAGATATTTTTTTCCTAATTTTCTCTATATAAGATTTCCAATTCATGTGACTGTCTATATCTAAACCGAGTAGTGTAGCGCTTTGCACGACTTCTAGCTGAGTATCTTCGTAGGTGTAATCTATATCTAGTGGCGTTTTCTGGTATGGGTAGAATGCAATTATTTTGGTTTTCTTATAATTTATATCGAGGTTATGGTCTATCATGCAGGAACTGATTACATTTAGGTTAGCTGTAAGTTTCTCATTGACTTCTTCAGGGTTTTGGCAAGCTGTAATTAGTGACACATCATCGGCAAATAGCACACAGGGATCATTTGTGATTTTGGGGAGGTCATTGATATTTCATGTAAATAAGGAAAAGCAAACAGCCAATAACGCTTCCTTGCGGGATAGAATAGATTGTGTCGGCAACGCGCTTGTAATATCTTCGGTGTTGCAGGCGTCCATAGGCTACGGCAACTGCTTACCATCAGGCGGGCCGTATGCTTGATTGCCACCGACGTGGTATATAAAAAAATAGAAGCGTTAAGAGTTTAAAAATTCGATTTTACATTTTCTATTTTTGCAGTTGCAAAGTTAAAGTGTTCTATCTGAACTAGTTGCTTTCTATCTTTTAGGTAAGATTTTAGCCATCCGAAAGCAGTTCCGCGAATTCCTATCCTATATATTTTATTTAATAATATGTCGTACTGTACCTTGTCATAAGCTTTGGTCATATCCAAAAGTATGCCACTTGTTGTTTCGAGTTTAAAATTTCTAAGATTTCTTGAACATACTTGAATACCGCCAAGACTGTTGATCTATGCTTCCGAAATCCGTTTTGCTGGTCGTTAAATATGTTATACTTTTCACAGAAGGCATAGATCCGGTTACGCGTGGCCTTTTCGAACACTTTGGATGCTGTTGGCAAAGATAAATATAACTCCGTAATAGATGGATACAGTCTAAGGAAAAAACGTGCCTAGAAAATCAAGAAAATTTGATTCTCGTTCAGAGGGCGCTACTAGTTTTGGCCTACAGTCGTATAGATGGCGTTGACGGTTTCGTTTGTTATTTAACAATTTTAACGCATATCAGTGAAAGAACATGGGTCAAAATCATAGAAATAACTAATGCAAATAAAAAAAATCATTTATCTATATTTAAATACATTCTATCGTATTTTTATAAATCTTCATTTATAGTTTTAAAGTGTGTCGACAGATGGCAGTGAATTTACTGGGGTTACAAAATTTACTATGACAGTACCGCTCTAGTATAAGTTACTCTATGTACAGTATGAAGGTGTGTGTAACGTACGTAGCGCACACTACGCTCGTGATTTTATAGTTTCACAACACATAGCAGGTGATTGAGGATTGCCTAGTAACTAGCCTAGTTAATGCATACTTGTCTGAATTTCCAGTGCTTAACTACTATGACGCATACCAGGGCCAATGGTACCGTGGTTTATTGGACTGGTTACGAGATCGAAGCGTACACCATTGGAGACTAACCTGGAATGAAACCACTGGGTTCGTCCAGTTTAAGATGATACGCAAGGACGGCACCAGTTGGGGCCCAGTGGAACACGAAAGCCCTGACTATGCACACCCTATGCGATACATAGGGCTGGCGGGCGGCACCGTCACGCACCCAACCTGGTGGGAGCTCACGGGCCCCGGTAATGTCCCTTTTTTTAAATAGTGGCCCCATTAATAGTTATTTGTGCAACAAGAGAGGAAAGTTGGTTTTTCTTGCGAGTGTTTATTTTGAGTCCCGAGAAAGCGAAAGATTATATAATTGAATCACGAGCGAAGCGAGTGATTCTAAGGTAGAATCTTGAGGGACTCTAAAACACGAGATGTAAAATAACTTTGCTCTCGTGTTGCACACATAATTTTTCACCTAAGTAGTGAGAACATATTAAAGGTTAAAATGTATTTCGAATTACACAGAATAAACAGAAAAAAAAAGTATTATGACCGGTCCGGTCCGGTCTCGTATTGTATCGTATCTTATCGTATCGTACATATACCGGACCGGACCGGACCGGACCGGACCGTACCGTACCGTACCGTACCATAAAAAGAAAGTAATAAAAGTATGAAGTTCATGGCCTTCACTAAATTAAAAAGCTACATTGTTTCACTCCCTGGAGTGAGGAAAGTAGGCTTGTTCGAGCTGCTGAGGTGAAAAATTCATTTGTTTACGTTACACAGATATAGGTATGTCCGTCTTTCGGTCGCAGGCTTGCATACCGGGTGTTACAAATAAATAACACAAAACATAGATTGTACGTCTCAAACGATGATACTTTTGTTTCATAACTTAAATATTATGAAGTCGTTGGACTTCCTATTTTTCATACAAATTAGACAATTATTATTTTCAAGTAGACCGGTACGCTGTCGTCAACTCGTCTGTTTAGTTAGTTGAAATTGCTTGTCACGCTTGTGTCACGCTTTAAATCATAATTCGAAATACATTGCGCCTCAATATACTTTAATAAAATCAAAACAATTATTAAGTTGCTGAACAAAATATACACATGGTGTTTCATGACCTACTGAAAACCTTATAAACATTTGTTCAGATTCAGAATCGATAGGAGAATCGCTTGCGCTATATTTTAATGGGGGTAATTTTATTTTTATTTTTTATTATTTTTACATGCCCAGTCTACAACTGATTTCCATTTAGTTTTATTTCTAATTCCTAGAACATATTATTATTAAATTAAAAGTAAAAATATTGTCTTCGGTTACCGCGATAGTTACTCATGAAATAAAACTATGAAAACGGATTATATCGCGTATATTGAATTTATAATACATCCCGATGATTCGAACTCTTTGCAGCGTTCGTGGTCAACGGGTGACTGAGGAAAAATTACAATGTGCAAAAATACCCACATACTAAAATAATGAACAATCATAGACTACAAACTTTAAGGCTGGTTGTACATGCAAAATCGGTTCATAAGGCTAGTTATACACTACAATTATTTTCAAGTAAAGATATATATATATACGCGATAAAAATAAAAGTAAAACTAAAACTAACTAAGAATAACAACTTATAAATAATAAAAATTAAAAAACAAAACTACTCTTAATTAAAAAACATCTAAGGCCCCCGCGGCATTGTGCCAAAGATGCTGGCAGCATTCCCTCGCTGAATGGCAATACTTATGCGCTGCGAGAGAAAGCCGCCAGCTCTCTGGTCACCGGTTGCGTCGACGAGCTTTTTGCTAAGTTCTTTAAAAAGAACTTTTGCGCTTGGACCCCACGGCCCCAGTGTCTCGACACCAAATGCCACAAAGTGGTATTGTGGGCCGAGACCTCGGTACTTTGCGAACATTTTGCCTTCAGCCGCCCCAGCCCTGAACGAAGTTCTTGGTTGATGGGACGGAGCTAGTGTATCGACGCATGTGGCGTCCCAGACCAGCACCCGTCCCATCTTCCACGGGACCAGGGCCATACCGTCCGGTCTCCTGCCGTCGTCCCTCAAAAAACCGTTTGGTTCAAGGATAGCCGGCGCGTTGACGGTGGCAAGAGAACGGCGGATGATATCGTTCAGGGCAGCGTGCCTGGAGAGGCGACCAGCGCTTAATTGACAAGAAAGGCCGTGGTGTCCAAGCACATCGACGGTTGCGCCGCAGGGGCATCTGTGGGGGGCGCAGACCTTTACCCCTAATGTAAGACTTACAGCTAAACGTAAACTTGTAGTTGTACTTGTTTGTAATGCAATAACTAGCATTTGACAAGTTATTTGTCAATGAGCAACACCCTTAACTGGCCATTGGTAAACCTTATCTCGTTGCAGTAAGGTATGCAAATGGTCAGTTAACAGTGTTTACGATGGTAACTAGCAATTCATGGAGACTATATAAAGGAGCCAAATCTCTATGTATGAAAAGTGTCCATCAAAAAACAGTAATTAGGCGGCGCCACCATACACCGAAATACTACCAAAAACAACCTACGTAATTTGGTCGGGTTATTTGTTGCCTTATATGGTTCATGTTATACTCATGTCCCAAAGCCTAACTAGCGCCACCGGAGAGATTAGGAACTATTATTTAAAGCTGAAAGCGGTCACTTTTGCAACAATTCTGCCATAAGAGATTGGCATCCTTTCTATACCATCCATATAGCAATTGTTTGACCTCACTAAAACGACGAAGCATCTTGTGTAGAATTACCAGTCGAATAGAATTGTTAAGAAAACTAAACAACGAATATTTTTTTAATTATTTCTCGGATTAAAAAATAAATACGCAAGATGAGATAAAAAAAAAAAAAACTGCTGAGGTGTCTCAGGTTTTCAGTGGCTCAAGTAACACCGTGTATATGTTCGTCTGTTTGAGGAGTTTAATGGTCCTGTTACAGGCCACACCCGGTCCGGTATACTAAATTTCAACTAAGGCTTCAGTTACACGGACGCGAATAGCTAGCCATACACGCACGGATTTGCCCGTCGGATCTGCCTGAAAGATGTGTCTGGCGGACACATCCGTCAATGTGTGGCGAGAAATAGACACAGACGGGCAGCGGACGGGCATCCGGCGGACAAATCTGTGTCTATTTCTCGCCACACATTGACGGATGTGTCCGCCAGACACATCTTTCAGGCAGATCCGACGGGCAAATCCGTGCGTGTATGGCTAGCTTATGAGGGTTCCGTTTTATCCTTTTAAAGTGTACAGAATCCTAAAGAAGCATAATTTTAATTGTCTTTTCTGTGTTGCAGGCATCCCCAGAGGTGAGTTGACGAAAGTGGAGCTAAGTGGACCTAGTCCTCATTTTCCTCTTTGGATATTAGCATGTTGTAGGTATATCAACATTATCTACCACAGCACAGCTATTGTTTTACGCTCCTAATTTTTGCAATAATCAAAAAATTCAAAAACGTCTAGTTAATATACATCAAATTATAGAAAAATATTTTCCATAATGTAAATACCAATGACGGCCGGTCTGACCTAGTGGGTAGTGACCCTGCCTGTGAAGCCGATGGTCCTGGGTTCGAATCCCGGTAAGGGCATTTATTTGTGTGATGAACACAGATATTTGTTCCTGAGTCATGGACGTTTTCTATGTATTTAAGTATTTGTATAAGTATTATATATATCGTTGTCTGATTACCCACAACACAAGCCTTCTTGGGCTTACCGTGGGACTTAGCCAATTTGTGTATGAATGTCCGTATAATATTTATTTATTTATTTATTTTATTTTATACCAGAGGAGAAAATGGGGACTATTACGTTTGTATGGAGAATTCCTTCGTCCTTCTTCTTAGCCCTTTTAGATCTTTAGATGTAGGCCTCTTTTAATGTTTGCTATTCAGGGCCCGCGTAGCCAACGTACCAATCGTTAACGCAGTCATCTCTCTCTATCACCCTTACACAGTACACACTAGTACGACAGGGACAGTTGCGATTCGAGGTGTTCTTATCGCGTTCTCTGTATCGTCCTATCCAATCCTACCAACGCAATTTCCACTTTCCTTGGCAGGCTTCCCATTTCCAAGGAAGCGCTTCGTCGTTTTTTTGAACCCTCATAACTTGGGTCTGGATCACACCAACTCACCAACTAAACAAAATTTTCGGGATATGATGCCAATAGTGGACTTATTAAGCATAAAAAATTTCAATTGCATAGCTCTCATACTTTAGATTTAATTCATATCTAAAAAACCCCGATTTCGTCACTCACTCATCACAACCTTTAGGGTACTTCCTGAAGTCCTAGGAAGCTGAAATTTGGTATGTAAGACAGAGAGACTTAGTACACAAACAACAAATGGTAAACATATAAAAAATGTCGTTAAAATGCACTTATTAAAAACTAACGACACAAGCTATGTATACTAAGAATCATATTTATGATAAGATATAGGATATAATATTGTTTTTCTTTATGTTATTCTCGAACTCCCCATCGGCACACAAACCTCCATAAGGTTTTGCCTACGATGGGTCTTGTAATGATCTAAAAAACTGTAATTTGCTTCCTTATTCAATAAATAAAAAATAAAAATAAAAAACAAAAAAATTAAAAAAACTGAAATTTTTTGTCCCCAAGGGGGTGAAAAGGGTCGTGGAATTTTGTATGGAAAATCAGTAACCTCTGTACCGCTTTAGTTAAAAAAATTCTTATGGGCAATGATATAGAATAGTTTTCAACCCCAAAATCACCCTGTAAGGGTAAAAAGGGGGTGAAAAAGGGCGTAATCAGTAAAAAGCAGATTGTATAAAAGATGCCCCCAGATACGAAATTTCAGGATTTTTAGGGTTCCGTACCCAAAGGGTAAAAACGGGACCCTATTACTAAGACTCCGCTGTCCGTCTGTCTGTCTGTTTATTTTTTAATTTTCTCATTTACCCTCCAAAAGTGGCCCCCATGTTTAAAATTCATTTGTTTACGTTACATGACCATCTTTGGGTCACAAACTTACATATGTGTACCAAATTTCAACCTAATTGGTCCAGTAGTTTCGGAGAAAATAGGCTGTGACAGACGGACAGACAGACGCACGAGTGATCCTATAAGGGTTCCTTATAGGATCCTTTTCCTTTTGAGGTACGGAACCCTAAAACTTGATCGATTGATACCATTAATAAAAAATTGTCATCTATCCTATTTGTTTGTCTTCCCCATATAATACTCGTACATTAGAACTTGACCGAATCAACTAGTGTTTGTGTTCGCAATTCGCATCGCATCGACAGGTTACCTGGCGGCGTACCGCGGCAAGTGCCGCGAGGACATACCGCCGCTGCGGACGGAGCAACCCTCCAAGCTGCGCCAGGATCTCGACATCGACATGTACAACTTCGCCGAGCGCATGGAGGAGTTCGGGTATAACTACTCGCGCGTGTACAACGACACTGTCTTCTACCATGATGAGGACTATGATGGTACTTACACGCCGCCGGATACGACTACGCCGGACTTCTCGGCGGAAGAGAGAAATAGAGGATGACTCACGTTACACCGGGCCGGAGCTTCCGGCGCTTACTTTTCTATGACATGACAGGTGATCACGTGATGCTTTCCATAGAAAACGAAGCGCCGGAAGCTCCGGCCCGGTCACGGCCCGGTCTAACGTGAGTCATCCTTAAGTAGCGCGTGCCCATGCCCATCGACATCGACACCGCGGTATGCATTGCGTAAACTACTATAATGAGGGCTAACGCGTATGAATTCGCCGCTAGGGGCGCTAGTGTAGATGGTGGTCTTTTCCATTATGGATGGTATAGAAAGGATCGCAATCTCTTATGGCAGAATTGTTGTAAAAGTGACCGCGTTAAGCTTTAAATAATAGTTCCTAATCTCTCCGGTGGCGCTAGTTAGGGTCTGGGACATGAGTATAACATGAACCATATAAGGCAACAAATAACCCGACCAAATTACGTAGGTTGTTTTTGTTAGTATTTCGGTGTATGGTGGCGCCGCCTAATTACTGTTTTTTGATGGACACTTTTCATACATAGAGATTTGGCTCCTTTATACAGTCTCCATGTTTTCCATAGTTCGAAATGTCAAATGTCACTTGTCACTTCAATGACTGACAGCTGTTCTTTAGTCTTTTGGACCACCATCAACAGAGGCGCCAACTGGTGAGCAAAAAAACGATAGCCCTCATTAGAGTAGGCTATTTGACTAGTTTTTGAAAATGGTTTTAATTGATTGTTTATGACTTAATAATTACACTACATTGATATTTCCGTGAAATTTCCTGTATTAAATATAAAAAAAACAATGTTAGTTTATTTATTTTGAACGCGCCTTAAACGCTGTTTTCGCAGGGGCTAATCACGTGACACGTGTGACGTCACACGCAAGTAAACTCAGTCAATGACCTTAGTTAATCTTATGGTTTATGTGCATTGAATTCATTATTTCACTGTAAAATGGTATATAAATGGTGTATAGTGCCGCAATGTTCAAGTACGACTATAAAAAATCCAGACAAATCGTTTGTTTCCATTCCAACGAATCCCAATAAAAGAAAAATGTGTCTAAAACTAGACCGATAAGATTAACTAAGGTCATTGACTGAGTTTACTCGCGTGTGACGTCACACGTGTCACGTGATTAGCCCCTTTGCAAAAACAGCGTTTAAGGCGCGTTCAAAATAAATAAACTTTAACATTGTTTTTTATATTTAATACAGGAAATTTCACGGAAATATCAATGTAGTGTAATTATTAAGTCATAAACAATAAATTAAAACCATTTTCAAAAATTAGTGAAATAGCCTATTAGGCATTAAAATACTCGTGTGATCTTTTTATGAAACTCATTTCATTCGTTTCATAAACTCGCACTCGTAGTTTAAGTGGAAAGGTGGCGTTTAGAATCCGACTCGAGAAGTCTTCATTGCTACCCGTCTGGCATGATTAGTATAATCATTTTTATTTTCTAGTTTTTGGTCCACTTTCTGATTAAAATAAAACCGTTTAATTTAAAACTGTTTTACCTTAATTTTATATTCCATACAAACGTGGCCCAGCCTGTACCCACCTGTACCTACTCCACTACCCAGCCTCAACTATATAATCACAGAATAAGTAATAGTATTATCATACTATTTCAATTCCGAGTAGCCTGTACGCACCTGTACCCACTCCACTACCCAGCCTCACCTATAAGTAATTCAATTCCGAGTAGCCTGTACCCACTACCCAGCCTCACCTATAATTCAATTTTGAGTTCAATCATAATAAAAATGTTATTGTTGTAACAAAAATTTACGTTAACTGCGGTTGGTTCTGTGCATCTGTACTGACAAGCTGTAAGTATAAATAATAAATAAATAACTTAGAGTAACTTATATACTAGACCGGTACTGTCATAGTAAATTTTGTAACCCCAGTAAATTCACTGCCATCTGTCGACACACTTTAAAACTAAAAATGAAGATTTATAAAAATACGATAGAAAGTATTTAAATATAGATAAATGATTTTTTTTATTTGCATTAATTATTTTTATGATTTTGACTCATGTTCTTTCACTGATATGCGTTAAAATTGTTAAATAACAAACGAAACCGTCAACGCCATTTATACGACTGTAGGCCAAAACTAGTAGAACCCTCTGAACGAGAATCAAATTTTCTTGATTTTCGAGGCACGTTTTTTCCTTAGACTGTATCCATCTATTACGGAGTTATATCTATCTTTGATAAATAATAATAATAAATAGCATAGGGACATTCTTACACAAATTGGCTAAGTCCCACGGTAAGCTCAAGAAGGCTTGTTGTGGGTATTTAGACAACGATATATATAATACTTATATAAATACTTAAATACATAGAAAACATCCATGACTCAGGAACAAATATCTGCATGTGTTCATCACACAAATAAATGACCTTACCGGGATTCGAATCCAGGACCATCGGCTTCACAGGCAGGGTCACTACCCACTAGGCCAGACCGGTCGTCAAAGTATAAATTATTAAATAATAAATATAAATAAATTATGTGACAATTAGGCTGCGTTTCCACCAGACATTTAGCGAGGGATGTGTTTGTTAAAAACCAATAGAAACTTGGTTGAGACCTCGCGTCGTGTCCGTTTTTCGTTTACTTACACGTTTCTAAAACTCGTTTCCGAATAACACGTACACGGATGTTGTGAGTGTTGTGTGTCGCACTATTGACAATAATTAACTTTTATGTGTAGTGGGTGGTTTGAAAATGTGATGTCTACCTCGAACTTTAAATGCACTTTTCGTGGGGTAGTCACACAAATCTCTGTTTTGACATTTTGCTGGGACGTCAGTTAGCCGCGACCACGACCAGTGAAACCTGTGTCGAAACGTCGGTAAATAAAGGTAACAAAATAAATTCGCGATAGACCCGTTTCTAAATGTGATTTAACACGTACACGGTTTTCTGGCCCGTTCTGCACTTGTAATGAGGGCTAACGCGTATGAATTCGCCGCTAGGGGCGCTAGTGTAGATGGTGGTCTTTTCCATAGTTCGAAATGTCACTTGTCACTTCAATGACTGACAGCTTTTCTTTAGTCTTTTGGACCACCATCAACAGAGGCGCCAACTGGTGAGCAAAAAAACGATAGCCCTCATTGAGATCCGTTTCCACGGATAAACGGGTATTCGAAGAAACTGATCTTATTTACCCAATGGCTCCGGTCTCCGGACATGTCCTTGACGAGTAGCGAAACACGAATCGGGGTATTAAAGCGTTGTAAAACTTGTAAACGAAAGCACAAAAGATTAACTAAGTTAGGATTTTATGCCGTGCCCCATAGAGTCGAATCTAGAATCATCTAGAATCATTTATTTATCAATTGGGTAGGTAAAGTTTTTTGAAGATAGGCAAATTATATTTTTATTCGATAGTATTCGTCATAACGATCACGGAAATGCAGCTCTTTCATTTTTATTTCGTATTATTTATTAAATATATTTTTTTAAGTGACCGAGATGACGTTTGTGAAATTTAATAGCAGATCAGGCACTGCAATGCCTGTGCACGTGATTTAATTGATGAGATAGAAAAAAAAAACGATGTCAAGTCAACTGTCAGTGTCACTTAGCTGTCATTGCCGAAAAATAACCTGAGAATAATAACTAAAGCATATTCTGATGCGATTTAGTGTTATCATATGGTTATCATTGAGATTTTCGACGACCTCAGCACGAGCCACGGACTTCTGATTCCCCACGACATCTGCGAGTATTTGGACAAAGATTAAATCTACTTTCGACAACTTGGCACTGCATATTGGATGTTTTCTTGCCTTCACGACGACCCGACCCTTGCGCAGACCCTGGACTGAGTTTTGCAAGAAGGATGAGCGAATTTATGCGAGCAGATTGTACAAACTTGCCCCACATGGACCTAGTTATGATTTTAAATTATTATCATAACAGTGATAAGCACAATGCCGCCGAAATTAGAGGAGCGAAGGCCCTCCTGCACTTATCAGTGAAATACATACATTAAACATTTTGTTATTTATATTTTACCCGCAATGTTTAGTCTACATATACACCTTAAACCTTAACTTCATTCATTTTTTATTGTTTTAGGGCATCAAGGAACGGATATGTGGAAAATAATGTAGGCTATGTCGAAATAAAAAGAAGCAACACAGAATGTATTTTTCGGGCTAAAGTTGTACCGGAGACCAAATTAAGAAAAAAAAAATTATATTGTGACCGTTCACTTAGACGAAAAAAATAATAATGTCAATGATGCATCATGTGATAGTGAGGATTGCCCTGCATCAGCTGGTAAATAAAGTCTTATAATGAGTGCCCAAAGGCACACAGAATCGGTTATCGAGACACCCCGAGACAGGCTGAGAACGAGTGTGTACAGCCCACATTAAGGTTTTGTGTAACCCGTGCGAAGCCGGGGCGCTATAAATGTTTATTTAATTTTACCCATTTACCAAAATTCCTAGATCTTATAACGGAATACCTAGTGCCTAAATGCCTGAATCTCAGAATGTATTTTTTTTTTCAAACTTCAAATCATTGTAGTGTAGTGATACCTAAATCTCAAATTAGGGGAGAGTGGGTCACAGTGAATTACTTTTTCAGACGGTCAATAAAGTGAATATTAAGTACTATAATAACCTACGTTTTATTCTTGTTCTTTATTTCTACAAAATATTTAGATTTGTATTAAAATGGCCCTTGTTTGACGCAGGTATGTACCTTACCGTTCGAGAAATGGGCCCCTGGTATTTGTGTGTTGAGCAATCGTTATTTGTTTTACAAGGGGGCAAAGTTGTTGTTTAAAGTGGAATTTTGAGCGTTGCAAGGGTTTCAAAGCACGAGGATTAAACAAATTTTGCCCCCGAGTGAAACACAAAAATTTTCACCACACCAACCCGAGGAAAATATTAACTATCAAACAAGACCAAATCCAAATGATCATTCAAAATCATCATTTAAAAGTCAATTCCACCAGCTAACCTAAGGAAACAACTCAAAATTTGCATCTGATTACTTTGCCCCACATGTGGATAAAATACAACTTTCTCATCAGTTTTTGAATAATCAAGAGAGATATTGTTCCTGACTCATGGGTGTTTTCTATGTATATGAGTATGTATTTATCTATATTGGTATGTTGTATATCGTCTCCTAGTACCCTTAGTACAGTCGCCATCAGATATATCGGAGCGGCCGATGTGCTCAAAAATATCTGAACACATACCCTCACGCCTTGACAATAAAGATGTGCTCAGATATTTGTGAGAACTTTAGCCGGTCTGATATATCTGATGGCGACTGTACTTACAAACTTTTCTTAGTTTGGGGCTAGGTCGATCTTCGTGTAGGATGTCCCCTAATACTTATTATATGATTTATTTGATAAGTGTTTGTTTATGATAAAAGGATATTCATTTGTGGATTTATATAATAAAACAAGACATAAATTATTTGATTTTTATTATACTGCTTTGCAAGAGCACATGCTATCAAAACGGCTTCATCTACATACTTGACATGATTATGGTTTACAGTCGAGTGAGGTTCCAAGAATGCGGATTCCCTCAACCGCCGTATGACATGTTCCATATGTACCCGCAAGCTGGCGATCACTTTGGTTTTACCTCGGCTTTGGAAGGTGTCTCTTTCGAAGAAACAGTTGCAAGCAGTTTCCTGAAACGATAAAACTTTTGTTCAATAACATTTAAAAATGTTTACTTATTAGCCTTAAGATCAATACTGTCACTAACACAAAATGATCCAAGGTGGTTGTGAGTAAATTAATTACACAAGCCTTAAAGAACTTGTTTAAAGTGATTTTAAGTTTTTAAACAGCATTCCTTAAACTGCAGCTAGAGGGTTATGATTGTAGACAGTAATACCTACAGTAGCAATGTGTAAAAAATATGTAATATTTGACAAATGAAGAATAATAATGTTAACGAAAAAACGCGGCAACTTTGTAGCCAAAAAGGACCTACATCTTAATATGGGACATTTTCTATGAAAAGGGACCTTATTGTCGATAGCGCTTACGCCGCACAGCGTCGCGCGGCATTGTATTTATATCGGAGCATCGTTTATAATGGCGTAAGCGCCATCGACAATAAGGTCCCTTTTTATAGAAAATACCACATATGTAGATTATTATAAACAATACTTACATTGATATGGTCCTCACATACATATAAGTTGCGTTTAGGGCAATATATCTCCAATGCTTGGCACCAAATCGCTTGTAAAGACTTTGGTATGCTTAAATAAGCCGACGTGGTAAAGTCTCGTCTGCGCTTCTTACACGACGGCACAATACACTGAAGTTCATCCCTGTAATATTGTAGATCCATTCGTGCGTTTTCAGAATCTGGTTCCATGGTGTCTGTGATCTTAATTTACTAATTTATCAGTCCAAGGGTCAGCGCAGGGGTCGGGTCGTCGTAAGGGAAGAAAACGTTGTCCAATAAGCAGTGCCAAGTTGTCGAAAGTAGATTCAATCTTTGTCCAAATACTCGCAGATGTCGTGGTGAATCAGAAGTCCTTGGGTCGTGCTGAGGTCGTCAAAAATCTCAATGATAACACTAAATCGTAACACGCAAGGTAACAGAAAGGTTGGGCCGTTATTTTTATTTTTACGGCAATGACAGCTAAGGCTAAGTGACACTGACAGTTGTCATCGTTTTTTTTCTATCTCATCAATTAAATCACGTGCACAGGCATTAGTGCGATCTGCTGTTAAATTTCACAAACGTCATCTCGGTCACTTAAAAATATATATTTAATAAATAAAACGAAATAAAAATAAAAGAGCTGCATTTCCGTGATCGTTATGACGAATACTATCGGATAAAAATATAATTTGCCTATCTTCAAAAAACTTTACCTACCCAATTGTGCATTACAGGTAATGAATACAGGTGTTATAAACAATTTGTTCTCTGTAATATGTCTTGCGACGTACAATGATTTTGGTTACCTAGCGCATGCAATATTATTAGAAATGTCACTTTATTTAAAATAAAAATAATCAATAAGTTGTAATTAATAATTTAAAATAAATAATGATTAATGGGTAATTATATAAGTCAATCATTCATTTGTCAAAGTGTCCATCAGAAATTCATCAATATTGTAATAACATTTATCTTTTAATATTTTTTTTAACCTAATCTTAAATGTCGACAGCTGTTCATTTCTGAGCAGAGCCGGTAATTTGTTAAACAATTTAGGGGCCATTGTGTAGATGGTATTTGTATAAAAGCTTAACCCTTAAATGCATGATTTTTTGTATAACTTTTTAATAAATTGAAATAGATGTGTCATGCTGTATAAAAGTAATAAATGTGATTTTGGATAGCTGCATATTGAGCCACGGACCATCAAATATACGATGCATATATACATCATTATGCATTTAAGGGTTAATTCAATAAGTAGTCCGACCAAACCCTTTACTGAACAGGCAGTTGTTGATTAAAATACAATAGGTACGAGGTACGAGTAAAATAAGATCTATGATTCTTATCAAAGATAGATATAACTCCGTAATAGATGGATACAGTCTAAGGAAAAAACGTGCCTCGAAAATCAAGAAATTTTTGTTCTCGTTCAGATGGTATAAACATAAGTTATCCATGGTGACAAACCGGAATGCAAATATTTATGTGGCCTACTGTATTTGCAGAATATTTAGGCCGCTACTCATGTAAAGTATCATTGGTATGAGATAATTATGTTAAAGTTCAATATTTCAAGTACTTGGGATTAGAAAACACCCAAGACTCAGGAACAAATATCTGTGTGCTCATCACACAAATAAATGCCCTTACCGGGATTCGAACCCAGGACCATCGGCTTCACAGGCAGGGTCACTACCCACCCGACCGGTCGTCAAGTTATTGTCCCAAATATTGGTGTTATATTATAAGTTATATACAATTGTGCATTAAAATAATACGATCTAATGATTCTTAAAACAACGGCAGCGGCTTCAAGTAACCTTTTTCATGAAAAACCATGATACTTTTTTTTTATTGACTGCTGTGCCATTCTTGCGGTTCAAAGATGTGTTGAAGCGGAAGAGTGCTCATATAGATCCAACGACATGGGAGAGCCTAGCCAGTATCCAGGGACCGTCCACGTTGGAGGTATATTTATATGCTTATAATTTAATGACTAAAATATAAAGCCTTCATGTTTACCGAATTTAATTTAAATTAGGACAAATTTACTTAAGTTACTGTCCATCAAACTAACCTCTGATAGTTCAGCCTGTGGTTCAGCTTAAAAACATCGAAATGCCGGGATGTGCTTTAGTCAAATCCTCTTTGCCCTAGTCTAGTCAGCCGGTGTTCCAAGTTGAACGTAAGAACTTCACTTCGCTTCGCTCGCTCGTTCGATTAAGCAGAAAAGTACCTACAAACTTAGACATAAAAGAAAATAGGCCATCGACCTGCCAATTTTACCGCGACAATATTTTCATTAATAGATGATTGGACACAGACTTATCTAATTCAACATTTTTAGGGTTCCGTACCCAAAGGGAAACTCCGCTGTCTGTCTGTCACCAGGCTGTATCTCATGAACCGTGATAGCTAGACAGCTGAAATTTTCACAGATGATGTATTTCTGTTGCCGGTATAACAACAAATACTAAAACACAGAATAAAATAAATATTTAAGTGGGGCTCCCATACAACAAACGTGATTTTTTAGTGAGCATAATGGTACGGAACCCTTCGTGCGCGAGTCCGACTCGCACTTGGCCGGTTTTTATCGTTACCGGATTCAAAATTTACATTCCATTCCCATTGGCCTACTCCTATTTTAACTATGGTGCTATTGAAATGTATTTGTGACTGTGTTTTTAATCAAAAGGTACCACTTTGGTTGTCGCTTACCATAAAGACGAAAATTGCTTGTATGTTAATACGAAAAACCTGTCAGAGCGTCCTTATGACAAGCGACAATGTGGTACCTTTTGCTTGAAAACGACACATTTATTGGTTACAGGTTACATGTATACAACGAAGAGTATTATGAAGAACATTTTGTTTTGGATGATGTTGGTCAATGGTCTATGTAAGTGCCATGTATTATAAGTAATATCATATCACAGCGTTGTTAACCTGTTGAGTACTTAGCCTTAGCGCCCCCCGAGAGGCGTCTAGTCTAGTCTAGTCTAGTCTAGTCACTCGGATCCAGTCAACACTTTTTTTTATTTTTTTATTCATTACATTTCACAGCATAACAGTGATCCAAAGCACTGTGAAACCAATAGAAATTTCATACAAATAGTACACAAATCTAAATTAACATATAACAGAAGAAGGCCGTTCATTCCTCGTCTCGCAGAACCTCAAGCATTCATAACACACGCCCAACCATCCACTCGCAAACACATCACAGTTTGGTGCTGATTCGAGGAGCGAGTTTAGCAGGTGCATAGCTTGAACAAGCGGTGATGTACGGCGGGACACAGTTCGTACTGGTGGCAGCGCTAACAAATGGCGACAACGCGGTCGAAACAGAACTCTAGTCGGTGAGGGAACATATAGACGCAGCAACTGAGCTACTAGTTCGGGGCAGTCAGAATGGCAGCTCGCAGCTGGCGTGATGGCCTTGCAGCGCCGGCGCGATACACCACCCATCGAAACAACTTGAACACTTATAGTAACTAACTAACCATAGTAACTATCTCTTAGTACCTTATTTTACTGCTCTGCTCGAGCTATCCGTCTCTGGAAGGACTTCCCCTGGCAATAAGACAAGCCCCAAGCAGCAAGTCTGTTTTCAAACGCATATATACTTCTCAAGCATCCGATACAACGTCGTATACAGTGGCGTAACTGGGGGGGGGGGGGCTTGGGGGTGCCCCGGGCGCCATCCAAGGGGGGGCGCGAAAAGGGCAAAAGGCAGCAGCAAGGAAACTTTTGTCAGTCGTCAGGGGGCGCAAATTTGGTGACTGCCCCAGGCGCCATATCCTCTGGCCACGCCCCTGGTCGTATATTCTTCACGTTGCGACTATAATACAATAAAATCAAGTCGAATTTACAATATTCTGTTAAAGGAAACTAGATTTTTTTCTCCGTATACTGATAATCACATGGAGTATGTACCTGGCTTTATACTTTTTGATTGTTGTATCTATGGTCGTTTTAGTTTTTATAGAGAACTGTCAGAACTGTAAGATTTGGCGGCAGGCCTCATGGAGACTGTATAAAGGAGCCAAATCTCTATGTATGAAAAGTGTCCATCAAAAAACAGTAATTAGGCGGCGCCACCATACACCGAAATACTACCAAAAACAACCTACGTAATTTGGTCGGGTTATTTGTTGCCTTATGTGGTTCTTGTTATACTCATGTCCCAGATCCTAACTAGCGCCACCGGAGAGATTAGGAACTATTATTTAAAGCTTAACGCGGTCACTTTTACAACAATTCTGCCATAAGAGATTGCGATCCTTTCTATACCATCCATAGCAGGCCTGTTGAGGGCCTGTGCCTATGGATGGTATAGAAAGGATGTCAATCTCTATATATGAAAAGTGTCCATCAAAAAACAGTAAATAGGCGGCGCCACCATACACTGAAGTACCTAGACCATACACCTAGTATTTATATAGATGTGCACCCGTGCGACCGTGAGGGACAGAACATACGCAATGCGACAAAATTAAAAACACGTTTTAACATGAAATAATAAAACTATGAAAACGGATTATATCGCGTATATTGAATTTATAATACATCCCGACGTTTCGAACCCTTTACAGCGTTCGTGGTCAACGGGTGACTGAGGAAAAACTACAAAGTGCAAAAATACCCACATACTAAAAATAATGAACCATCATACACTATAAACTTTAAGGCTGATTGTACATGCAAAATCGGTTCATAAGGCTTACAATACAATTATTTTTTCAAATAAAGATAATAATAATAATAATAATAATAATAAAATACTTTATTGTGCACTACAAAGAAAAATACATGTTACAAACAATGACAGGACATAAGTGAGTAGGTAACAACAGGCGGACTTATCGCTAAAAAGCGATCTCTTCCAGACAACCTTCAGATAGCGATTCAGTGGCTAGAAATAAGTTAATGGGCAGTGCAAAATAACAAAGGTGTAAAGTTTACAAATCAAATACCTACGTATAAATAACAAACAATGAAAAATAATCTACATAAACTACATATATTATTTAAGCAACAATAATACACTACATAAACCTACACAAAATACATAAATACATAATGAGAATTCAAGCAAGAGAAGAATAACGACCAGGTAGCGTGAACAAAAAGAAAAATATATATGTGTAAGTGAAAGGACCAAGACTAAGAAAGAGATTTTAAATAGTGTTCTTTTAGAAGTTTTTAAAAAAAAATGGGTAGGGATTGAGCACGTCTTACATCAATGGGCAAAGCATTCCACAATCTTACAGACTGGAAAGTGAAGGATTTGTTGTAGAACTTACTAGATGACCGAGGGGCAGCAAGAAGGCGATTCTGAGAACACCTAACAGACAAAAGAAAACTAAACCGTTTTTTAAGGTATTCAGGAGTATTTGGAATAAATAAAGTGCGATAGAGTAGAGACAGGATATGTGTATTACGTCGGAAACGAATCGGTAACCACCTGAGCTGTGACCGGAAGCTGGAGACATGATCAAATTTTCGTAGCCCGAAAATGAAGCGAATGCACACATTTTGAAGCCGTTCAATCTTGTTCAATTGCTCTTCGGTAAGATCGAGATAAGAGATGTCGGCATAGTCTAAAATGGGAAGAAGAAGGGATTGGGCCAGCGCGGTTTTAGTGGAAAGTGGTAAAAAGTTGCGGAGACGCCTAAGAGATCCCACAGCGGCAAAAATTTTACGACCGACTTCATTAAGTTGCGGACCCCAGGAAAGAGTACGATCCATAATCACGCCCAGATTCTTTACTTGGGCCGAGTACGGGATCTGGACCCCATCGAATAAAATAGGAGGCAGACTCTCAAAATTCACCTTAGCTATGTTCTTGGGGCTACCAATAATAATAGCTTGGGTCTTCGTAGGATTAACTCTAATTCCATAGCAAGAACTCCAGTGCAAAATGCGCTCTAAATCAGAGTTGGTGGTAAGAATCAGAGAAGGTAGATCCGCAATTGGGCACTGAGAGTAAATTTGGAGGTCGTCGGCATACAAATGATAAGAAGAAAGGAGGTTAAGAGAAATAGAATTGATGAAGATGGAAAAGAGAAGGGGAGACAACACGCCACCCTGCGGGACGCCAGCTAGCGTGTTGCACCACGATGAACGAACGTCGTCTATTTTAATACGTTGCCGACGACCTTCCAAGTAACTGCGAAACCACCTAATCGCATCAGGAGATATATTGAGAGTACCTAGCACCCCTAACAGTATATCGAAGTCTACAGTATTAAATGCGTTAGTGAAATCGAGCAATGTCAGTATTGTTAGCTTTCCGTTATCCATTCCTAAACGGATGTCGTCTGTAATTTTAACTAGAGCGGTGACCGTGCTGCAACCAGATCGGAAACCAGACTGAAATGGATTAAGGAGAGAGTTTCTATTTAAAAACGAAGTAAGTTGATAGTGCACTAGACGCTCTAAGACTTTGGAAAGAAATGGTAAGATAGAAATAGGCCTAAAGTCAGGGAAGGAAGACGGATTTGATTTTTTAGGAATCGGAATTACATCAGCATCTTTCCAAATTTTAGGAAAAGAAAAAGAAGAGATGGAAGAGTTAAAGATGCTAGTTATGATAGGGACAAGAAGGTCGAGAAGCGGAATGATCATGTGACGGCCCACACAGTCGACACCAACGGCATTCGAAGAAATGTACCGGATATTCTTCTCGACATCGCTGTTAGTGACTGGCGTAAAAGAAAAGGGGGAAAAGCTTGGAGTTGGAGAAGAAGAAAGACGAGTAAGAGTTTCAGCCTTAACTGGACCGCTGAAAAGAGCAGGAGAAGAAAAGTGCAAATTTAGGAGGTTGATATCTAAATCATTAGGGATTGAAGTACTGCTTGATTTACCAACTCCATAGGACTTGAGAAATTTCCAAATTTTAGCTGGCTCACCCTTTTCCACTGACTCATGAATATGGTGCCGCTGTGCGTCACGGCACACCGTGCTGCAGCGATTACGTAAAGCGTGGTATTTAGCTTTGTTCTTGTCCGTGGGTTTCAGTTTAAACTTGCACTTAGCTAAATTCTTCTTCGCGATTAGAGCCCTAATGTCATCGGACAGCCAGGGAGCTGGCAGATGTTTAATTTTGATAGGTCGAATTGGAGCATGGACATCGTAAAGTTGAATGAGGAGGGAATTAAAGATCGCCACTTTGTCATCTACAGAGCCAGCATCAGCGATCACGCTCCAATCAATTTTACAGGCATCTTCACGAAGCTTGACGGAATCAAGCCGACTAAAATTGCGCTGGAGAACAATTTTTGGTTTGGGTTATATAAAATATATACGCAATAAAAACTACGCCGGCTCCAACCCTACACCACGGACCCGAGAAGATTTAATTCCCTCCTAAATTGTAGGAGGGTATCCCAATATGGGACCGGCAACAAACTCGGCGGGACACATCTTTTCAAAACATATTATACTCAGGATGTCCAACATATCCAACACAAAGGTCTCACAGTCTATGTCTCGCTTGCTTCTTTATCAGATGGACTACAGGATCCAGGACTACAGGTGGTAGAGAGAAGCCATCTTCCCTATTAAAGTTTGGATATTTCTTAATCTCAATGGCCTCGCGCAGCATTCTGGGTATGTAACGCTTCTCCTTAGCAAGAACCAGAGGCTTATCAAACTTGATTGAGTGATTGGCTTTACCCATGACATACTCACAGACTGCAGACCTAGGTCGACGGTGCTTGACATCAGCTATATGTTCCTTCACCCGAGTGGAAATACTCCGTTTCGTCTGCCCGACATATGATAGGCCACACTCACAGTCCAGCCTGTACACTCCTGCAGTCTGTAGAGGGGTTTTGCATTTTACAGGCCTCAGGAATTGTGACATCTTCTTCATTGGCTTGAAATATGTTTTTCCCCCTCACTAGCTCGGAAAGCCGTCTTTTATCCTTTAAAACAAGCGGGGAAAAACGCATTTTATCCACTAGTGGGGAAAGTAATTTGACCTTGGATGGAGCGTGTTGTAGCTTTTGACAGATAACAAAACGTAAAACGCTCATAATAATGGTTCGTTCGATATTAATTATCATTAAATAAATGGTTTGAGAATTTAATAAAAAATACCAAATTTAGCTTTATTTAATGATTTTAGGTCATAAACCTTAAATTCCATAAGAAACATTTGTTTTTTTAAATGATGTTGAATGTAATTCTGAACGCACAAGGTGAGTCGATGCAATTTCAAAACGCATAGTCAGAAATGTCAACATTGTCAACAAAAATTTTCTCGCCGACTCCGATACGTAAAAATACACAACTCTCAGAGTTTTCTGTTATAATATCGTATTGCCGTAAAAAAATTAGTGATTCCAGTGATGACGATGATCTAACGCCTGTGGATGTTGCACTTTCCTCGCTATAGTGAGGGGAAAAGTTTTGTGTTACTCACGGGTGCAAATGTATTTTACTTCTCGTGTGTTGAAACCACTCGCTACGCTCAGGATTCTATTTTAGAACCACTCGCTTCGCTCGTGGTTCAATTATAGGATCCTCTCACTTGCTCGTCTTTCAATTCCACACTCGCGGGTAAAATACAACTTTGCAACCTTGTATAACAAATAACTATTATAGAAGCACGCTTCAAGATGGGGCTGATAATCAACGGTTTGTTTCTTCCTCGCCGCTGGGCCGCCGCGTCGCAGCGCTTCGCTTCGCGTTTGCAAATTGTTTGCCTACGTAAGACACAGCCTTAGTCTTTGACGTCTCTAAAACCGTGTGGTCAGAGGTTTTAATTGTAAACTAATAAACACAAATGTTATGGCCAGAAAACCAGTTGTTTGGCCTAAAATTGTTTTTTGCTAAACTTTGATGCCAAATATCTCGAAGACAATCAACTTTGCAGTAAATATGGGATACTATATTGCTTAAAGGCGGAACGGGATACTACCTACTACTATACCTATGGGATACTATATTGTTAATATAATAAGCTACAAAAAACATTAGAAAAGTAAGGGATTCAGATCGAAGGTTTTGGGGCATGGGATCCCCTTAAGTAGGTAGTAAACAATTACGAAGGTGAACATGCTATGCTAGTGCTTAGCATGCTAATTCCCAGTAAATGACATCGTTCTGTCAATTCTACTCTTAATGACTTTAGTTTTAAGGTCCCATGTACTGGGATAGTGCAGGGGCCCGTTTATCAAAAGCTTGTAGCTTGTAATGTAATACAAGTGGAAGTCCCTTTTTGACAGCTTTTGTTAGAAAGGAAAGGGCCTTCCACTTGTATTAGGTACAAGCTACAGCCTACAAGCTTTGATAAACGGGCCCCAGATCAGCCCTTGGACGTTTTTCTTCTTTTTATTTCATCTTCTTCCTAATTCAGGTCCATTGCAAAATTAATAATCTTAATGTCAATATCGTCAATATTAAATGTAACATTTCTCAATGTAACTTCTGTAATGACTGTAATGTAAAGAGAAAAATAAATAAGTTTTATGTAGGTTTAGCGGTGCCCTATGCTGTGTAAGTGCTGATTTAAGTACCTAAAAAAAATATGTTTATTGCAGCGATACCGTCGACCACGGTAGAACCACTGGAGATAAGGAGGAGCCGGCCTGGCTCGGGACATGTACTGGAGATAGGGAGGAGCCGGCCCGGCTCGGGATTCGGACTGAACATAAGGAGGAGCCGGCCCGGCTCGGGACATGGACAGAAGACATGGAGGAGCCGGCCCGGCTCGGGACATGGACAGAAGACATGGAGGAGCCGGCCCGGCTCGGGACGCGGACAGAAAATAAGGAGGAGCCGGCCTAGCTCGGGACACAGCGCTCGCAGAGAATACGATTCGGACTTCGAAAGTTTTATGCTAAAGATGTTCAGGTAACACTGCAGTACAGTCAAATGAAACAAGTGTAAACATATGGGTGCACTCTACATACTCAAAAATATGTCCCATACCTCGTATGTCAGCGAATTAAGAACTATAGAGATATATTTTTGAGTATTTTGTATGCACTCATGTTTTTACACTTGACTGTACATATTCTTCGCTAACCAAATACTAAGCGACAGTTGTCTTAGTTTATGTAGACAAAGATTGAAAGGACGTAAGCGGCGATTAGACTAGACTATATACATGTAGTGCACTACACATCGGCGTCCTACAAATTGGAGTAAGGACGTTTCTGTTTACACTGGCCTTTATAGGAAGCCGATTTCAGTAGGCAAGTGGTATCCGTAACGAGCGGTTTCCTCGGCGTCATGGCACCATCGTTATTCAAATATCAAAAACTTGGTGTTGCTCTTGCGAGAGTAGCAGGGATAATTAAGGGAAGAAAAGGAAATGCTGGGTTAAAGCATATATGCTTCTAAGAAATAAACTTTCACATATGAACATTCTAGATAACGAACGGCATATCCTTGTATGTATATATCGAGAATGTTTGCCAAAACGTCTTTTTCTTTTTGTGACGAAACAGTGCACACGCACACCCGCGTGCATCGAAAGTCGGTCGGCGAGTTCGGCGACTGAGCGCACTACATGACATGTGATTACACTACCTAGTCCTAGTTGGATTATATCTAGGACGTAGGACGGTCGGGACCCGCCAATCTCCGATATATAGTGCCCTACCCGCCTAACTGTGATTACACTTCTCCAAACTTAGGAAACTATATGATGTAGTGCACTACATGTATCTAGTCTAGTCTAATCGCCGCTAATTTACACATCGATCGAGTTCCACAGTAAGCGTAATAAAGTTTGTGTTGTAGCCGTTAGGTACTAGACAATGACAACATCGATCGAGTTCCACAGTAAGCGTAATAAAGTTTGTGTTGTAGCCGTTAGCTACTAGACAATGACAACATCGATCGAGTTCCACAGTAAGCGTAATAAAGTTTGTGTTGTAGCCGATAGGTACTAGACAATGACAACATCGATCGAGTTCCACAGTAAGCGTAATAAAGTTTGTGTTGTAGCCGTTAGGTACTAGACAATGACAACATCGATCGAGTTCCACAGTAAGCGTAATAAAGTTTGTGTTGTAGCCGTTAGGTACTAGACAATGACAACATCGATCGAGTTCCACAGTAAGCGTAATAAAGTTTGTGTTGTAGCCGTTAGCTACTAGACAATGACAACATCGATCGAGTTCCACAGTAAGCGTAATAAAGTTTGTGTTGTAGCCGTTAGGTACTAGACAATGACAACATCGATCGAGTTCCACAGTAAGCGTAATAAAGTTTGTGTTGTAACCGTTAGGTACTAGACAATGACAACATCGATCGAGTTCCACAGTAAGCGTAATAAAGTTTGTGTTGTAGCCGTTAGCTACTAGACAATGACAACATCGATCGAGTTCCACAGTAAGCGTAATAAAGTTTGTGTTGTAGCCGTTAGGTACTAGACAATGACAACATCGATCGAGTTCCACAGTAAGCGTAATAAAGTTTGTGTTGTAGCCGTTAGCTACTAGACAATGACAACATCGATCGAGTTCCACAGTAAGCGTAATAAAGTTTGTGTTGTAGCCGTTAGGTACTAGACAATGACAACATCGATCGAGTTCCACAGTAAGCGTAATAAAGTTTGTGTTGTAGCCGTTAGGTACTAGACAATGACAACATCGATCGAGTTCCACAGTAAGCGTAATAAAGTTTGTGTTGTAGCCGTTAGGTACTAGACAATGACAACATCGATCGAGTTCCACAGTAAGCGTAATAAAGTTTGTGTTGTAGCCGTTAGCTACTAGACAATGACAACATCGATCGAGTTCCACAGTAAGCGTAATAAAGTTTGTGTTGTAGCCGATAGGTACTAGACAATGACAACATCGATCGAGTTCCACAGTAAGCGTAATAAAGTTTGTGTTGTAGCCGTTAGGTACTAGACAATGACAACATCGATCGAGTTCCACAGTAAGCGTAATAAAGTTTGTGTTGTAGCCGTTAGCTACTAGACAATGACAACATCGATCGAGTTCCACAGTAAGCGTAATAAAGTTTGTGTTGTAGCCGTTAGCTACTAGACAATGACAACATCGATCGAGTTCCACAGTAAGCGTAATAAAGTTTGTGTTGTAGCCGTTAGGTACTAGACAATGACAACATCGATCGAGTTCCACAGTAAGCGTAATAAAGTTTGTGTTGTAACCGTTAGGTACTAGACAATGACAACATCGATCGAGTTCCACAGTAAGCGTAATAAAGTTTGTGTTGTAGCCGTTAGCTACTAGACAATGACAACATCGATCGAGTTCCACAGTAAGCGTAATAAAGTTTGTGTTGTAGCCGTTAGGTACTAGACAATGACAACATCGATCGAGTTCCACAGTAAGCGTAATAAAGTTTGTGTTGTAGCCGTTAGCTACTAGACAATGACAACATCGATCGAGTTCCACAGTAAGCGTAATAAAGTTTGTGTTGTAGCCGTTAGGTACTAGACAATGACAACATCGATCGAGTTCCACAGTAAGCGTAATAAAGTTTGTGTTGTAGCCGTTAGGTACTAGACAATGACAACATCGATCGAGTTCCACAGTAAGCGTAATAAAGTTTGTGTTGTAGCCGTTAGGTACTAGACAATGACAACATCGATCGAGTTCCACAGTAAGCGTAATAAAGTTTGTGTTGTAGCCGTTAGCTACTAGACAATGACAACATCGATCGAGTTCCACAGTAAGCGTAATAAAGTTTGTGTTGTAGCCGTTAGGTACTAGACAATGACAACATCGATCGAGTTCCACAGTAAGCGTAATAAAGTTTGTGTTGTAGCCGTTAGCTACTAGACAATGACAACATCGATCGAGTTCCACAGTAAGCGTAATAAAGTTTGTGTTGTAGCCGTTGTAGGTACTAGACAATGACATATATAAATACTTATATACTTACATGGAAAATCCCTAAATATATTTGTATAATAATTTATTCAATTAATGTCAATATAACAAAAAAATAACAAATAACAACTTAAGACTAAACTTAAGCTTAGTCAAAAAGTCCCCCCGAGTTGTCCCTGGCGCAAAAGTGCCCATCACACTAGCCGCGTTACCACGTTGAATTGCGATGGACAACCTTTGCACCAGGTACGAACCCGCGCGGGCGTCAGACCCCCTCTCCCTAATGCGCCGTCCCACTTCCCTAATAAAGGCACATCCTGACCCCCAGCACCCAGTAGTCTCGAACGCCAGGGGTACAAAATAATAGTTACCTGCCAGGTTCGCGTATTTATCCCGCTTTTTGGCCGCGGCAAAATCTGCCGCGGCACCCGCTGTCCGCACAGTTCGGCCGAGGTGTGAGGCCGCGAAACCACCGACACACCGACTTCAGCCTAGCCAAATTCACCCCCGTGGCCACACCCACAAGCCCTGCTAGAGCGTCCTTGGCTCCTACATCGTCTCAAACGCGCTGTACGCGTGGAGCCTCGGGCAGCGACGCAGTTGGGTAACGAGCTGTCCACCTTGCCAGTGCATCCTCTACAAATGGAATGGTAACCTTATCTCCATGACAATTTAAAATTTTAGAGACCAGGTTACCAACTCCATGTGCCGACGCTAGGAAGGCTGCTGGCAGGGCCACATCCCCCGCACACCGCAAACCGAGGCCACCGTGACGTATCGGCAAAGACGCTTGAATCCATTGCTCATCCGAAAAAGACACATTCACGATAGTCTCTGCCGTATCCCTCAACGCGCCGTCAAACGACGCCACGTCACCCGGACATAACCATGTAGGAGTGGTTCTCAACAGAAGTAATTTTTGGAACCGCAAAACACATGCGTAGAAGCGTCAAGGCAACATGGGCATTTATATATTTTAGGCGTTCCTGGTCTCTATTGCGCTGGAAATGGCTTCTTGGAATATCGGAGAACCCAAGAGGGTAAACGTCTCGTGTGAAAGCTCTTTGAGCCCAGGAAGCAAAGACCTTAAAGAAGACAATGAAGAAAAAGAGGTAGGTCCACAGCAGTAAACCTCACACTTCCCCGCATTCACCTCCAGACCCATATCCCTAAGACGGGGGATAAGAAAAGCCAAGTCCCGTTGTACGACTTCAGGCTCCCCCCCTAAGGTGCCGTCATCCAAAAACCAAATATTAAGAGGAGATTTCAGAGACGACACCGCTTCATGAATAGCAAGACTGAAGGCAAGCGGCCCAAGTGGATCCCCCTGCTGCGCACCCACCTGCGACAGAATTAAGGAATCATCATAAACAAGGTTAGAAGGAAAATGCTAAACCTGGTGTAAGAAAGGGTACAAGGAAGGAATATGTCTTTCCACCTCGCCCAACAGAACATCCTTTTCCACCGTATTGAAAGCGTTCTTGAGATCTAATTTTAAGACGACGCAGTTTGCATTAACGGGATCCATGGCAAAAGTACGTGTGGAATGAATTGCGGCCTCACACACATGGAAAACAGATTATCATAACTCAGAAACAAATATTTGTGATAAAAAGACAAATATATATAATATTTGTGATTTGCTCTTAACAAGATTGGAACATTTCGAACCGGGGACCTGCTTCGTGGGCGGAGTGCTACCCACTACCCACTAGGCTAGGCTAGGCTAGGCTAGGCTATAGGCCTAGGGTTAGGAGTATTTCACTGCGTTACCGTTGTTTGGTTTTGTTTCATCAAACATCAATCCGTCATTGTCATTACTGATAAAATAATTGTACAGCGACATGCCACAATCGATGGTCAAGAACAAACCTGTCGACGAACAGAAGCGAGGGCCGAACTTGGGCTACAGGCCGTACTGGTACGGCTACAACTACGCCAACGACAGGCTTCATCCTAAACAAAATATCAACCAGGACTCCAGCCACGAAGATTGGGACTACGGGATGGGGCGCGGTTCCGGGAGAGGCATCTGGGGCGGCGGCACCATGTCGCTGCTGGCCAGCGACGTCAACATCCTAGGCGCCGCCAATCTGGTGGGCGGCGACATTCGGCACCTCGTTAAACGTGTCTGCTCCCCCAACCTGGGCCCCATGTGCGAGCTGGGCCTGCCCCCTCACACCTACGACGACGCGCTGGAAAAGCTCACAAACAAGACGGCATCCTGCGACAAATGCAGCATGGAAAACGAAACGTGAGTTCCTGTTGTTGCTCTCATCTACTTATCTCAAAAGACAATCCTTTCGATCTACATTTGTACGAGTAAATACTCTAACGCCGTTAGATTAGCAACGTGCAACTTGCAGAACGTTCTCAAAATTTCTACATATTAGAAAGTTCCCGTTCAGATTAGGATTTATTATAGTTAGGTACTCAAATTACTGTTGACGACTTTTCATTAAACGTTTACGTCACTCATTGGCGTTTATTTTTGTCATACTTAGAAATCGATACTAAGATAAGATAAGGCCACAGACCGAGTACATATTTCATGGAAACTGCCATTATTGAAAATTCCCTTTGGCACATTGCTGTTATATGTATATGTCGCTGATTATTATATAATAAATAGCATAACAGTGTATTAATATGTAGGTATATGTCGCTGATTATTATATAATAAATAGCATAACAGTGTATTAATATGTAGGTATATGTCGCCGATTATTATATAATAAATAGCATAACAGTGTATTAATATGTAGGTATATGTCGCCGATTATTATATAATAAATAGCATAACAGTGTATTATATGTAGGTATATGTCGCTGATTATTATATAATAAATAGCATAACAGTGTATTAATATGTAGGTATATGTCGCCGATTATTATATAATAAATAGCATAACAGTGTATTAATATGTAGGTATATGTCGCCGATTATTATATAATAAATAGCATAACAGTGTATTATATGTAGGTATATGTCGCCGATTATTATATAATAAATAGCATAACAGTGTATTAATATGTAGGTATATGTCGCCGATTATTATATAATAAATAGCATAACAGTGTATTATATGTAGGTATATGTCGCTGATTATTATATAATAAATAGCATAACAGTGTATTATATGTAGGTATATGTCGCTGATTATTATATAATAAATAGCATAACAGTGTATTATATGTAGGTATATGTCGCCTATTATTATATAATAAATAGCATAACAGTGTATTAATATGTAGGTATATGTCGCCGATTATTATATAATAAATAGCATAACAGTGTATTATATGTAGGTATATGTCACTGATTATTATAATAAATAGCATAACAGTGTATTCTTTAAATCGTATTTTGATATGAGTTTACGAATGTACTTTTTGCCTGAAATAAAACTTTATTTATTTTATTTTATTTTAAAGGGTGGGTTTAGTATGTACATTTGATCCAGCCGACGCGGTTTACCAAGAAATGGACTATTGCGTAATGCTGAAGATGAACTGCCTCGGCGGCATCGCGGGTATGTATCTATATACACCGGCGGTGGCACCGCCTTCAAAAACTAACTCATTACCCGGATGCTGGTTATTAATTTGCTTATTATTAGGTATTGATTAGGTACTTTTTGGCAGAAATTTGCTTTACGACGGGATAGGGAGGGATTGATACCGGCATTATGAGCGGGACAGGAATTGTAATATTATCCATGTAACCTTTTAGTGAGTAAGCCATCTCTTATTTCTCAGCTCTCATCTCAGCTATTTTCAACTTCTTTGAGGTTGCCAGTATGTACAGTCCTTACTGTACATGCTAACCTTGTGATCAACTATAGCGTAAGCCCTACGTGATGCATACGTCATGTGACATTAAGAAAATAGAAAATAGATTAATTAAATGCACAATAGAAATGTCAAGGGCATGGATTATCTAAGAAAATTATAATTATTATATTTATTGGTAATATTGTAAAATGTCTCCTAAATGCCAAGCACGTAGACACTTAGACAGCCACTATATGAACCCTGGTTTTCCTCAATACATAAAATGTAGGGGCCGTTCGTTAGCCCTTACAAGTGTAAGAATGTAGTAATACAAAACACAAACATTGAAGCCGTGAGCTCCGCAAGATTCGTGGGATTCACTCTAGACGGTAGACTGCAGTGGCAGGAGCATATTGATTCCCTCTGTGCTAGGTTAAACTCTGCTTATTAGCAAGTGCTTGATGTGGCTGGTAGAGTGGTAGCGGAGGTATAATACACTGAAGGTTGGATGGATACTGAACGATTTATTGCAATATTGTGTTACTTAGGGCAAGCAATATAGTGTTATATAGTATAGGGGTAGTACTATTAGTTGTTCTGTGGTATAGGTCCATTTCGTGGTATAGTTGGTTGACAGTAGTTTTGCAATACCAGTCTTCGACTCCGTGCAGGTAAGTTGCAATGCGATGAACTCCTTTCCAGTAGTTAGTTAGGTTGTAATACATAAGTAGCGTCCATTGGTCATGTATCATTTGTACCGGTCAGTACCTCAGGGGTCCAATGTTGGTAACACGATATTTCTGGTGCTGATGAATGACTTGCCATTTTTATCTTCTCACACGCAGCTTATTATGTATGCAGACGATATCTGCGCCGTAGTGAGTGGGGACTGTGAGGATGAGCTCCGTATCAATGTCGAAACGGTAATAGTGAGGCTCTTGCACTGGTTTACTGCGAATGGCATGCAGCTCAACCTCGAATAAACGAATATTCTGGACTTCTCATTGGCTACAAGTAAGACCACAAACATAAACCCTGTAGTAATACAAAACACAAACATTGAAGCCGTGAGCTCCGCAAGATTCGTGGGATTTACTCTAGACGGTAGACTGCAGTGGCAGGAACATATTGATTCCCTCTGTGCTAGGTTAAACTCTGCTTATTATGCCGTAACCAGACTCAAAGGCTCCTTGTCTCAAAAAAATCTACTAGCCGCCTACTACGCTTATTTTCACTCCCATCTTTCCTATGGAATCGATCTTTGGGGTTTAGCTGCAGACCGTGATCGCCCTTTTATTATTCAAAAAAAAGTCGTCCGGTCTATATGCAGAGTACCACCTGACGAACCAGCAAGAGAGCTTTTTATTAAATTACGCATCCTAACGGTCCCCTCGCTCTTTATATTTGAGGTGGGAAAACTTATCCGACGGAGCAGGAAACACCTTTCCATCTCTACTATGCGTGAGTCGTCAAATTACAGTAATAACATATACTAATCTATGGTCGTCAAGACGAACGCAGGTACTAGTAATACCTAGGCACAGGCTTGCAAAAACAGGTAACTGCGTCCAAATTATAGGCCCACGCATCTATAACAGGTTACCGTCTGATATAAAGGATGTTGCATCAGAACCCATTTTTATAAGAAAACTCAAGTGTTTCCTGATCCAAAAGGCGTATTACTCGGTTAAGGAATTTCTGGAAGGCTAATTGGGATCACTCCTAACGTATTGGAACGGGGTATGATTATTTTATTGACAATTGAATTATTATTATTATTTTTTGTTATTATTGTTATTCTAATGTTTAATGAAACCCAATTTTAATTGCACATATTTCTGACATATCTATTGTAAATAATAATATTAATAATGTAAATTACGCATCCGCGACAATGTATGATTAATACAAATAAAAAATATGAATATGAATACCTTGCCAATTGTGTCGTAGTATATGGGCCCCTTGGCCAGTAAACCGATTCACTATCGTAATAAGCAACAAAAACACTAAATACCTTTTGTGAGCAGCGAAGGACCCGGAGAGGTTCGAAGGACTATAAAATGTAGGGGCCGTTCGTTAGCCCTTACACTTGATTGACGTAGCTGGTAGCGTTGGTGGCGGAGGTAGAAAATAATACACTGAAGATTGGATGGATACTGAACGATTTATTGAGGAAAACCAGGGTTTAATAGTGGCTGTCTACGTGCTTGGCATTTAGGTGACATTTTACAGTATTACCATAAATATAATAAATATTAGATGATTCATGCCCTTAACATTTCTATTGTGCATTTAATTAATCTATTTTCTATTTTCTTAATGTCACATGACATATGCATCACGTAGGGCTTACGCTATAGTTGATCACAATTCACAACGTACCTATATAAGCATGTACAGTAATAGGACTGTAGAAGAATAGAGATAGCAATATGATAGGTGAGTCAATGGTATGTGGAACGCGTCTCTTCTGTGTCCATTTTTGTATTTTGGTGCTGGCAACCCTAAAAAAAACTATTTGACAGCTGAATGTTTAAGGTTTCTAAAAATAGCGAGTTATACAAAAGATCAACGCGTTTTTATTATTGACCAATATTTCAAAAGTAATGAAAGTTTCGCTGGTACGGTTCGAAAATTCCGTGCAAAATATGGTCGGAATATTGACTTGACTTCATGATTCATCAACTGTGAACTTGCAATTTGACGCCTTTCTTCTTTTATGGGGTTATTTAAAGTCTAAAGTCTATGCCAATAAGCTCACAACCACTCATGCTTTAAAAAGCATGAGTGGTTTTTTTTTGCTCTTTTAAGAGGAAATTCGACGCTGCATCGGAGAAATTCAGCCGCATCTATGCAAAATGGTCATAGAAAATTTTGACAAAAGAGTGCGGATGTGCCAGCAAAGCCTAGGAGGACATTTGCCTGACGTATTATTCCACAAATAACCCTATTTTATGTATTTCAAGATTTTATATACAAATATATTATAACGAAAAAAAAAATGTGTTTTTCATCAATTTCAAATCTTGCGTTTTTTGGGACAGCCTTTATTATAGTTGTCATTCTTGTCATACATCATTCTCATTAATTAATAAGGAATTTGTTTCAAATGTTTAAATGAGGGCAATAACCAAATATTTAAAAATGTTGCTTTTTTAAACTCGAATATATGTATTCACAAATTTTTTACAAAAACTTGCTATATTAATTTCTTGAACGTGATTATTAAAAATATGAATTGCAAAATATTGTTGATGCATGAAGTCAATTCAATTATCCTCCTTATAAGTTACTTATAACACAATCTCCAATCCGTGTTAAAGCTGCACCTTAAGACTGCGTCTTACGTATAGGCTAACGACTCGCGAACGCGAAGCGAAGCGGCGCGACGCGGCGGCCCACGCAGCGAGAAAGAAACAAATCGTTGATACGTATGGAAGTGTCCTGGGTGAGCGTTATTCGCGCGAACGCGGGCGGCGCGGAGCGGCGCGATGCGATGGGCGTCTGTCTATAAGGGTGCGTTTTGACCAGAGATGTGCTATGCTATGTTTTCATACATTTGAAACGTAGCTGTAGCTGGAGCATCAGCGTTTCAAATGTATGAAAACATAGCATACCGCATCTTTGCTCGAAACGCACCCTAATACACGTGCACAGGTTTGATGCTAGAAAGATATCGACCTTATTTTTATTTAATAAAGTCGATTTTTGTATTGTGTGTGTTAACAGCGCCATCTATGGGACTCTCTGTATTCTCTATCGAACCCTAGATAGTTTACCTACATTACGCACCCACCAGGGTACGTAGTTCACAAGACGGTCCATAGGTGGCGCTATAATCAACTTAGGATAGAAATTATTTTATTTATTTTCCCTATAAATTACAGTCTAATCCGGTATTTTACATGCGCCACGCCTCTAGCCGCGTCGTAGTCGCGTCAAAAAATCAAATGGGTTGATCGCGTCCGCTTCGCGCCGCTTCGCCATCGCGTCAAGATCGCTCACCTAGGACGGCTAGGACACTTACATAGGTAAGAACGGTTTGTTTCTTCCGCGCCGCGCCGCATCGCGCCGCCTGACGTTCGCGTGCAAATCGCGCCGCTTCACCCCGCGCCCGCGTCGCGTTCGCAACGAGATCGCTCACGTAGGACACTTCTATGGGTATCAAAGGATTGATTTAGCCGCGTCGCGCCGCTTCGCTTCGCGTTCGCGCGTCGATCGCCTACGTAAGACGCTACGTAAGATACAAGTTGTTACAGATCGGTGAAAATTATGTTTCATCGACCGTACGTAGTTTTATTTAACTTGTGTTTGATTGAGTTAAATTATAGGTCCTTGCGTTATTCCGACGACAATACGATAATAATTTCATTAAAAAAAAGGAGAGGAGCTACTCGAGCAGTAGGCCGAGCACATGACTGGCGCGACAGTATCTCGCCGCGAGATAGACTACCCTTCTTTTACTAACTGTATGAATTAAAGAGGGACGGGTAGTCTATGTCGCGGCGAGATACTCTCGCGCCAATCATGTGCTAGCCCGGCAGGTGATCACAGTCACAGCAGAACGCTCTCTGTTGCAGCTCGACAGTCGTCGGGCGTGCATTACACCTTTGGGGAAGTACCGTTCGCCCTCAAGCCGGGCTGGGGGCGTTTTTCGGTCCGGGGTGACTTAAACGCCCACATACGCCTTTACAACCAGTATCGGTATAAAGGAACGCCAAAACATCCACACCATAGTTATTGGGTAATTCGGTTTACTAATGAATGGGCCAAAAACGTTTCCCAAATTATCACACCCCAAACTATTAAAATAGTTATTTACGATACAAGTGCGGAAAAGAGAAAATTCGAAACGAGTGGCGATAAATTCAAACACGACCGCAGGGAGTGTTTTAAATCGACACTAGTTGCGAATTACCTTTTCGCACGTGTATCGTACAACGTTTTACAGTACATATGGCCCTTTAAACTTTCGACATATGGACGAAAAGTGCTCTTTACGCACTAGTGCGAGAAAGTAGCACCATATGTACTGTAAAATATATTTGGCAAAACAACTTATCGCAATTTTACAGTTAGCAACACTCTTTTTTTGGCAAGTTATTGTTTGACAAGTAATTGCTTGGTCGAGTTTAATTTTATTTAGTAATTATTATAACAAGTATTATTTAGTCGAATGTATCGTTAGGGATTAGGGATAACTAACATTTCCTAAAATATTGCATGGCATACGACTTACATCCCAATAGGCTATTGTTAAAAAGTCACTGATAGATATAAATGTACCTACAAAGACTCAGTAGCATGTAAAAATATTTATCCTGAGTCATGGGTGTTTTCTATGTATTTAAGTATTTATACAATAATATACAATAAGTATTTATACAATTTTTACCCTTCCATAGAAAATGGACCAGCCAAAATGTATGAAACAGCCAATTTTTTTTTCGCTTCGGGATGGTCCCATAGTAAAAGTTGCCCAGTATAATCCCAAAACCTCCCTGGCAACGGGAATTTACATATTTTTGGCCACCTGTATATCATTGTCCGAGTACCCATAACACAAGCCTCCTTGGGCTTACCGTGGGACTTAGTCAATCTGTGTAAGAATGTCCTATAATATATTTATTTATTTATAACCATTTTGTTTAAAATTTATTAAGGATTATTAAATTTCTTTCCTAATACTTTCTGAAAAGTTAAAAAACCGTCAACCGCGACATATTTCATACTAAAAGGAGGGGCTGCGTCAGTTGGAGGGGAGCTAGGGCACGCTAGTGTGCGTAAAGCACCATTCACCATACCCAAATACTACGTTTACTGGCCATTACGGGGTCAAGGGAATCCTGGCCAAGATGGGGCCTCATGGGGCACGCTGACAAGTAACAGCGATTGTCTTATGTGTGGCGAAGAGGAAGAGGAAGAGAAGAGACAGTAGAACACCCACAACACCAGGCCCCGTAGACATGCCAATCGCTAACGCTCCGTAGCGAACGAAACGCAACTGTCACTGTCACACTAATATGGAAGAGTGGAGAGGCACAAAGCGATTCGATGGCGAAGCGATAGCGATTGTCACCTTGGCTAGGCAGCCTGATGTGTGAATGTCACGCGTCACGCCCTCGTCAGACAAACAATGAAGGACTTTGGAAGTTTGGAACAGGCTATCTGGAACCAAAGGAATTCAAAACCCAGGAGCTCCATCATCCGGCACATGGAGATGGTGGGAAAGCTCTTGAGTAGCTGACGGATCTTTCCCAGGGGGTAACTGCACAAAAGATCCCTATGGGTCGAAGACTCGAAGTGTATCCGCAAGGGCCCCCGAAAACCATAAGATAAAATCGTACTACATTAATTTCATGCTGGCTATAATGAGGGCTATCGTTTTTTTGCTCACCAGTTGGCGCCTCTGTTGATGGTGGTCCAAAAGACTATAGAAAAGCTGTCAGTCATTGAAGTGACAAGTGACATTTGACATTTCGAACTATGGAAAAGACCACCATCTACACTAGCGCCCCTAGCGGCGAATTCATACGCGTTAGCCCTCATTTGTTTGTCTTCCCTATAAATTAGAAAATAACTTGACCGAATCAGAGCGTACGTGTACAGTCAGCAATACTATTCGCTTAGCACCTTTGCATACAAACTTCTATGCAGGGGGGGGTACCTTTTCTCTGCAGCTGACTGTACGTCGCGTCGCGTATACGCGCGTATAATATAATAAGTAGATCAAATGTAAAGTTGACATTTAACATTACGCAGCTCCAAACGTAAACATCGGTCAAGCGTCAACTGTAACCTTACCACGAGTTCCTGTTCCTGTTCCTGTTCCTGACAGTGTGCAGTGCCAGAACTGACATATACGCTAACGACGACGTAACTTACTTTCTATGCATCTCGCTTGTACTGACACTACTGACATATTGGTGCGAGTGAGATGCAAGTATAAGGTCCGCGACCTTGGTGCGGTGCGGCATATGTGCGATCGTGTGTAAAAGCCGTAACAGACTACCGCACCGCACCGCGATCTTGGTGCGCCACACCCATAAGTGAGAGCGAGAACGAGAATATCTCGAAAACCCGTATTGGTGCGGTCAAAATATCTCTTTCTTGCTCTAACTTATAGCTGCGTCCTTAACGTACGTACGGTGACCACGGTGCACACTATCGATACGTGCGCCGCACCGCACCAAGGCCGCGGTGAGGTGTGGTAGTCTCTAACGACTTTTACGATAGTCTGTTAAATACGGCTATAATATTTCTTTCTCGCTCTAACTTATAGCTGCGTCCTTAACGTACGTACGGTGACCACGGTGCACACTATCGATACGTGCGCCGCACCGCACCAAGGCCGCGGTGAGGTGTGGTAGTCTCTAACGGCTTATACGATAGACGTAAGAGATGCCTATTTGCGCTATATACCTTTGCGAAGTGACAGTTTGATCAAACATCTTCATGGACTATAACGTTAGCGCATAAAATACGATGCCAAATGATAATTAGCTCCATGCATGAATTTATTTTTATTTTTGGATTCATAATTTATATCGTTCATCCTTGCGACGTGTCCGGCCCACTGCCATTTTTGTTTGAGTGAGTGCTCGAGAGCGTCTATCACTTTAGTTTTTGCTCTTATGGTTGTGTGGCGTATTTTATCCATCAGTTTGATTTTTAATATTTTTCTCTCTATTGCCCTTTGACAAACTTTAATTTTCTGTTTTATGTTGCTTGTGTATTTCCATGTCTGACATCCGTAATTCAATGTGGGGAGAAGACAAGAATCGAGCACTTTTCGTTTCAGATATAGTGGAAGAGTGCTCAAAAGGACATCTGCCATACTCCAAAACTTCTTCCATGTCTTGTTCATACGTCTCTCTACTTCTTCGTTGTTTTCTGGCCTGAAGGATATTTGTTTCCCTAGGTAGATATATTCTTGTACATAATCTAATTTGATGTCATCTATAAATACGTCTCTTTCTATATTGTTAGTCATTATTTTGGTTTTTTGTAAATTCATTTCTAGACCAACTTTTTTACTAGCTGTGTTTAGAGTGCTAATTAAAAATTGCATCTCCTTCCAATTTTTAGATAGCAATACTATATCATCTGCAAAAGCAAGATATGTAAGATATTTTCCTTGGATATATATTCCTCTATGTTCCCATTCTAAGTTCTTCATTACATAATGCAGGACGATTATGAAAAGAGTTGGAGAAAGCGGGTCTCCTTGCCTGACTCCTCTTTCGATGCTTATATATCTGCCGGTGTTTTCTAGCTTGATTCTACTTCTGCAATTTGTGTATATGTGTTTTAGTATGTTTATGTAAGTTTCGTTTATCGTTGCTTCACTCAACGCTTTCCATATAAAATTCGTGTTCTACAGAGTCAAACGCCTTCTGGTAGTCTATGAAAGCTATGTATAATGGTTTCCTGAATTCTCTATGTTTCTCTATGAGCTGCTCTACCGTTTGTAAATGGTCGATAGTACTAAACCCCTTTCGAAAGCCCGCTTGTTCTACAGCCAGAAAACTTTCTATTTTTGGGGCCACTCGGTTCTGAAGTCCTATTGCAAACAACTTATATAAGCTGGACATAAGGCTAATTGGACGGTAGTTTGCGATGTCTCTTGGATCGCCTTTTTTATACAGGATCACGATGTCCGACTCTACCCATTGTATAGGTACTTTTTCCTGTTGCAGAACTTTATTAAAGAGTTGGACAATGGGCGTCAGTAGTATATCTTTGGACTCAATCAGCATATCATTAGTTATGCCGTCGCATCCTGGGCTTTTTCGGATTTTCATTTTCTTTAATAGTTTGAGCACCTCGTTTCCGTCAAAAGGTTCTGGATATCCTTCTCTTTGCAATGCTACGTCCGTTTCATATAATGGTGTGTTATTGTGGCTTTTGTAAAGATTTTCATAGAAAGAGGTAGCTATATCTAAAATATTTGGTCTCTGTACATCATTGTTAAGTTGTGCAATCCATTTCTTGCTACAGTTTAGTTCTGCTTTTGCTCTTTTAATACTGCCTGAACTTTTTAGGTGTTTCTCTACTATGCGAGATCTATACTGCTCATATTCCCTTTTAATTCTCTTGTTAATTTGTTTATAGAGCGTACTTAACTCTGTCTTATCTTCTTTCGTGAGTGGTCTCTTTTTCTGCAATTCAGATCTACGTTTGATGAGTTTCTTAGTTTCTTCTGATATTTTGTGTTTGTTTTGTCTTGTTTTGTTTTGTCTTGATTCTGGTTTTTGTGTGTTGTAGCGTGAATGCTTTCTGTAATAACCGCCTCTATTCTATTATAATAAGCTTGGACCAGTTCAAATTCATTTGTACACGATATTTGTTCTTGTAGCTCAGACAGTTTGTTAAGATATGTTATTTGTTCTTCCTTTGTTGATATAAAATGGACAAAGCGAACCACTACTTGGCTCGGCCTCGGCCCAGGAGGCAAGCGCGGAGCAGGGCGCCCCGAAAGGGCGTTCAGACGATATTGAAAAGATATCCCACAACTGGCTTTCGGAGGCACAAGACCGAGAACGGTGGAAGAGGTTGGAGGAGGCCTATACCCGACAGGGGTCCTAACACTATAGTATGTAAGGTTAAATATATTTTTTTAAGATTGTAAATGTTTTATTAGTAGTTATGGAATAAAAAGGCTTTTTATTTTATTTTATTTTATTTATTATTAATTTATATCGTTGGAACACCGGAAATGATAAAAATACTTTTGTAAACCTTAACATTTTTTTTTTTTTTAAATATTTAAAATGTTGAAAATTTTTGAGCGGTTGAAACGCTCATAATTTTTGGCGCGAATTCGACAGAGCGTGATGACGTCACACGTTGGGCGGCCCAACTGACGTTTGCTACTAATGACACTAATCTGTCGAACGCGTGAAGTCACGTGGCGTTTCGAGCGTTTCGCTCACTAGCTTTTCGCGGGCAAATTTTTGTACTTTTTATTTATAATTTTAAGTAATTAAATGGTAATTTAAAAACGGAAATGCATTTGTAACATGATATAACGGTAACAAACATCCGAATAAAACATATTTCGTTCAACTATAAACTTCATGCATGAGGCTAATTCGGCCAAATTTGCTGAAGGTTCATTTGGGATATGAAACTACTGAGATAAGTTTGTTGGGAAGTGTCACTTGGCGGAAGTAACCCATGCCACGCCATGTCTTGCCTTGCCTTGCTTTGCCTTACTGTAAAACATTTGATATCAATCTTTCGACGCGACGTATGTATGACGTATAGTTGATCGATCGTATTCGTATTCCAGCTGATCCTCGACGCCGACTGGGGTGCAGTTTCTGGGAACTACTATTGGCAGGACGACTTAGGGGAGACCCGGATAGTTCAGCCGCCGTACGGACTCCGCGGCGTTAACGCCTGGGCGGAGTACACCGTTGTGTGGAACGCGACCTCCGGCTGGTTCCTCATGTCGCAAGCGCGCGAGCCCGACTGGCGGTCGCACTACCACCTCGAGCTCACGTCCCCTTGCCCCTGGGACATCAAGTACCTCGACGTGACGGCTCACATCAACAAGCCGTCCTGGATATTCCACGGTGTGTAGTGTACACGTACACGACACGAGCGCGGCGCGGCGCGGCTGCAGAAGAGATTTAGGCTTAGAACGCCCTACTATTCATTTCTTGCGTTTTCAGTCTTGCCGAAACCGCCGAACCGCGTACGAAGTCGCCCCGCGGTTTGTGTTTTCGCGTTTTTTTCCTCAGCATGTATTGTGGCCTTCGCTCTCGAAGCCGAACTGACGAAAAAACCGCGTTTGCGACCCGCAGTGGGGGCGCCACTATACACAATGTATGGGATACATAAAAAGGGGCGTTTGAATTGTATTTAAGAAGTTGCGTTTTTAATCAGTGACTGAAATAAATCGCAAGTGCTTAAGAAGCATGCCGTACGTTCTGTTCTGAAACCGCAAAAAACTAATCGCAGTGCGTGCTAAGCCTTAGTTCATTTCTAACGCCCGACGCAAAAATAGGGGTGTTATAATAGTCAGATCATAAGTTTTGTCAAAAAGGTTTTGAGGTGGTTTGGTTTGACACAGACAAAATGTAATACAAAACCTTTTAATAATAAAATATAAACTTGATTTGAAATTTATTTTCAAAATTTTTGGTCGCGATTTTTTTTACGATTTATTTACTCTGTTAGACGCGAATACACGGCTGGATTGTGAAAAATTATACTTCACAAAAGGGAAGGGAGTAAAATTATACTTTACAAAAGGGAAGGGAGTAAAATCCAGTGTCACATTAATATAAAAAAATATGTGTGCTCGAGTATTTAGCAAAAAGATAGGGTTTAAAAATTGCCTACTCCAGAGCACACAGTCGCTGTGGCCGAAATCGGTCAGGAGAGCATCATCATCATGTGTTTGTATGAAACTACTTTATTTGTTCGACAAGTCTGGAACTCTGTACCAGCATATTATTTAGATCTCGGACAAGTCTAGATACTTATAAAGTAAATAAAATAAAAAAGCCTTTATTTCTTACAGAATTAATTTTTCAGTTTCCAAAAGTTCCATCACCTTATATTATGAAATAAGTGTGTCTTATGCAATAAAGAATTTTTGAAAAGTAGTCTTGTTAGTAATTATCATGAAAAAAGAGTGTAGCTATTTTAGTGTTAGTAAACTATAGGAAAAAGTATTATTAGAATATTAGAATTATTATGGTTAGCGTTATTATTATTTGTTTCTTTTTCCTGTGAGTTATTCTGCAAGAACCCCTCTGCAGGTAAAGGCCTCTAGATACTTAAGGCCGTTCCCTGAGTCAGATGTGCAAAAATACCCCAAGATTTTTCCTATTTTTCGAAGAAACGTTGAAATTTTTAGACGTGGGAAAAATATATGTAATTCTTGATTATATTATCTTTCATATCATAGCGGTCGATACACGATTCATAAGACTTCGCTCGATACAATTTATTCCCAAAGTAACCTCCAACTCGAATTTTTACTCTTACTTTACTCGTTTTTTTACTTTGTGACACTATGAAATACAAAAAGGAGAAATATCAATCATAACTAAAATAGTAATTTCATATCTTCCGAATTTCGATAATTTGAGGCAATATTTTTAAAATAAATAAATATCGACAAATTCTATCGCAACAAGATATTGACTTACGGGCTGCAAGCTCTATCTCCGTCCCTACTTAAGTCGCCACTTCTTACGTGGCGCTGTTGTATCGTCATTGTACCGAGGGGCGGGACGGGTGGCGTAAGGAGAGGCTTGATTTTAGATTTCATTTGGGTATGGGAACAGCCTTAAGTCGCCACTCCTTACGTGGCGCTGTTGTATCGTCATTGTACCGAGGGGCGGGACGGGTGGCGTAAGGAGAGGCTCGATTTTAGATTTCATTTGGGTATGGGAACAGCCTTAAGTCGCCACTCCTTACGTGGCGCTGTTGTATCGTCATTGTACCGAGGGGTGGGACGGGTGGCGTAAGGAGAGGCTCGATTTTAGATTTCATTTGGGTATGGGAACAGCCTTAAGTCGCCACTTGTTACGTGGCGCTGTTGTATCGTCATTGTACCGAGGGGTGGGACGGGTGGCGTAAGGAGAGGCTCGATTTTAGATTTCATTTGGGTATGGGAACAGCCTTAATAGCCTTCAAACTAAGGCGGGTACTTTTCAGTAACACGCTTAGATTTGATTCGCTTAACAAGTAGACATACCTTTTTACGAAGTATCAAACTTCTTGCTTAAAATAAAACTTGAACCCCATACAAACTTTCAACTTTCAACCCCTTTACACCCCCTTTCGAAAACGGTGAAATTTGCTTTCCTGCATTTTATAAAAATACATTTTTACGAAGTTTCAAATTCCTAGCTTAAAATAAAACTTTCGCTTTAGCAGTAGGTATCACAGTATTTCACAGTGTAGTTTAGACACAGAATAACTAATGGTTTAGGATCAGGATTCTACATCCGACATCCGATAATGTCGGTCAGACTCAGACAGCTGACAGGGGTTCGACATCTCTGAAATTATCGGAAGTGCCTCAGATATCGGATCGGATGTCGGACGTTGCCTATGCCTGTGAGAAAAACAGCCCAGATGCCCTACGGCGTAATGAACATAATTTTTCGTTTTTTTTTTTCAGATTTACCACACAGTAAGTCTATATTTAGTACCCAGAGACGTGCACAAGAGAGCAGCGTGTGTTTCGGTTGATAAAAATACAATCAATTAAATTTAAGTAATCAAAACATTCCTAAAATAAGGGTACAGTACAGAGTTAGGAAAAGAGAGTATGTCTTGGTTTTCCAATAAAACACAAAATATAGGGAAAGTGAAAATATGACCTCAGCCTACAACAAAGAATATAATACTCACTAGGAGAAGGATAACTCCATCTCCCCATACAAAACTTGTCCCTTTCAAAAGTTCGTTTATACCTATACTAGTGGCGCTCACAAGTTCACAACCCGTTTAGCCTAGCGGGTATTAGCAGTAATCCAATGAGGGCTATCGTTTTTTTGCTCACCAATTGGCGCCTCTGTATTCAATTAAATTTTTCAGGTAGTATGGCTCCATCGGTACTGTCGATGATTTCGCCAACGTCAAAGTGGAATCCACGTGGGATCGAATTAATATTTCTTGATTAAAACATATCGGCCATCGGCCATAGCCAGTGTACGGTAAACAATAAAATTATGGGTCTCTAGGGCTCTAGCCAGACACGGTTAGAGGTAGAAATACCAAATGCTCTTAGAGCACGACGTTGTTCGGTGGTTGTTGTAGTTGTCTCGTAAAACCGATAGCTGGATTTTACGAGAAGCACGTGGACTACCGGCCGTTGACTCCAAAATGGTGGTTAAACACGCTTTGAGATTAATTCTCCATTCACTGCACACTACTACATTAGATTACTGTATAATAAAGCTATCGATATTACACTTTAAACAATATTAATGAGCAAAAAACAAAGTAATTAATCACGAGGCTACTATCAAGATGGCGTTCGAACCGGAAGTCCCGGCGCCTCTGTAAAGAAAGACAGTTAAACAGCTGTCAGTCATTAAAGTGACAAGTGACATTTGACATTTCGAACTATGGAAAAGACCACCATCTACACTAGCGCCCCTAGCGGCGAATTCATACGCGTTAGCCCTCATTCAGGTAATAGTTCTGGGTTCGGATCCCAGCGAGGGAATTTCTTTTTGTATTTATTTCTTTTTTGTTTTTGTTGGGGTTAATTTATTTCTCAAATAAATAAATAAATATGTGAAGAGATAATGATTTATAATCTCTTACAATACAAAAAGACAAACAGTTATTCATTAAGATATAAATAAATATTTTCATTCCTATTACCAAAGATAGATATAACTCCGTAATAGATGGATACAGTCTAAGGAAAAAACGTGCCTCGAAAATCACGAAAATTTGATTCTCGATCAGATGGCGCCACTAGTTTTGGCCTACACTCGTATAGAGGGCGTTGACGGTTTCGTTTGTTATTTATAATTTTAACGCATATCAGTGAAAGAACATGGGTCAAAATCATATAAAAATAATTAATGCAAATAAAAAAATCATTTATCCATATTTAAATACATTTTAACGTATTTTTATAAATCTTCATTTTTAGTTTTAAAGTATGTCGATAGATGGCAGTGAATTTACAGCGGTTACAAAATTTACTATGACAGTACCGCTCTATCTAATTATATCCTCATTGCTATTACGTAGTTGGTAGCATCAAAAGAGCTTGATTCGAAAAAAATACAATAGGCAGACGGTTCGTGTTCCGCTGCCAGCCTTCTTGTCCTCGGTGCATAGTGCTCAAAACTTAATGTCGAGCATTTTAACCCCTTCTCTCGGGGCCATAGAGGCAGCACATTGCACCGAGGCCAAGAATGTTTGGTCACTAACCTGTGGCAACACAGACCCACCTGACAATCCCTGCTCGCAGAGGCAATGGGACGAGCCGATCTGCCGTCTAGTACGGACGGAATAATCTTGTTGATACGTCAACTGGTAAGTCAGATCATAGAGTAACTTATACTAGAGCGGTACTGTCATAGTAAATTTTGTAACCCCAGTAAATTCACTGCCATCTGTCGACACACTTTAAAACTAAAAATAAATATTTATAAAAATACGATAAAATGTATTTAAATATGGATAAATGATTTTTTTATTTGCATTAATTATTTTTATGATTTTGACCCATGTTCTGTCACTTATATGCGTTAAAATTGTTAAATAACAAACGAAACCGTCAACGCCATCTATACGACTGTAGGCCAAAACTAGTAGCGCCCTCTGAACGAGAATCAAATTTTCTTGATTTTCGAGGCACGTTTTTTCCTTAGACTGTATCCATCTATTACGGAGTTATATCTATCTTTGGTCAGATCGAGCTCGTCTTCTTGCCACTACAGAGTGAGAGTCGGGTCTGTGGTTGCAAGCTCTACCCTCACCATCCATAGGCACCCTAATAGACAATTCCACATTTCGATTGGCGACCTGTTTGCGTTTAGGGACTATAACTATACGGACTATGAATATACCTAAACGACATTTTTTTCTAGGTACAAACTTTAATCGTTAAAATGATTATATTTTCAGATCTCCAACTGGTGAACACGGGCAGTTGCCAGCCCAAGCTGCGGGACGACTTCCCGACCGATACGGAGGAGGTGATGAAGAGGACGCGGGACGTGGAGAGGGAGTACCAAGAGCGCGTGCAGGCCGCGCGCGTGCGCCCTCAGAACTGGTCCGCGGAGGACGGGCCCTACATTGAGTACCCCCACGGCTTCTTCGACAATCAGGGATAACAAAATGGGCTGAAGAGATTGATAGATTGATTGAGACTGCAGAGATTGTAAGAGTTTACTAATTAAAGTTTACATTTGTTATGTGAACAGTGAGTTTATTATATTATTTAAAAATAAGTTTTATATAAGAGATGGTCTAGGTCCAAGTATAATACCGCGAGTCAGAGCACTGTTTAGTGCATGTTTAGAGCAGGGCCGGTTGCCACGAGCATGGAAGATAGGGAAACTGGTACTTATACAAAAAATAGGACGTCCGGTTGACTCACCTTCCGCATATCGACCGATCGTTTTGCTTGACGAGGTGAGCAAGCTCTTCGAGCGGGTCATCTCACTCCGCCTTGTCAAGCACCTCGAAACTGTGGGTCCAAATCTGAGCAATAACCAGTACGGCTTCCGTCGCTGCCGATCTACCGTTGACGCGATCGCCAGAGTCAAGACCAAAGAGTAGTATGCTCCAGCTCCAGACTACGCGGCGCGAAGCCGCGAACGCGAGTGTGGAGTCGATTTCGCTGATTAGCGAACTAGACTCCATACTCACGTTCGCAGCTTCGCGCCGCGATTCGCGCACGAGTGTGGAGGGCCCTTAATATAGTTATTTGTTATACAAGGGTGCAAAGTTGTATTTTACCCGCGAGTGTGGAATTGAAACACGAGCAAGCGAAAGGATTCTATAGTTGAACCACGAGCGAAGCGAGTGGTTCTAAAATAGAATCCTGAGCGTAGCAAGTGTTTCAACACACGAGAAGTAAAATACATTTGCACCCGTGTGTAACACAAAACTTTTCACCTCACTATAGCGAGGAAAGTGCAACATCCACAGGCGTTAGATCACTGAAATCACTAATTTTTTTTACGATATTATAACAAAAAAAACTGGAAATTCTGTATTTTTACGTGAGAAGTTTTTAAGTAAAAATTTTGTTGACATTTCTGACGTATGAAATGTCAATGATGCGTTTTGAAATTGCATGGACTCAACTTGTGCGTTCAGAATAATATTTAACATCATTATTAAAAAAACAAACGTTTCTTATGGAACTTTAAGGTATATGACATAAAATCATTAAATAAAGCTAAATTTGGTATTTTTTATTAGATTCTCAAACCATTTGTTTAATGATAATTAATATCAAACCTCAGAATAATGACTAAAGAAGAAGCCAGGCAAAAATAAAAGCTTGGTAAAAGATATCGTATTCACAACACGTTATTACTTTTTTGTCTATGAGTGAGTGAGACAACAATCCGCAAGTTCTTTCGTTTTTTTCAGTATTGTCATAAGATGAACTGAGGGAAATGTCAAATGGTCCTATGTGGTTCTATAATATAATCCAGCCAAATAAAATATATGTTCGTTATTTCACAGGTAGGTGTCAACTGTAACAACTTGACATAGTCGTATTATTTTAGTTGAAATATTTCGGGACGTTTCAGCGGTCATCTTGGTTTATTTTAATTATATTCTTGTTATTCCTGAAAGATTGTTGGAAAACGTGCTGAGTTTTTATTTGTAATGGTTTGAAGTTCCCTTTGTGATAATGTCTTGTGTGATCGAGGGCTGTAAATCGCATACAGGAAGAAAAGAAAATACGCACGAACCGATAACCTTTAATCGGTGAGTTTTGTTCAATTTTGAAGAAATTTATTTATAGGACCTGACCCTAAACATAGAAATCGATATGTTGTTTATGTAATTATTACTTGCATTCAAGTCTATATAGATTTTTGCATATATTTTCGAACTTTTCTGCTAAGTATGAAAGGTTATATTTTTGGCATAGTGATGTATCGACCTCAGATCAATAACCTATCGACATTTACAGCTTTCTTATAGTTTGGCCCAGGACTGTCTCATTTTAATTGATGAGTACAGTCAGTCAGTACAGTAACATACATTCCCAAAGTCTCAAAAATATGTGTACGCTCAGAGAATAAAATCGTGTTCACATATTTTTAAGCCATTTGTCTGGATCGATATTTTTGCCTTCGACTGTACCTATAGTTTTCTTTGTTCTTACTTACTGACAGATTGTGTTTGCCAAACTATAGTTTAATACTAAAAACCGATCAAGTGCGGGTCGGACGCGCGCACCAAGGGGACCGTACTTTTTAGTATTTATTGTTATAGCGGCAACAGAAATACATCATCTGTGAAAATTTCAACTGTCTAGCTATCACGGTTCATGAGATACAGCCTGGTGACAGACAGATGGACAGCGAAGTATTAGTAATAGGGTCCCGTTTTTACCCTTTGGGTACGGAACCCTAATAAAAAAGACATTAATGATCATTGATGAATGTTCCTTTTATTTATATTATTGGTCACAAAACTCAACTTTTTATTTCAGATTTCCAAAGGACGAGGAATAGGGGATATTACTCCAATGTTCTGCCACCAGAGTGCAGCACTAGCTTTTTTAGTGCACCGTGAAGTAACTTATTCATACTGTACCTTTAACAGGTTTTTGACAAGTTTTCAGGGGACCTACCGGAAAACTCGAATCCGAAATTTCGTTATCTAGCTGCCTCTTTATCGCTCGAATACGCAAGAGTGACAGAGATATAAAACGAAAGTTCGATTTTCTTGTTTCGCGATAGACCCTTAGATTGTGATAGTGGCGCCACCTACGCCGAGTTTTGCGTAATATTCCCTATTATTAAATAAAAAATATATATTACACGAACGTTTTTTTTTTCATTTCCTATTTGGTACTACATGACTAGAAACTATACTTAGTCTTAAAAGACTAGTAAGAGTAGTATGCTAAAGCATTAGAAAAAACGGTAAACCATTTCCACGTGTCTTTTTATTGACAAGTTTTTTTATAAATATAGCAATATTTTACTTATGAAAGCAAAAGTATGTAAATGATCGTATATTATATTTGTTGTGACTTATTTTCAAAGTGTTTTTCGATAAAACGACACGTTAAGATCGCTCGCCTTCTTTCTAATGATAAAAAAACGAGAGGTATAGTTAGATGGTTCTGAGTGGTAGACTGCAAATGAGATAAAAGCTATATTAGGTACATGCATTAATCCTCATATCAGGCGGCTCTTTGATTCCAAGGATTGCATAATTTTTATACTTTTTAATGATTTTTAGAATATGAAAATTATAAAAAGTATAAAAGTTATGCAATCCTTGTATTCCACGCATTTCCTTTCATTTCATTTCAACGAGCCGCCTGCTACAGATTTCTTGAAATTGCCGCGTTTTTTCAGGTTCAACTTTCATTAGCCAGACCAATATCAATTTGCCAATTTCGTGATTATTCTTTTACACGGCACATAAACTTATGCATAATTTATCGATATAAAAAGTCGACACAGTTACATCCCTAGCAAATTATCAAACTTATGACACCGTACGTAAATGAGAAATAACAAGCATATATGCATCTCTTTTCGGCACATTATCTAATTCGTAAGGAAGTAAAGTACGGGTATACATATTTGCGAAGCATTTTTGCCCGACTTCTATGCTTTAGTCATTATTCTGAGACATGCACCTTGAACCATAGAGTTGCCACTCTTTCTCCTATATATTACAATACTCTTTGGTAGCCGGTACCTTTGTGTATAGACGTGTGCGCGTATCCGACCCTACGACCGATCACGAGTATCATAACATTGAATTGTAATAGTTTTAGTAATTTTTAAGTATAGTGGACTGTTGTGTATCGTAAACCGTGTTCTTTAAGTTCAATAAACTGTTTTAACTTCAGTGCCGGTTGTTATTATACCTACACCCGCTATATAAATAATATTCGATTTCTTTAAAAAAATATGATTTTTTAACATTATGAAACGTTGCATTTGTAGTGCCTGGTAAATCATTAATTCTAGTTTCAAAATAACTTTAATCGTATAAACCGTTTAGGAGATATAAGCAAAGTTAGTCGCAAAACGGCCTGTCGTAATGTTCCTTTTATGGAGAAACTATAAGTCACAGGGAAAAAGTCAAACGTTACTTCATGTCAAAAATAAAATAAGTATTTGGTTAAAAGTAAACTTTAATAGCTAAAAACATAACAACCATATAAGGCTGCGCGTGCAGTAAAGGGTTAAGTAGGTAAGTTTAGGTTTAAGATAAAGTTAAGTTGCATATCAACAGCACAAACGCAAAGGAGCCTCGTCTGCCAACAAACCACTGTGTGGTTTGGCAGAAGAAAATAGGTATTTAGTTGTAAGTAAGATCTTTGAATAAACGTTTTTTTTTTTTTTTTTGTTGTACATAAAATGTAGATTCATATATATTTTTTTCATAATTTTTTGTTGAACCGTTAAGAAGATATATACTCTAGAAAGTAAGAGTTTACGGCCAAAAATAGCAACTAGCGCCGTGGCGGCGGTGGCGGTAAAGTCGGCCGGCGCTTTTGATACATGAGATGAGAGGCCGGGCCGACCCAGCTGATCCACACTTTTGCCGCATGGCCCGCATGCGCAGGTATGGGGCAGGCATATTTTGGAGCCGGTTCTTAGACAGACGGGTATTCTCAGTGTATTTTTTATCTAAAACTGAACCGATGTTATGTGATGTAATACACATTTAAAATATTTCATTTAAATATTAGCGGTAAAAATGTCTACTATTAGCGGTAAACACGCGTAGGAATTTTTAAATCGTTTGTGTTTACTTCCTGGGTCATAGGGGGCGGCAGAGACCCAATAGCCCCGGGCGCCAAAGCGTACACGGAAAGAACATGTCTAGAGTTAGACCAAGACTAGTCTGAAACGATTTTGATAGCAGCAGTGCGTTATTTAAAACGTCAAACTTCTATGAAACTATGACTTATAAAATAAATAACACTTGCACTGCGTATGCTATCAAAATCGTTGCAGACTTTTCTTGGTCTAACTCTAGTCACTTTTTTTTGCGAAAATGAGATGGTATGAATTTGAGGTACTTTCCCTCCAGGGCCCATTCATTCTTTCCACACTGTATAGTACATACATATAGGTACCACCACATTTTAACCACGCATTTCTGAGGCCAAAAGAAGGAAAAAAAATTTTTTTTAATGTATTTGTTGTCCACACACATGCACGAACCGCGGCGCGAAGCCGCGAACGCGAGTGTGGAGTCTTGTTCGCTAATCAGCAAAATCCGCGTTCGCGGCTTCGTGCCTCGTATTCTGGAGCGGGCTTAAGGTCAATTCGGAGAAGACCGTCTATCAGGCAAGTCCGTCTAGTCTACTCTCTATAACTTTTATACTGCTCCGTACGTATAGGAGAGACGGGTAGAAACATTTCCACATTTTCCACCAGATTATCCGAGCACATAACGTAATATGAAGAACAGGGATAGGTAATTAGCGCGAGGGACCACCTAGACGCCAAATTAAAAAAAAACTTATTTTTAGGGTTCCGTAGTCAACTAGGAATATACTTATAGTTTCGCCATGTCCGTCCGTCCGTCCGTCTTTCTGTCTATCCGAAGCTTTGCTCCGTGATCGTTAGTGCTAGAAAGCTGCAATTTGGCATGAATGAAATATTTGCTTAAACATGGATATATAACTCTAAGAACAAATTAAATTATTTTCTATGAAAATATTTTTAGCCGAGCGGTTCAGGCACCTGTCCGGTAAACGGGGTACGCTGGTTCGATTCCAGCTCTGGACACTGGAGGCTTTGGTCATTTTTTCCTTCGTATATGACATTTATTTCAGTTCATGGATATATAAATCAATAAATCCAACAAAGTCGTACAATAAAAACTAAAACAAGTTTTTTTAGGGTACCTCATCTACACGTAAAGTGGGGGTGGGGGTGGGGGTTTTTTCACTTTAACCCTACAGTGTGGGGTATCGTTAGGTAGGTCTTTCAAAACTATTAGGGGTCCTTAACAAACATTTTTTTGGAAAAGTGAAAATTTTCGACAATAATCGCTCCGAAAAAAAAATGTGTCCCTCCCCGCTCTAACTTTTGAACCATGGGTCCAAAAAATATGAAAAAAATCGTATAAATAGAGCTCTAAAAAGACATTAAATGAAATCTATAGCGAACATGATCAGTTTAGCCATTTTTCAGTTATCGCATAAAGTCGCCAAAGGCCAAAACCAAAGCGCTGATGGCCTAGCGGCGGATAGAGCGTACGACTGTCAATCCGGAGGTCGCGGGTCCAAACCCCGGCTCGTACCAATGAGTTTTTCGGAACTTATGTACGAAATATCATTTGATATTTAGTTATTTACCAGTTGCTTCTTGGTGAAGGAAAAACATCGTGAGGAAACCGGACTAATCCCAATAAGACCTAGTTTCCCCTCTGGGTTGGAAGATCAGATGGCAGTCGCTTTCGTAAAAACTAGTGCCTACGTCAATTCATGGGATTAGTTGTCAAGCGGACCCCAGGCCTCCATAAGCCGTGGCAAAATGCCGGGATAACGCGAGGAAGAAGATACATGCTAAAGTTTGGGGTGACTGACGACATGAGTCGCGACCAGCGGCGTTCTCAATAACAAGCAATACATTTTGCGAACTTCGATGTTCGCGGTAGGCCCTCTGAACTCTGATGATTCTGGTACAGTGAGAATCGGGTTCATTTTGATTCTTTGGAGCTCGCGCGCGCACCTTATGATAACATTCATGTGGTATTTTCTATAAAAAGGGACCTTATTGTCGATAGCGCTTACGCCATTATAAACGATGCTCCGATATAAATATAATGCTGCGCGACGCTGTGCGGCGTAAGCGCCATCGACAATAAGGTCCCTTTTCATAGAAAATGCCAATGATTGTAAGACGCTGCGTAACTTGCGTAAGGATTACATAACAGTGTAAGCTTTCTATTTGTACCAAATATAGCAATGAGTTATGAGTCATCGGGTGTTATGCTTTGTATTTGAATATTGTTTAAACTACAGTGCTGCCAAAGTGCCCATTATAGAACTTCGAACCTTGGGTGTATGTTACTTTGGTATTACGGTATTTTTTCGCCTGTTCTTCCTCAATAAACGAAATGAAATAAGGTATACAAATACAGTGTGTCCAAAAGTAATGCTGATTTCGTTACGTTTAACGACATAATCGGCATATTCATCACTATTTTGTATGAATTCCGGAAGAATGATTTTAATATGACATAACATGAATTACCTACAAATTTGTCAGTCTTTCAATTCCTTCAGGGTAAACAAGACCCAGGTGCGACAACTGCCCGTCGTTTAAGCGTAAGCTTGATAAGAGTAAACATAAGCAATGACTGTTATCGCTTCTCGGTATGCCCAGGCAGTCACGTTTAGGTAGATATACATACTAATGTCGATAAGAGCGTATCTTATAACTCATTTGAGGCTACTGGTCAACGTATCTACGCATCACAATACGTGATATTCAATTATTCACTCATGAATACCGAGTACAAACCACAAACCCATGCATGCTTTGATCAATTTGTGTAAACTTACTTAGAATGCTATATCTTTTAACCCCTGTCATACTATTACTTATTCTGTGCCCCTGTTAAGACCAACCAAGAGTGAAAGAGATGGCATTATGCCTCAGTCGCCAGTTGGTATTGCGGTAAGTATAGTAGGGTTCACCGTTCATCATTGTTTGTTATCAGTAGGCCGAAACTAGGCTATTCAAACCGGTTTTGATAATGAAGGACTCATCTATTATCTTTGCCATTAAGGGATCTTATCTGCTCTGTTAATTAAAAATGATTAGTAAAATATTCGAAGGTTTTTAAATAATTACACAGACAATGCTCGATTATTATTGTTATGCTATTATACTTTAACGCACTCACACGGCATCGGCACGTTTTAACGTCATCGTAAAGCAGGGTACCTAAATGTATGACAATGTCATGTTAATTTAGTTCCACAAATTAACATGACAAGTCTTTAAGTCTTCAGTTTGTTGTTGTTCAGTTTGTCGAACGAATTTGGCATTAAATGGCAGGCGGAACCGAAAACCTTTTCATTCCCAGCCTTCCCGGGTGAATTAACGAAAACGGTTTTAAAAATAAAACGGTTTATGAGACCTGAGAGCCGAAATCGCGAAAAACGAAAACCGAAATTTCGTTATCTGCCTCTATCGCTTTTGAATGTTTGAGCGATAGGGGAAGATCAAGAAATTTCAGTTTTCCTTTTTTCGCGATAGGGTAGCTTCTGTTCCAAATTAATATTTCTCTCCTCAACAAAATGACAGACGGGACATCGAAAATACTTAAATCTAGCTTGAGTTAGATGGTCGGTTCCAGGATGTCGGAGCGGGCGATGGAGTGCCCAGTATGCCTGGAGACGATGACACCACCTATCCTGCAGTGCCAACGCGGGCACAGCCTCTGCAGCCGCTGCACAAGTCGCGGCCACACGAAATGCCCTATTTGCCGCTCGCCCATGACGGATATGAGGAACTGGGCTTTGGAAGATATCATTTCAAAGGTTAGGCGTTTGCATGAAGGGTTCTCAGGTTTTGTTAATTATGTCCCTTTCTGTTCCCGCAAGTACACCAGCCGAAAAATTGTATGCCCATATTATGAATTCATTCATAAAGTTTATGCAATTTTGCACCTCGCACATTGGTAAGGCGGTCGCTAAATTCATCCTTAGAGCTGTCTCACTCATACACACCGGAGTTGCGCGCTGCGTGCGGATCCTCGTATTGTTCTAACCGCGTGAAGCATTCGATATCGATCGCCCACAATTTTGACAGGCCAAAATGACGTAAGAAACAGTTTTGTTCAAAAATAAATCACAACCAATTAATCGTCCTGAACAATTTTCGGGAACAAACAATATTTTAAAAGTGGAAAAATTCACTGTCTTGGGTCGGACTTGAACCCACGACCACTCCACCACTCAAGTTTCCACTTTAAATTTATTTCTAAGCTTAATAGCATTGTTCGCAGACGTTTCTGCTTGATTCAAAATTATGTAATTTAAAAGATACTTTTTTGTTTTTTTTGTGTCAGTATGAGCCTTAAGGCAAGCGACGTTACGACGTTAGATTCCGCAAAAAATTAAAGAAAATTGACATTTCTTCGTACCGATACCAACCAATAGTCACAGACTGAATCGCACAGGTGAATACACCAGCCCCAGTGCCAACGCCAGCGGCACCGTCGTCCAAACTGCTCTGTCCTCACAAAGATGCGGGCTGCGGGTTCACATTCAGCCAAGCTAAAGCACGCGAGCTTAATGAGCACGCCAATGAATGTATCTTCAGGGACATGCTCTGCCCGCTTGGCGCCGCTTTCAGCAACTGTTTCTGGATAGGTAAGTGCATTATGTGTAGAGACCCAGGTTTTAAAGTAGATCAGTCTCACTAATACATGCAGTCTGGACGAGAACGCCAGTGTGGCGAACATCTACACTTAAGACAGTCGCGCGCAAGTTACTTCTGGATTCCTAAAAAAAAAGTTTTTTTTGAAAATTGTTTAAGGATTCCCACAGTAACACATCATTTTTAGGGTTCCGTACCCAAAGGGTAAAAACGGTACCCTATTACTAAGACTCCGCTGTCCGTCTGTCCATCTGTCCGTCTGTCTGTCACCAGGCTGTATCTCATGAACCGTGATAGCTAGACAGTTGAAATTTTCACAGATGATGTATTTCTGTTGCCGCTATAACAACAAATACTAAAAAGTACGGAACCCTCGTTGCGCGAGTCCGACTCACACTTGGCCGGTTTTTTATATTTATTAAACTATATTATCTGTATTTCATTAACTAGAAATTAAAACACCTTGTGTTTTGTGATTTTATTAATTGAGTATTTACGAACGCCAAGAACACGTTGTATAAATTATTTGCAAACTGATAATTATCATTAAATACGGTCAATCAAGGTATTCACATTGAATAGAATAGTTTTTATTCGTAAACACACAGACCATAGACATGAAAAGAACATAGTGAAAATAATGTGTCACGAAATGGCCCCATCTCGGCATGTTGCTGGCGACTTCCAGCGCTGATCTCATTGTATATGTTATTAAAATTTAAAATGTTCATGTCCAGGTAAACTCAAAAGCATGATGGACCACTTCAAACAAAGCCACTCATCCAGCTGCGAGATTGTCTCCGGCGTCGACACGGAACTCGAGCTCCCCCTCAACCAAGACCTGGTCAAGGTCTACCTAGCTGCCACTGGCAATATGCACTTCATCATCACCATGAAAATAGACATGACTGAGTGGAAATAATCTGCCCACTGCCTCCTGGGTTGTGCAGCATATTGGCAGTAAGAAAAACGCGCGTCTATACACATATGAGATTCATCTAACTAGTAAGCAGGACGTTAGGCGGCGCTCTGTGATGGTGGAACACTGCGTCAATGATGTGGTGGAGCCTCTGGATGTTATTAGGGAGGGGAGATGTGCGGTCATGCCGTTGAAAATGCTGACGCATTATGTGACGGACAATAAGGTTGTTTTTAAGTTAGTTATTAAGAAGGTACCGCCGACTAACGTCATAACTTCATAAGAAATATAATAATACGTAACGTTACCATGGAGATCTGTCCACAACGTGACACTTTTTCGTGCATGCTACCGGTGTTTAACGATTTATAAGACGTTATCACGTCAAAAACTAAACTTTAAGGAAAATCATTCTTAAATACGTTGACATTTCAAACATTCGTCCGCCATATTGTCATTTCTTGACAGGTTAGGCATTCAGCCACGATTGAAATATATCCATAACTCCCGCGGGAACATAGGCCTTTACCAGTTAGTACAGCTGCATGAAATAAGATCTTTTTCGAGCAAGTGCGATGAAAAAGAAAGAAAGTGATAATAATTCTCACTTGACAGTTTATCGCATGAGATTGCTGACAGGTTGTGCCTTACTTTAATGCACCTAATATGTAAGGTCAACCTCATCAATCAACATAATAAAAGATTTTTGACCTTTGTTCCATTGTGTGATTTGACTAATTTGTGTAGATATTTATGGTGCTGACTATTATGTAGTGCATGAATTAACTGGCAGCACAGAATAAGTACCTAATATCCATATCCAAGGTGTAGGGTTAGTAAGGTCAAGGCTTATTGGCTTGGCTTTTGCTGAGATCTGATAACTTTTTTACGGTAAAAGCTAGTGAGTCTATGCCGCTAATTTTGCATGAAATGTTTTTGGTTAATTTTCTCCTCCACATCAACAGAAAGTTGAGGGTGAAAGTTACAGATTTCTTAAGTTTTCTGATCTATGTATGTAAATCCTCATCGGGAAGTACCCTAGAGAAAAGGTAGGTATTGCCCCGCGTTTTTTTGTTGTTCTTGCTGCCTGGCGGGGGCACTGCCGTGCCCCAAGATTTGATCAAAATATCAAACTAGATAGGGGTCTCCCTGTATTTGATTTTTTACCTATCAAATACGTAAGATGATTATTGTTTACATTTAATGAAACATTTATTGTTATGTAATGCTAAGTTAATCTTTAAAAGATTGTGCACGCTCTTGTTATTATTTTCCTATAAAACGAGTGCCTTAGAAAAGCATTTTTGTACGAAGTTAAGCGCCTACTACACGGCAGGCAACCAAGCGTCCGACGGTCCAAGGTTACTTTAGGCTACCGTGACCATGGTAGGGGCTGAAAACTATTTGATTGGTCGAAACCTACCAAGGTCACAGTTGTGGGAAGCCTAAGGTTTGCAATATCCGTCAACTTTTCAGATCCGGATATTTCGGATATTAGATCCGGATAATACGGATCTATATAAAAAAGTTACGTTCGTGTTCGTCGCTTTTTTCGTGTCAACTCTTTCCTTTATATCACACCTAGTTCTGTCCTTTATATGACATCTGAAAGTGACACAACCACACTAGGCAAACCAAAACCACGACGAATCACGGGTACCTTTAAATAACCACAGTAAAAAAGGCGCGAAATTCACAATTTTGTATGGGTGATCAACTCTAAATTTTTTTAAAATTTGCCGCCTTTTTCTACTGACAAAGTGGCTGTGCCAGAGTATACAATCATTTCTACAGCCAACTATAATGCCGTCAAAACGTGTGCCTTAAATAGTTTGACTTGATACTCTAGTTTGTCTATGGTTTCCACACAATGCTACCAACCTAACATTTTCTGGGAATACCCTCATCAGTTTTTCTTACGTCTCTTGAATCTATAACAATCACCTTTAAATGCAGTGAGATAAAGGTCACTTTTACTGCATTCCTAAAGTTGTAACTGTAATTTTATACGTCAGTTGAAAATGAAACAACATAGACCTAGCATTACATGTGAAACAAGTACCCAGCAAGTACCTAGTGCAACTAACTATAAGTACCTACATAATCAATAGCGGTGAGCTAAGCGATAACGAAACGATTATAAGTCACTTGCTTTGGTCACTTGATCCAGCGATTCAGCACTGTAAAGTTTGTTGATTGTTCATAACATTCCTTTGTGAAATAAGAGTGGTTTATAAAAGCAATCTGGTGTGCACAAGTCAGCTAGGTATGTTTAGAAGTTACAAGTTAGTTGGAAATGCTAACTAATAAAGTTAAGGCGTTATGATTTACTTCTAAAAATCATTTCGATTACGTCTTACTCGTCATAGTATTCGTGTAAGCCGCTTGTGGACTGATTAGTGATTGTAAATAGTTTGATTAGGATGTTTTGGTAGGTATGTACTTTGTTTTTGACTACCTAAATGGCAGCTTCTACTTTCTCATGCTAAGCATTTAATTATTGGTTAGTTACGGTCTAGTATTTAACATGTTTTCCCCTGACACAATAAGTGATTGTGCTTGAATGTGCTGGATGCTTGACGGGGTCCAACCGGGGACAAATCCTGGACGAGAGGCAGTTCTATTTGTGATACATTATTTATTATTTCATATACTAATTTCTTTGTTAAGATAAGACACTAATTACGCTTTGTACATATTACAGATTCTTAAATGGCTTCCAAAGGAAAAAAGTAAGTGATCATTAAATTCCAGTTTAGTTAATTGTATATTTATTTTTAGCCATTATTTACATATTAGTTCCAACCAAAGAGCTCTTATTGATGAATCACTTTAGCTCAAATTCTTTGTTATATGATATTTTGTTAGAACTAAAAGCATTTTTTTCCAGTCCACTCTTTTTTCCACAACTCCATTTTATTCTCAAGAGACCTTTTAAGCCCTTTCATTGGCAATTTATTTTCTCCAGATCAGTAGCAGTGGAGATCCCAGAATGCCCAATATGCTTGGAGACCATGACCATACCGGTTTTCCTGTGCCAGTCGGGGCACAGTCTGTGTAACTCCTGCACACTAGCTCTCTCCTCTCCATCATGCCCCATCTGCCGACAACCCATGACCCAGATGAGGAACCGCTGCCTTGAGGAACTCATTAACAAGGTAACCAATAACAATAATAGTGGTTCTGTCGAAAATACACAGGAAATATTTTTCTCCGCCGAATAGCACCTTCCCACACAAATGTAGTTCCGCTCTCATTTTAAAACTATGTGTTGGATTGTAATGAAACTTTGCACATACAATGACATGAGGTTTATCTAGGTCTGTAATTTGTTTATATAGCTCCACTCTAGTTTATAAACCAAACGAAACAGCAAAAACAAGTTTTGTATGAAAAACTTTAATTTGCTGTATTTTTTTAACTATGGTATCTGAAGCTACATAAACTAATTACAGACATAGATATATCTAACCTATTGTAAGTACAAAGTTTCAGAGCAATCTAGCTAGTCGTTTTAAAGCCCGTACATTTTAATATTCTGCCACCAAGTTTATTTGTGCAAAAACAATCTTAATGTTTTATTGACTTCACTTTATCTTGGGCAAAAATGGAGGTAGAAATTAGATTAGGAGTCGCGAAGTTTACAGCTCACAGAGCCACTAGTTTGATTGTATGTATTTTTTATTGCAGGCCAAGTCGCCATGCCCCAATGCGCGGCGATGGCCGACCATCTCAAGGAGTGCCTGTACCGTCCGCGAGAGTGCCCGCACGCGGTCTTTGGCAGGTGCTCCTGGAATGGTATCATACGCTGCACTGCATAATATACATTATTTAAGTTTAATTAGAGCAAAGTAGAGGCTACTAAATATGTATGTCACTCATCATTGTTGTGGGGCTTGTAGTTGGCACATATTTTTTGTCCTTGCCATATCTCGGCACCATGGGATCCCGGACCTTTGGGAGGCATGCGTGGGGCCGAAGCCAATAGCGCAGACAAATTTTAGCCCTTTTAGACAAACTTTTAGAAAAAAAAGACACCAGCTAGAACCTGTTTACGGGTATTCAAATAGATACCCGTAAATTGGTCCCAGCTGGCGTATTGTAAATAAAGTGCAGGAGAAGAGGGCCGGTTATGGTGTTGAAGTTTGGCTAGTCAAAAGATTGGGCTATTGTAAAGAGGTGAACACCTGTAATAATAATGTTTTTCTCAAACATGCTATGTAATATTGATATTACGTTCTTTATATTAGGCTGGGAAGTATCACGTTTCAGGCGCGGCTAGACGAGAGGTCTGTAATGAAATTTCATACAAAGTTGCAGGCCTAGGCCGGGAAGTGGCTTTTTTTAAATCTCTATTTCACATATAATTGTGGCACAGCATCATGGCATTCAGCCATTAATAAAAAACTATAAGCAATATTTGCTTTTTGGTTCGTTTTTTTTTAACCTGACTTGGGCTCTATAGCACTAGGGCCATTAGAGCGGTTGGACTGTGTGGGGGGATGGTAGCCTGGGGAAAATCCAGGACCCTATATTAATCGTTTGAGAAAAGCACTATACATACATCGGCGTGAAAACGGGTTGTCGGCCTCATAACTATTCTATTCGGCCGGCACGGCAACCCCTTCCTTCCCGGCCTCTGTAGTAATGTACTATTACACGTTAGGCAGGCAGGCAGGCGGTGACTCGCCGCTGACTAGATGGGCCCCTGAAACTGCCGTCGTAAAGACGGATAGGAGCAACACGGTGTGAGCGGCTCAGGGGTGTCGAGAGGTGTGCGCCGCTTTAACAGCCACTGTGCCAACTCGCGTCTTATGCATCTTTCACTTCCATGGAGCATATAGCTCTAACGACTCCTCTCTGGACGGCCAATTAAGGCAATCCAGAGCCGAGAGTCCTGCAGGTCCCCTAGGGGTCCGACCGACGAAGACACGCTGGAGATGGAGACCCTGATCAACTCTCTGGAGCACTCGGGTCCGTGGGGTCGTTACTCCCCAACAGCAGCTCGCCACAAGCTGCCCTGCGGGCTTATTATTATTGTGAGCCAATTGTAAAACACCAACTGCTGGGTAAAGGCCTCCCCCCCTGTTCGTTCATTCGTGCTTTGCATTTTACTTTTTATGTGTATGAAAATTAACTGATATCTATAACTTCTGATGAAACGGAGACGGTATTAGGTACTAAAGAAGCGAATTTTACCAAATATTTCCCAAACGGATCGACCTATCTAGTAACGGTTTTATGTAAAGGCGACTCGAAGGCGAATCGGTATTTTAAATTTAGACTTATTTCACATACCAACATAAGTTAAGCCAAATTATATCATAAACAGGTGATCTAAGGAGGATGATGGAGCATTTCAAAGAGAAGCACCCGGCCCACTGCGTGGCCGAAGTGGACCGCGAGGCGGGTTGGAGGCTGCAGGTGGACCAGCTAGACTTGAAGGAGTGCGCGCGGCACGTGTTTCTCGCCGCGCAGCAAAACTTTCTCTTCATCATCACCCTCAAGGTTGGCTGAATTCTACTGAGATTGGCAATCGGTCATATAAACGGTTGTTTTGTTGTTTGACAATAGTCTGGGGAGATGGGGTTGCCCTGGGAGGGGGGGGTACTATGGTCAGACAACAAAATATACAAAATTGTACCTACATAATATCTGTCGTTATATACGAATTATATCTAACCACTTTAAACGTGACGGACTTAGGAAATGCGCAATACATAATTAACAAGAATACTTGTCTGTATGTCTTTAAAGTATAGTCCTTTTGCTCCATGACAAAATAACTTAAGGAAACCCCTTGTATAAGTAAAAAATCTGACTGTGCCGTAAGAGCAAGATCGAAGCTGATTCAAATGCCAGACAAGCAGGACCCAGTATAACATGCCCTTATTTCGCCTTATTAGTGACTATCTTTTGACATACATTTTCTTTATTAAAGGTGGACACTATCCAGCGCATGGCCTACTGGGCGATCCAGCATATCGGACAAAAGAAAGTCGCCAAACAACACCTCTACGAAATACACGTCATCAGCCAACGCGATCAGCAACGCAAAGTTGTCTTCACCGAGCACTGCTTCAACGACAGCATGAAAGCCGATGAAGTGTTCCGACAGGCCAACTGTGCTATCATGCCTCTTGACATGCTAACCCATTTCATAAAGGACAAGATATTTTCCTTTCGCTTTGTTATCAAGAGGTTGAATAAAGATAATAAAGAGAATGTTGGTCAGGCTCCGAGTAGTAGGGAGTCCTCTGTTTCCAGGGGCCGGGAGGCTTCGCAGGACCCAGAGACGAGAGGCCCGGGGCCAAAGCCGCATTGGAAGAAACATCCAGGACAGAAACCTGGGCCTAAGAAATTTACAAAGGCACAGGATTAAGTTTTGTATTGTATTGTAATGCTTTTTCGAGTTTTAAGTTAATTATTGCTAATTTGTCATATATAAGAATTTCAGAAAACAGTACCCTAAGAGCCAAATAATGTTAGTATTAATAATTAGGAATTTTAAAAGGCCAGTAAAGTTTACATGGTCAGTTGGGAAACAAAATAACCAGCATTGTACCTCGAAATAGCCCATGCAGCTGGCCTTGTCTATATATGGTGGCCAACTGGTCAGTTTATTATGTTCACTGATCATGTAGAAATTACATACCTAAGTATAGGAACACAACATATATTATGTAGGTATAAAAAATTGTAACATGACATTTGTATTGTTACTGTAACTTCTTATTAACCTTTGGACGCCAATGACGGATATATCGGCAGCGTAGGTCTAACGCCAAAGACTGATTAATCTGTCACAGACACATAGACCTACGTGCATTCGCATAAAGTTCAAATTCAGTTTTGACACTTCGGTGGGGTGGCGTTCGAGTTAGTGTTTGACATGGCATCGAGAAGGTTAATCTAATGTAGTTACATATATACCCCATCATACCGTGCAGCACTGGCAACGTACTCACAGCCCCTCTGGTGTTGCAGGTGTCTATGGGCGACAGTAATCGCTTACCATTAGGCGATTCGTCTGCTCGTTTGCCTCCTGTATCATAAAAATTTTTTTTTTACATAAATTATGTACAGTCAAGTGTAAAAATATGGGTGCACTCATCATACTCAAAAATATGTCCCATAGCTCTTATGTCAGGGAATTAAAAACTATGGGAAATATTTTTTAGTAAGTTGTATGCACCCATATTTTTACACTTGACTGTACACATAAATGGGACATAACATTAATTTATAAGCTAATATAAGTGATATACTGTTTGTAAGTTGGTTTGCTTTTAGGAGCCCAATGCATGTAATAAAACAAATATAATAGTTTTTTTTTTTTTTCATTGTACTTGCAATTTTATTCCTTATATTAAACATGTTCACTACGGCATGGGTTGATTTGACACCATACAAAAATAGTTACATGTGCAGTTATACTTTTGCGGCAGCAAGTTTCTTCACTAGAGTTGGACCAAGATAAGTCTGCAACGATTTTGATAGCATATGCAGTGCAAGTGTTATTTATACGTCATAATTTCATAGACGTTTGAACACACTTGCACTGCGTGTGCTATCAAAATTGTTGCAGACGTATCTTGGTCTAACAATCATTTTTTTATAAATTAGAAAAACATGGTTAACAGCTTATCCTTTTATAAAAAAATGGGACTTGCATACTTATTTTCACAATGTTCTTTGTTAACATAACCTTTTCGAAACATCAAAATACTTATTGTTGCTTAAGTCTATAGCATTTATAACACTGAGCACCATAACATTAAGAGCCTATATTAGATCAGGATGTAATTGAGTCTTTACTTTCTTAGATGACCTTTCTGCTGGCCGCACACACAAATGCTTCCCAAACAAAGTCACTGCCACATTCCTTATGTGCATTTCAAACACTGAACAAAATTTAGGCACTGTAGTCACCACATTATCTTTCGACACTATTTTAAACGTGTTCCTCGTGTCCATAATACATATGCCGCTCTTGCCGACGTAGCTCGGGCATTTCGAGCGGACGACGTGAAGTAAGCTGCCATGGAAATCTGACCGGTACAGGGTTTGTGTAAACTGCTCCCAACTTTTACTTGTACAGTCCGGCAATGGCTTGCCCAGTTCTAGCATTTGACTCACATAATCACTCCACATATTGTGCATAGGAAGCACATCTTCGTATTTAACACTGCGTCTTGGTATATCGTAGAAACCTAAACATTTTTTCTCACGTCTCGTTAAAGTACGAATCTTCTTAGTTTTAACTTTCTTTTGGGGCTTTTTACTCTTCTTTTTAGCTAAAAGAAAATCCTTTTTCAACTCTGCTTCGATGTTGGCTTGGTCCGATTTGGGAACGTTTGTTTTGAGGAAATTTATGATAGAATTATCGGCATTACGTTCTTCGGCAGACATATTAAGGTGTATTGGAATGGTACTGGGTGTTCAGGTAATTTATAATACTAAACTTTTTATTAAAATAGTAAACATTCGCGCTTTGGTCGGTGAGCGCTTAGAGGTTATGTTATGAAAATTGAAAGACAATCAAAATGGCGCCTGACATTAGCACGGATTTAGATTTTAATAAACCGGATGGAGTACACGGGCCAAAAAGTGTGTCCACATGAGAAGTCAAAGTGGGCGGTTGCATCTCTTTCTAATTAGGGTGACCATAAGTCATATGTATGTGGGATATTAGGATAAGTTGGAATGTATAGTTTGGCCAAGATCTTTTTTCATTCATGCATAGGAAGTCAGAGAGAATGGATATAGTTTTTTTCTCCTCTGTAAAACGCTTCACAAAACCTTACTTAATTTAGTCGTTATAAAAGCTGTTACTGATGACAGACAGACTGACAGACGGACAGCGGAGTCTTAGTGATAGGGTCCCGTTTTTACCCTTTGGGTACGGAACCCTAAAAATGGTCACGTTTTTTTCATTTGTAGTCTGCCTCTGTCGCACTCATGGTATGTTCATATACGTAATGGCTTCTCTTTTGCACACTTCAGCTATTCTTTAAGCGTCATCGTAGTTAATTGCACCATTTTTTTTTAATTTGCCGCCTTTGTGTACTGACGGAAATGTGTGTTCAACCTATATAGAATATTATGTATAAATGTGTGTAATATTTAAGGATTTTGGATTTCAATTTTGGCAATTATATAGCTCTCATTACGTGCACAAATAAATCATTTATCTATCTATCTATCAACCAAATAATTAAACATGCCGAAATAAAGATATACTTATTTAGGTAAACTTATTTTTACATTAAGTAAGTACGTAGGTAATAAGAACTGTAAGCCCGATTCACATCGTGCCGACATCATAGTCACCCTAATGAGTTTGACAATGTTTTCTTGTATTTTTATCGTAAACTTTAATAGTTGAGGCTTACCTGTGAAAAGATATACCACAATCAACAAAACTTTCACTTCTGCAACCTTTCACACAACATCTTTTACCCATTTTATACTTTATTTCGCAAATAAATCTTGAGCGCCGCCATTCATGTATTTTGAAAATTTCTTTATCAAATTGGGGATACCAATTTATATTCAAAGTTACTACAATGACTACCATATTAAAATTAATGTATTTTTTGTTGTGCACATGCTTGGTTAAATCAGTTAATAATATTGACATTATAACTATTTACAAATTACGTAAAAGATATCAGAACCGCACTCTGAATATAGCACTTAAATAATATGAGAAGGTATTTAATTTTAGTAGTTATTGATATAAATACTACCAAAATGGTATTTTTTTAACATTGGCAACATGTGCGAGTGGGACACCGCGACCCACTTTTGCTATCTCATGTGGACCGTTTTCTCTAGTCTGGTACGAACACCTTTCTGGCTCGGTGATAAGGTTCAATTTAGTATGGCAAAAAAAGTGACAGTTCGCTCCTGTTTAGGGTATAACTTCATGGACATTAGTGACAGCCGCCTAATTAGGCACGAATACCGACTTAAACAGCCTAAAGCACGATAATATCGAAGGTGTTCATCTCATCGTGGGTCAAGCAAAGGCAGAACACCTAAATTCCGTTAATTTTTTTGCAAATTTCATAAATCCTTCTTGATTTGATTTAATCTATATAAAATTCGATGTTTTAAAATGTAGCTGAAACAGTGTGCAAATAGGTTGGCAACCCAAACCATTTTTTGATCTGGCAAGATGAAAAAACAAACAATACGAATGTCATATGGTATTTTAAAAATATCCGTTACCTAACCTACACAAAATTGACAAAATAAAATCGGTTGTAACTTCTGTTTTTACTCCTTTGAGTCTTTGAGTGCGAGTGACGAAAATAGCGAGACTTAAGTAGATTGACGAAGCTTTTCCTTCAGTGGCACTAAAGCTCGCGTGGGGCTGAAGGCCGGATGTTCTCTAATATAGTAATTGTCGATCCGTCTCCGACCTACAATAAAAACAGGAGTGAGCAATACATATCAGAAGTTTCAAAGTCTCCTCGGCCGTGGTACGAATATGGACATCGGCAGCTGCGCTAAAGAGGACATGTTATCTGCGAGGGGCAGTACGGTCGCATCAGAGGACAGTTTCATTACGCCGGTGTCTTCGGTCGGAGATCTGATGGCGATGTCACCGCGAGGCAAGCAGGCCCAGGAGTCGGCTGATGTGACGAGTGACCTGCTCACGGGCGACAGTGTTTGTGATATAACCATGCAGGAACTTCATCATTACGAGGATACTTTTTACATAGATCCGACAAGTATGGACTATCTAGTGAAGTGTGCCGAGTCCACTCACAGCAACAGTCACGTAGACCGCGGCAAGGAAAGCTTGTTCATAAAATTCGATCCGCTTTACGCTCGTCAAAAACCCCCATCCACTCCTACTGAATCCCTCCCGGACTCCACGGAGGCTGACATAGGCTACGAAACAGGAAGTGCTGCATCCATTTTCGCTGACAACAGTGTCGCTACGCCTAAGCATTCAATGTCTGCGGGATCTATCTCATGTGCATGGGAAAAGCCTACTCAAATGGTTCCACCCGTCAAAAACGATTTGGCCAAAACTGAAACTAAACCAATGCCGCAGTTGGTTCGAAGCCTATCGTCTAGTCACGTAGCTACAGACAGGCTCATAAATTTCATAGGGAGTACACCGCCTGTGGCTGCTCCGCGCAGTCCTCATCACCGTTCAAACAACCACCAGGTAGGCAGACAGTTCACACATTCTCTTCGACTTATACTCCAGAAGCAGGAACATGAAGCTTTATTACTCAGACAGGAAAATGGAGATCTCAAGTCTGCGTTACACAACATTGAGAGTAGATACACAAGTACTATTGAGGAGTTAGAGTTAAAAGTTAAGAAGCTTAAGGATGAAAAACATAATTTGATAGAGAGAGAAAACCAGCTACTTCAGCAGCTTCATGACAAAAACCTGAATAACAAACAAATGGGTGTAGTAATGGAAGAATATGAGAAAACTATATCTTCTCTGATCGGTGAGCATCAGCGGGAGCAACTACTGACTCGGGAAATGCAACAAAAACTAAGCACTGAACGAGACCAAGCTTTAAGTCACTTGGCAAGCATGGAAAGCTCATTCAACGACTTGCTGTCCAAGTATGAAAAATGCAAAAGTATTATTATGGAACATAAAGATGCGGAGAAAATATTTGAGCAGAAAATTACAGAGTATGAAGCTGGTTTGAAAAAATATGAAGAACTTTATACAAACTTTAAACAAATTACTGAAGAGAGCTTGTCTAAAGCCAATGAAACATTGGAAACTGTGAAGAAAAACCATAGTGTGGAGCTAACAAAATTAAATGCTACCATCAAGAAGCATGAGATCAAAATTTCGTCTCTAGAGGAGTCACTGTCTCAAAAAATAAGAGATAATGAGGAGTTAACAAGAATTTGTGACCAGCTCATAAATGAGGTGCACTAGAGTGCACCATTTTAGAGATATTAAACTGTATTCTATTATCTAAAATCTTTAGTTATAGTTGGATATATTATTATAACTTTATGATTAGAAACCTATTAGGGGTCATCCATTAATTACATCACACGTTTAGGTCAAGAATATGTGACATGTTGTGACAAGGGGAAGCGGGGAGTCACAAACATTGTGACGTCACTTTAAATTATTTTATTTGCTGTACAGTTAAATAAGTTTTTGGAACAAGTTTTTATTCATTTAATTTATATATCCTAATCAGTTTTGGGTTATAAAATTAGTAATATTTCTATTATCAAAATATTTTTTTTCGCTTTTGTGTGACGTAATTAATGGATGAACCCTTATCTAAGAATGCTATTTTATGTTTGAGCTTATTTGATATTCCATTTACAGGTCTTGGTGCTTGTTGACTAATTTGTAGGAACTGTTTTAAAAATGTACATTGTGAATTCATTTTTTTATAAATTCCATTAAAAAATACAAGACAGCTTCTACTAGATAGATTAGACTTCGAACTTGTAAACATAAAATAGGTGTAACACTTAATAATAACAAACTCTATTAACAAATTATGTGTAAACTTATCATGTACCTAATGTCCTTATCTTGATGTTAATTGCCTTGTTTAGATGTTAAACTAACTTAAAAATCTTAAAATGTTTATCTTTGTTTTTTTTTTGTTTTGCTCTATGTCAATTAGTTACTTATTGCGTCCAAATCCCGCCTATGTTTTGTATAGACGGATTAAAAGTGCTCCTGCACCTACACTGGCTGTTACATAATGTTCTATAACATAAAACATTGACAGGGACAGCATAATAAAACACTATCATTACTATCATTTTGTCCCTGCCACACGATGTAATTAATTTAGCGGCTAGTGTGGGACCACCATAAGTTTGGGTATATTAAAGAAACTATAAATTGAGAGATTTAAAATATTGTGCAACATATTAAACGGTTTTTAGTTTTTCTATTTGCTAAAGTCTTTATAAAACCCAGACTTCTTTACTGCATCTAAATCATAGGACTGAGGTGTAGTGTTTCTCCATTTCACCTTATTCTACAATATAGGAGCCTTTGTTTAGGTAGACATCCGTCTAAGATCGGTGTAACTAATATTTATTATGATATATGCTTGTAAGTAGATTAAATTTTTCTGAAATAAAAAGCTGTAATTAAGCGATGGTTTTTATTTGCATATTTTTCGTAGTATTATAGTAAAAAAAAAACAAGTTATAAAATTTGCTTTTTTTTGCCAAAATACATGCTTTATATTATGAGTAATTATAGTTACCTAACATTTGAATAAGCATGTGACAAATAGAGTTAGACCAGGCTAAGTTGGCAGCGATTTTGATATCCCAGACTGTGTAAGTGTTATTTTAAACGTCAAACTTCTATGAAATTATGACATTTAAAAAACACATGCACAGTCTGAGCTGTCAACATCGCTGCCAACTTAGCTTGGTCTAATTCTAGAAGTTTTATATACCACCAACATTGTAGAAGTTGTAGAAGCGCTGGTGGCCTAGCGGTAAGAGCGTGCGACTTTCAATCCGGAGGTCGCGGGTTCTAACCCCGGCTAGTACCAATGAGTTTTTCGGAACTTTTGATATTGACCATCAGCCGCTTTTCGGTGAAGGAAAACATCGTGAGGAAACCGGTCTAATCCTAACAAGGCCTAGTTCCCCCTCTAGGTTGGAAGGTCAGCAGATGGCAGTCGCTTTCGTAAAAACTAGTGCCTACGTCAATTCTTCGGATTAGTTGTCAAGCGGACCCCAGGCTCCCATGAACCGTGGCAAAATGCCGGGATAACGCGAGGAAGATGATTGTAGGATTTGTAGATGGACAAAAAATTAAGACCTTTTACAGCCCCATATTAACCATCGTGAATTGCGAGGATCACGATGACGCGCCGCGACGCGCACGATAGGCGTCGTGTAGCGTTCAAAGGGATAATTAGATTTTTGCTGTCTATGTATTTTGTACTAGTTACACAATCCACTCCAGCAGTTAGCGATGCTTTCGCGAACATGCCATCGCCAGTTCTTAACGCACCTTTCTATCACCACCCTTTCATTTAATTATCATCACATCTTTCCAAATTCCAAATTATTTATTTGTTAAACATAGGTATGTACAACAGGTCTTAAATGTATAATATAGTATCACAATGTTTCGCCACATGGCACACAAATAGCTACAGAGCCGTAGCGTGAAATTATAAACTAGTAAAATATACACAACACAACAAACTAAAAGGAAATGAAATCTCCTGAGTCAGACAAAAAATCTTGAATAGAATAATATGCTTTACTTACTAGGAAATCATATAACATTTTTTTAAATTTCTTTAAATCATCAATTAACAAAATTTGTTTTGGTAGCTTATTATAAATTTTTGGTGCCATTCCAAAAAAGCTTTTTGCTAGTAACGCTGTTTTACATGATCTAGATTGTATTCTATTTTGATGGCGATAACTTATGAAATAGGAGAATTGATCAGGGTTATACTTAACATATAATGTTACTTCATATATATAGAGACAGGGAAGCGTGAGAATATTTAGCTTAATAAAGTAGGGTTTACATGATTCCATGTTTTGTATACCGCATACTGATCGTAAACACTTTTTTTGAGCTCTGAAAACTAATTCTCTATCAGTACAATTACCCCAGAATATAACCCCGTATCTCAAAGTTGATGTAACATGAGCGTGATAAGAGATTAAAACAGTCGACTGGTTTACTACTTTTCGCAAATTATGTAAGGCATATGAATATTTATTTAGTTTTTTACAAACATTGTCTATGTGGTTTGTCCAACTTAATGTTCGATCTAAGGTTAGACCCAAAAAAGTTGTTGAATCCGTTTCTTCAATGTCCTGATCTTTGTATGTAATTTTCAAATCAGAAATAAGTTCTTTTCTCTGTTTAAAGGTCATTGTTTTGGTTTTATTTAAGTTGATAAAAAGATTATTTTGATATAGCCAATCGATTATTAATTCTATTGTTTTATTAATGTGTTGTTCAAATGATGATGGGTCTTCGCTAGTAAAAATCACTGTACTATCATCTGCAAATAAAACTATTTTATCTGTGATTGCTTGTGGCAGATCGTTAATAAGACCAAAAAGAGGAGCGGGCCTAAGACGCTTCCTTGTGGGACGCCAGAATTTGTTTGTTTTAAATCTGAATAAAATGTGACCTCTTTTTTAGACTTAACACAAATTCGAGTTATTTGTGTGACTTGCTTTCTATTTGTCAAGTAGGATTGTAGTAAATTGTAGGTATTTCCACGGATACCATAATTATACAGTTTTGATAATAAAATTTTATGGTCAACAAAATCAAAAGCTTTTGTTAAATCCATATACAATGCTGTAACAGGTACTTTCTTATCTAACTGTGACTGGATTGTGTTAAGTAGATCATAAATGGCCATGTTTATGTTTATGGATCTTTCCAGGTGAAACCGACCTAATCTGGTGCCTCAACGAGCGCTCGGTCCTGGATAAATTCGTGACGACAAGCGACAGCGACCACAACGAAGGTTTCAGCACCTGCAAACTGGACATGAGTCCCGCGGGCCGGGCCCTGTTCCACGGACACTAGGGTACCCAAGGATGGAAAGATTAAGAAGGCAGGGTATTGTGCTTTAAGATCGTAGCGAACCCGGGTAAGTTGTTACAGTTTTGCTCTGTTCACTAAGTACGTGCTGCTCGACTTGAGTCCCTCAGGCTGGGCCCTGTTCCATGGATATTTGAACAGTAGAGTAACCAAGGATGGGAGTATTAAGAAGGCAAGGTATTGTGCTTTAAGATCGCAGCGAACCCGGGTAAGTTGTTACAGTTTTGCTCTGTTCACTAAGTACGTGCTGCTCGACTTGAGTCCCTCAGGCTGGGCCCTGTTCCATGGATATTTGAACAGTAGAGTAACCAAGGATGGGAGTATTAAGAAGGCAAGGTATTGTACTTTAAGATCGCAGCGAACCCGGGTAAGTTGTTACAGTGTTGCTCTGTTCTCTAAGTACGTGCTGCTTGGACTTGAGTCCCGCAGGCTGGTCCCAGTTCCATGGATATTTGAACAGTAGGGTAACCAGGGATAGGAGTATTAAGAAGGCAAGTTATTGTGCTTTAAGATCGCAGCGAACCCGGGTAAGTTGTTACAGTGTTGCTCTGTTCTCTAAGTACGTGCTGCTTGGACTTGAGTCCCGCAGGCTGGGCCCTGTTCCATGGATATTTGAACAGTAGAGTAACCAAGGATGGGAGTATTAAGAAGGCAAGGTATTGTACTTTAAGATCGCAGCGAACCCGGGTAAGTTGTTACAGTGTTGCTCTGTTCTCTAAGTACGTGCTGCTTGGACTTGAGTCCCGCAGGCTGGTCCCAGTTCCATGGATATTTGAACAGTAGGGTAACCAAGGATAGGAGTATTAAGAAGGCAAGTTATTGTGCTTTAAGATCGCAGCGAACCCGGGTAAGTTGTTACAGTGTTGCTCTGTTCTCTAAGTACGTGCTGCTTGGACTTGAGTCCCGCAGGCTGGTCCCTGTTCCATGGATATTTGAACAGTAGGGTAAACAAGGATAGGAGTATTAAGAAGGCAAGTTATTATGCTTTAAGATCGCAGCGAACCCGGGTAAGTTGTTACAGTTTTTCTCTGTTCTCTAAGTACGTGCTTATTGGACATGAGTCCCGCGGGCCGGGCCCTGTTCCACGGATATCTGGACACTAGGGTATTCTGCTTAGAGATGGCAACGTGCGACGCTAAGTTTTCCTTACAGTTTTACGCTGTCTGTGCCTTGTCAGAGGTATTTTATACGGCCGCGTGTGCGTTTGCCTCTAGTGAAGTAGGTCTACACAGACATTGCTGCTTCGCACTGCCCCTTACACCTTGTGCCATCCACCTACTTCAGAAGACAAATTTACACCACCTTTTTTTTCATTGCAGAAATCATTCAAACGCGAAGCCACTTTCGACTGGCATCTATACAACACACTGGTGATAAAGATACGCGGCGACGGACGCTCCTACCTTCTCAACCTATCGTGCGAGGGCTACTACGATATCACGTGGAACGATATCTACCATTACGTCCTGTACACCAGGGGAGGGCCTTATTGGCAAATAGCCAAGGTACGTTTAAAATAAACAGTGTTAACCGTCTATTCGTGAGCCTTATTGCAGTGGCAGAAGGTCACTTGGTCAGTCAAGAAAACAGAACGGCCACGCACCGCCCCGCCCCGATGCGAATTACCTCACCCCGCGACAGCTGATTGACGGCCGTTTGCCGACCGCTCAGAAGCAACTCATGCGCGCGCGCATCGCGCGAGTCGCGTTTTTAATATGTTTAATATGTCTCTCACGGGAGTTTTGTTTTTAAAATCATTAATGTTTAATTTAAAATGTATGTACTTTTTCGTTAAGGTAACAGAAGAATGTGCAATACTCTTACAAGGATAACGAATGAGGCAATAGAGAACTACAGATTGTCAAAAGAGATAACTATAAGTAAAATTTAGCTGAATTAGGCCTAGTAGTATGGTTTATAACCCACTTCCTATCTAGGTTTAATACTTACACTATGTACATCAATTTCAGCTATTCATGAATTCTTGTATAGTTTATGCCATAAGTTATTTATTTATTTACACGAAACTGATTATATGTACCAAAGAGAGAGTGCTCACTCAATAGATCAGTTTTCTTGTACCAAACCGACTTTTATTTTCGTAGTCGACATCTAGTGTCAAGTAGCGGAATTTCAGAATTATCGGGACTGCTACTCGACAATAGATGTCGCGACGAACGGAAAGTCTAATGCTCAACGATTTTCAGCTAATATTATAACCGGAACTCTATTTTCAACTCCTTCTGCTTATAATATTAATATTAGTTGTAAATTGTTGAGCAATACACTTTTCTTCAGTCGCGACACAAGTGACATCTAGTGTCGAGTAGCAGCACTGATAATTCCGCTGCTTGACGCTTGATGTCGACTACGAAAATAATAGTCGTTTTGGTAACAAAATTGATGTATGGAGTGAGCACTCTATGTCTACTTAATTCGTTTTGAATGTACATAGTGCCTTTGAAATCTTCTCCACATCCGGTCCATTATGAGAAATATGATCGAGATTCATAACATGATAAGTAGTTTGTAACTTGTATATTTATATTTAATGTCTTTGGAAGCTCATTGTTTACCCAAGAGCGGTTGCGTTGTATTATCCCAGGTAGCAAAATGACGTAAAATGACGTCAGCGACGTCATAATGACGTAATAATGCCGTCATTATGACGTCGCTGACGTCATTTTACGTCATTTTGCTACCTGGGATCTGATTGTGATATTCTCTGAGAATAGGGACAGTTGCATTGTGTGCAGTGGCTAATTATAATATGAGATAAAACCATATTTGGCATATTTCCTAACTTAAGACAAAGATAGATATAACTCCGTAATAGATGGATACAGTCTAAGGAAAAAACGTGCCTCGAAAATCACGAAAATTTGATTCTCGATCAGAGGGCGCCACTAGTTTTGGCCTACACTCGTATAGAGGGCGTTGACTGTTTCGTTTGTTATTTATAATTTAACGCATATCAGTGAAAGAACATGGGTCAAAATCATATAAAAATAATTAATACAAATAAAAAAATCATTTATCCATATTTAAATACATTTTAACGTATTTTTATAAATCTTCATTTTTAGTTTTAAAGTATGTCGATAGATGGCAGTGAATTTACAGCGGTTACAAAATTTACTATGACAGTACCGCTCTATCTTATTATATCCTCCTTGCTTAAGATCACTGCACAACAGTTACGCGTGTTGTAATGTATGAATTCATATTTAAGGAACGCCACACTGCATCGCACGCACGAGCCACGCGAGCGGTGTGACGTCGTTTATGTCCATCCATACATTACAACGCACGTGCAGGTCCAGTCATACGAGGTGCTCTCAAATATCTGAGCACAATGCTCTTATCAAGGTTTTGTAGACTTCAAGCTCAGATATTTTGGAACATTCTGTATTATGCAAATACATTTCTTTGGCAACTGTCCCTTTTCTCGAGAACAAAACAATTTGTAAGGATAGTTAAGGGTTTTTGAAACCTATTTGTGTCAAGTGTTTAAAGTTTTATTTTTATGTAAGCCATGAGCACTATATCACACATCACATAATGTGAATTACATACAAAACTTTAAAAAAAATCTAAATAATAAATTTTCAACAACAGATGTGATAGTATTTATCAGTACGGTTTTTACTCACTATTATACCGTACCGATACCGTACCGTACTGATAAATATTTTGAAATATGTCTCACGATAGTTTAAGTGCGAGATGTGATAGTATTAAAATTTAACCCATTACTAACTTAAAACATGTTTGACATTCCACAGTGTTTTAAGATTGGGATAACTACTTATAAATAAGACTCATTAGTCGTACTCATATCCATCCTCATATTTTCCGTTTTGTCTTACGCATCATCGACTAATTATTCGCAAAGGGGTGAGCAGGCACATCTTTTAAATAGGTATAGTGCGATATAAAATAGTAGAAATTAAATAAAACGGAACTAAAAAAAATCATACCAAATTGTTGTCACATTTTACGCCAAAAATGTGACAGTTACCACAGAATAAGTAATAAAACCGTACAGAAAGGACACTTCCTACAAACCCGAAGTTTGACAGCGATTTAGGGTCGAATCATGCTTTCCCATCCTAATGTATGGCACTATCACTGTCGGTTATTTAGGGTTGTCAAAATTCATGTCAACCCTAATAATTGCTCAGAGCAATGCTGAGCCGAACGGAGCCAAGAAAGCCCGAAAGGAGGAGTGTCCCCCCACTACAGTTACGTTGGAAGTGGCGCCCTCAATAATTTTCTACAATTTCTTGTCGGACTATACCTACCTATTTACAGCGGGCTTAGCTATGATGGCAATTGTTGAAAAGAAACGCCAATCGTAACTTGAATCACGCAAACTTCACTCTACAATAAAAATAATAGCATGGTTTCTAAAGGACCTATATTAATTTATCCTATTTCAATGGATATAAGTAAACATTTGAAAAACTATTACTTAGCCAACTACGGTTTACTTCGTTCAGAATTCTTACTCTTTGTCTCTTCTTCTTTTCATCCTGTTACCCTTCCACTGACTCCGGTTCTGGGTAGCTTGGGTAACCTCCTCCCATCCCATCCAAACACACCCAGCTCTGGCTCCACAGACTTTGTAACCGGTTAAAAACGTTGCCGATGATATCCAATCACAAACAAGCTACAAGCAAAACCTCCCCTCTTATAATGTCGGTTAAAAACGTAGCCACGTCAGCTTCTTAAATCCGAATGGATGACTCCTTATCCACCGAAATCGACTCAGTAGTTTTGACGCTAGGACGGAACACACGACACCAACATACATACATTTATAGACAGCCAAAATAATAGAGAACATTTCCTTGAATAGGGCCATAGGGCATCGGATCTGCTGTATACCGCATAGTGTTATAATATGGTTATAATACAGACTTATAAATTGTAACCCTTTTCCTGCTTCAGCCATTTTTCCAAAACGGCGACTTGTGGATAACGTCATTTTGCCTAGTTAAGTATAATTTTGTAATCATTATATATTTTTATAATACCTATGCGTAATTTATCATATTAGGTTACTTGCAATTTATTCATATGAATAGAACGAAATAAATCAATTCCATATTTGTAATCATTGTATTATTTCATATACTCTGCTACGGTGACTGGTCGATCCCGCTAAACTATTCGTTGTGCAAGAGAGCGAAATTGGACATTCGACAAGGTGAACACGACGACATTTCTTAAAAAATCCTATTGGCTGGTATGACATGTTTTAACGACTGTTTTAGCACAAAATATTTATTTCTCAGAAGCGAATTATATTTCTCAAGCTTCATTCTTCAGATATAAAAACCAGGTAGTCCTTTAACCTACTAGGCAACTCATCGCATGTTTAAAGTACGTAGCAAAAACTTTAACTCAAACAGGTCTATCCCTACTTTTCACCTAGTCTTGATGGGGCGCGCGGCTTGCCGCCATTGCTCATTCTTTATTCTTGCGAGTAGAGATGGGCGAAATGTGTCAGTAAAAAGAAAAGAGTGATATATATCTTTCTCTCACTGGGATATATATCACTCTTTTATATCTTTATATCCGTATGCGTCATTGCTCCCGCTCGCAACTGTATCGGCACTTGCTCACGACTTCGTCGTTTTTAAATAAAAGCTTGTAAAAATAATGTGAGAAACAAGAAATATTACAAATATTTACAGTATACGTATACCTAGTGGTAAATGATTAGCAACTAATCACGTAAGTTGATCGGCAAAACTCGTATGAAAATCGGTTCGGACCGATTCGTGCGATACTCGCACGTACGTGAAAAAAATGTCATACGAGAACGAGTTTAGACGAGTCGAGAAATCGTAAGCAAATATCTCCCTAGAATGCGGCTCCTCGTGTAAACTATTTCGCCTGGCGATAATCTCCGTGCGAGTATCGAATGACATAATCGTGGGCGAGTTTATATTTCTCGCATGAATGTAAACATTTTTATACGATACTCGCCTGGCGATTATTGCATACGATAATGTCATACGATTTCTCGCCCCAAAACGTGCGAGAAACTCGCACCATGTAAATGGGCCTTAAATAGGATTACTTTTACTTATAACTCTGTTCTCGTGTAACTGACTTGTATGTCTTTTATGAGAATAGATATCTTTAAACCAAAAAATATATATATATATACTGATAGTCGGGAGTACTAAAAAACGTTATTTTGCCATAACATACTAAAATGCTTTCAAATTAAAATCCAGGCGAAGATACGAAACTCGACGGTATGCATTCCCCGCAAAATAGCCCGCATACACGGCCCATGGTAAGATCTGAAATAAAAAATGTTTGTAGGTCTGAATTTGGTCTGAATCAAAGCTTTTTTGATAATACCTATGTAATACACTTTATTATACTTAAAGCTTACCTGGGACTATTAATTGTAGCTATAGGTATAGTTCCAGTTGTGCGGAGAGATATGTTTTATCCCTCGACGCAAAGAGAGGGGTGTTATAAGTTTAACGTGTCTGTGGTATCGTATAGCTTCCAAACGGACGAACCGATTTTCGTTTAGTTTTTTTTTTTGTGTCAGATAATTTTATCACGAGTGTTCTTAGCCATGTTTTATGAAAATCTGTTCAGCCGTTTGAAGATCATCAGCTCTTTTCTAGTTGATGAGGAGACCTGACTAACTTAGGTATGCCCGGTCGCTTCGAAATTTAGTACTGTGTTACTCCAATGATATTGAGAGTATATAGGTATGGTAAGGTTAACATGACCTGATCGGCCGTTTGAAGATCAGCTCTTTAAGAGGCCGGTGTCGATTTTAGTCGAAAAATGTAAAATTGATAGATTTAGTCAGTGAAATTGTACCTTTTGTTACCTAATAATAAAAATACGATTATTTATACAAAACTTTTTTATTTATAAAACAGTTAACAATTTGAGAAATAAACTTTTCATAAACGTAACTTATTTGCGAGTGTCTGTTCTGCTGCATATTGGAGATGCTATATAGATAAAAAAAGTGTATGGTAACACGAGATCTGCCTAAACAAAAAACATTATAATCGCATTCCTAATTTAGTAAACAGTAAACAACGTCGAACGTTGAAAAATACGAGTATTTACAATACCCACCAAAAAGTAATCACTAATCAAGTAAACGTCTTAAATATAGGAAAACAAATTTAATAAAGTAACAAAATGTTTAGAGATTATCTAAAACTATAAAACATAAGGTATGGATGGTATAGAAAGGATGCCAATCTCTTATGGCAGAATTGTTGTAAAAGTGTCCGCGTTAAGCTTTAAATAATAGTTCCTAATCTCTCCGGTGGCGCTAGTTAGGCTCTGGGACATGAATATAACATGAACCATATAAGGCAACAAATAACCCGACCAAATTACGTAGGTTGTTTTTGGTAGTATTTCGGTGTATGGTGGCGCAGCCTAATTACTGTTTTTTGATGGACACTTTTCATACATACAGATTTATCTCCTTTATACAGTCTCCATGACATAAGGCTATTCAGTCTAGTCTCAGGAGGTTTCGATTTAACACGGAAACTGTACGTGGTGAGTGATGGAAGTCAATTTATACGTATACAATTAATAGTCTACTACAAAAACCTTCTCTTGACACATCAATACAATTTTCACTGAAGCAAAGACATACAAGGTGTTCATGAGGAAACCGAAAGATTTTAACCACGCTTTTCTGAGACCAAAAGAAGGAAAAAATGTAATGTTTAGGTCAAATTCGCAAAAAAAAAATGGTATTTTTTTCAATTTTTTAGATGTATTAATTAGTACATAAAAAGTAAATATTATTGGTAAACTTGTCACTTAAAATGGACTTTTACTTTTTTTTTGTAAAACGTAGTTTTTACCATGGAGACTATATAAAGGAGCCAAATCTCTATGTATGAAAAGTGTCCATCAAAAAACAGTAATTAGGCGGCGCCGCCATACACCGAAATACTACCAAAAACAACCTACGTAATTTGGTCGGGTTATTTGTTGCCTTATATGGTTCATGTTATACTCATGTCCCAGAGCCTAACTAGCGCCACCGGAGAGATTAGGAACTATTATTTAAAGCTTAACGCGGTCACTTTTACAACAATTCTGCCATAAGAGATTGCGATCCTTTCTATACCATCCATAGTTACTTAGACCCATCGTGGCAACATCGACATCAAAAATGCGTTTTGCAGAAATGCGTTTAGGTCAAATCGCAAAAAAAATTTTTTTTTTTTAATTTTTCAGATGTACATAAAAAGTAAATATTATTGGTAAACTTGTCACTTAAAATGGACTTTTACTACTACTTATTATTGTGACCGCGTCGTGGCGGAGTGGTACCAGTCCTAACTTCGCGACGAGAGCCCGAGTGCACGGTTCGAAGAAACTAGGGTCTAGTTTGCAAATTACAGAAAAGTTTATAGGACATTTTAGTCTTCAAATATGATCAGGAATACGCTGTTAAAATTATTCGGTATCCTCATGTTACACTGTGTATAAAGTAAATCACTAATATTACAACAATTATTTTATTGTACCTTATATTTAAAAATATAACTATTATCAATATCGATTTTAATTTCTTCGATTTTACCAAAGATAGATATACCCGTAATAGATGGATACAGTCTAAGGAAAAAACGTGCCTCGAAAATCACGAAAATTTGATTCTCGATCAGATGGCGCCACTAGTTTTGGCCTACACTCGTATAGAGGGCGTTGACTGTTTCGTTTGTTATTTATAATTTTAACGCATACCAGTGAAAGAACACGGGTCGAAATCATATAAAAATAATTAATGCAAATAAAAAAATCATTTATCCATATTTAAATACATTTTATCGTATTTTTATAAATATTTATTTTTAGTTTTAAAATGTGCCGACAGATGGCAGTGAATTTATTGGGGTTACAAAATTTACTATGACAGTACCGCTCTAGTATAAGTCACTCTATAATTTTACTGACATCATTTGATTTAACGCTAGGGTACAGTATTGTTCTCTTATTATTTATGGAATCTTTAGAATTATCTCTTTTTAGTTTTTAGTTCTATCAGAGCTTTTCGGGGTTGAAGATGGAGTGTCCCATTTAGGAGAATGTAGTTTTGCTTGAGCTGCACTCAGAACGCTCTGAGGGCTCACGCTCTGAGCCCTGCGCCACGTGCCGGTCGGTGTGGTTGCGCACGGGGTACGGCCACTAGCAGGTCGACGCGCGTGTCGCCGACGAGCGCCTCGAACCACTGGCCGGTGGGCGCGACGTCGACGTAGCAGCGAGCGGCGAGCGGATGTACGTACATACTCTCCGGCATTTTCTTGATGAGGCCACGCCGCTTGTGGAACACGACGAGGTTGCCGTAGTCGATGAAGCGCACGGCGGTGTTCTTGTTGTCGGGGTAGAGCACCCGGGCGCGGTACCGGAGGCCGTCGGCGAAGTGCTCGGCGACGCACGGCGTGCCCGACTCGAGCGTCTGCAGGTCCTTGTACGTGTCGGCGGCGGCCGCGAGCTCGGCCCGGATCTGTTCGATCTTGCCGACCTTGTCGGGCATCTGGAGTACCGCGTTGCTGAGAAGCGGCACGGGTTCGGAACTCACCTCCGGGGTGGCCGGCTTCTCGTTGACCAGTTTCATGGACGAGTCCGCTCCGTCCAGGTGTAGAGTGGCGAGCCGGCCGTCTTCGTATACGAGCGTGACTTGCACCTCCTTGTCTAAAGTCCATTTGGACAACTCGGTGACCGCGTCGTGGCGGAGTGGTACCAGTCCTAACTTCGCGACGAGAGCCCGAGCGCACGGTTCGAAGAAACTAGGGTCTAGTTTTTTAACCTTGTCCTTGGGGACGGTCTCCTTGTTGCCGTAGTCGGGGAACTGTACGGTGACGTCGGCGTCGCGGTTGATGCCGATGATGATGATGGCGCGGTACCAGTTGCCGTCGGACGATTTGGCGGCGCACAGGGTGCCGGGTTCGAACTCCTCGAGCGGTTCCGGTGTACCTATAACAAATTAAGAAATATAATTAAATTTATTTAATCTCATAACAAACCCGATCAGAAATTAAGATATTGAATAAAACCCTTTTTTTGCCTACAGAAAATTATAAACTAAATAGACTGTGACAGAAGAGCGGACAGAAAGAAACTGAACTCTTAGTGATCCTATAAGGGTTCGGTTTTTTCCTTTTTATGGAACTAGCAAGTGGCGCCATCTAGCGGATTTGCTATGAAAATAACAAGTGGCGCCATTTGACGGATCTTTGCCAAACTAACTAGTGGCGCGCCATTTGACGGATCTTTGCCAAACTAACTAGTGGCGCCCCCTTGCGGAAAAGTTTTGAGCCAGAACCGGCACAGCGGGGCTGGGAGGAGGAGGAGGAGCTAGATATCTTATCCTATTGTAAGTACAAAATTTCAGAGCAATCTAGCTAGTCGTTTTAAAATGAGAGCGTAACTAAGTTTGTATGGACAATGAGGATATAATAAGATAGAGCGGTACTGTCATAGCATAGAGTAACTGATACTAGAGCGGTACTGTCATAGTAAACTTTGTAACCCCAGTAAATTCACTGCCATCTGTCGACACACTTTAAAACTAAAAATGAAGATTTATAAAAATACGATAGAATGTATTTAAATATAGATAAATGTTTTTATTTTATTTGCATTAATTATTTTTATAATTTTGACCCATGTTCTTTCACTGATATGCGTTAAAATTGTTAAATAACAAACGAAACCGTCAACGCCATCTATACGACTGTAGGCCAAAACTAGTAGCGCTCTCTGAACGAGAATCAAATTTTCTTGATTTTCGAGGCACGTTTTTTCCTTAGACTGTATCCATCTATTACGGAGTTATATCTATCTTTGGTATGGAGAACCGAGCGAGTTCCCCTTAGACAGTTACATTAGGGCCCTCACCTTCATCGTAGAAAACGTAGAGCTCGCCCAGCAGCTGCTGCACCTTTTCGATGTCCGCCATCTTCTGCAGGTAGATCTCGTTGAGGCCCTGCAGGTGCTGCACGATGCAGAGACCGAAGTTGTAGTTGAAGACTGTGCGCGCGCACAACCTCTCGCCCTGGAGGTAGGGCTCGAAGATGCTCAGCTGCTTGCCCGTGCTGATGTCGTACAGGACGGTCGCCAGGCTGGAACGGAATAATCCGATTAGACATTTTTTTTTTTTTTTTTTAAATCAAACAAGTTTAAATAACCAAACCCTGCTAACTTACACAGAAAATACAAAAAGAAAAAGAAACAATATACAAATAATCAAAAATTAAAATACTAACATTTAAAAATAAATAATTAACACATTTTAAACAGTTGAAGGACGTGCATCCATCTTCTCACAAAACCTCAAACATTCATCACCACTTTTCTGCCTGCTAACAAATCACACTGAGAGGCTGATGCAAGGAGCGCATTCAAAAGGAGCAAGGAACGAACCAGAGAGGAATTCCTACGCGATACAGTACGCAGAGCCGGGACTGCCAGGAGACAACGGTCACGAGGTCTGAAATCGATTCTGGTCCGCGAGGGAACGTACAGACGTACCAATTGCTCCGCCAGTTCGATACAGTCCGACTCCCCGCGCAGGATACAGCAAGCAGTACTCCCCGCGCAGGATACAGCAAGCAGTACTCCCCGCGCAGGATACAGCAAGCAGTACTCCCCGCGCAGGATACAGCAAGCAGTACTCCCCGCGCAGGATACAGCAAGCAGTACTCCCCGCGCAGGATACAGCAAGCAGTACTCCCCGCGCAGGATACAGCAAGCAGTACTCCCCGCGCAGGATACAGCAAGCAGTACTCCCCGCGCAGGATACAGCAAGCAGTACTCCCCGCGCAGGATACAGCAAGCAGTACTCCCCGCGCAGGATACAGCAAGCAGTACTCCCCGCGCAGGATACAGCAAGCAGTACTCCCCGCGCAGGATACAGCAAGCAGTACTCCCCGCGCAGGATACAGCAAGCAGTACTCCCCGCGCAGGATACAGCAAGCAGTACTCCCCGCGCAGGATACAGCAAGCAGTACTCCCCGCGCAGGATACAGCAAGCAGTACTCCCCGCGCAGGATACAGCAAGCAGTACTCCCCGCGCAGGATACAGCAAGCAGTACTCCCCGCGCAGGATACAGCAAGCAGTACTCCCCGCGCAGGATACAGCAAGCAGTACTCCCCGCGCAGGATACAGCAAGCAGTACTCCCCGCGCAGGATACAGCAAGCAGTACTCCCCGCGCAGGATACAGCAAGCAGTACTCCCCGCGCAGGATACAGCAAGCAGTACTCCCCGCGCAGGATACAGCAAGCAGTACTCCCCGCGCAGGATACAGCAAGCAGTACTCCCCGCGCAGGATACAGCAAGCAGTACTCCCCGCGCAGGATACAGCAAGCAGTACTCCCCGCGCAGGATACAGCAAGCAGTACTCCCCGCGCAGGATACAGCAAGCAGTACTCCCCGCGCAGGATACAGCAAGCAGTACTCCCCGCGCAGGATACAGCAAGCAGTACTCCCCGCGCAGGATACAGCAAGCAGTACTCCCCGCGCAGGATACAGCAAGCAGTACTCCCCGCGCAGGATACAGCAAGCAGTACTCCCCGCGCAGGATACAGCAAGCAGTACTCCCCGCGCAGGATACAGCAAGTTATATCTATCTTTGCATATATTGACCGGGATGCGGACCGTGATTACCTTTTGCAAAGATAGATATAACTCCGTAATAGATGGATACAGTCTAAGGAAAAAACGTGCCTCGAAAATCAAGAAAATTTGATTCTCGTTCAGAGGGCGCTACTAGTTTTGGCCTACAGTCGTATAGATGGCGTTGACGGTTTCGTTTGTTATTTAACAATTTTAACGCATATCAGTGAAAGAACATGGGTCAAAATCATAAAAATAATTAATGCAATTCATTTATCTATATTTAAATACATTTTATCGTATTTTTACAAATCTTCAATTTTAGTTTTAAAGTGTGTCGACAGATGGCAGTGAATTTACTGGGGTTACAAAATTTACTATGACAGTACCGCTCTAGTATAAGTTACTCTATGGTGAGACGGAATGCACATTGGACCAAGATATTGGAATGGAACAGACGGAATACCAACCGGAAGTTTTTTTTTCACATTATCCTTTATAACTCCATTTTATAAAAATGCTTTGTAATGTTCAATTTGAGCTCTTTCAAATGATATCCAACTTGACCTGGTAACTACAGTTTGAAATTTTGCCCCCTCTTTAAATTGGGTATTTTATTTTCCATAATTAATAAAAATAATTAAGTAGTTCTCGAGATATTTAGCAATATGACAGACAGACGGACGGACGGACAGAGTCGCACCATAAGGGTTCCTTTTGTACGTTTTTGGTACGGAACCCTAAAAACTAGCGACCCGCCCCGGCTTCGCAAGACTGCAATGCTAATGCATTAGACATATCATAGAGTAACTTATACTAGAGCGGTACTGTCATAGTAAATTTTGTAACCCCAGTAAATTCACTGCCATCTGTCGACACACTTTAAAACTTAAAATGAAGATTTATAAAAATACGATAAAATGTATTTAAATATAGATAAATGTTTTTTTTTATTTGCATTAATTATTTTTATGATTTTGACCCATGTTCATGTGACTGATATGCGTTAAAATTGTTAAATAACAAACGAAACCGTCAACGCCATCACAATAAGACAGTAAGCCAAAACTAGTAGCACCCTCTGAACGAGAAACAAATTTTCTTGATTTTCGAGGCACGTTTTTTCCTTAGATTGTATCCATCTATTACGGAGTTATATCTATCTTTGGACATATAAACCTTCCTCTTGAATTACTATTACCTATTTAACAAAAACCGCATCAAAATCCGTTGCGTAGTTTTAAAGATGTAAGCATATATAGCAGACAGCAAGAAGCGACTTTGTTTTATACTATGTAGTTATATATATATATATATAACAACTCTGTAAGGTGAGCCGTTATTAAAATAAAAATAAAATAAAAAATGATTATGACGTACATTGGCCAATGATGTGGTGACAGTGTTGCCCTATGGCAAGACTATTCGGGCAACACGGCGACGACGTTGTTTGCGTCTGACGTGTCGTTCAAGATGGCGGGGTAGATTTTACCCTCGTGCTTCACTGCGCAGTGGATGCCGTCCGTTATAGTATCTTGTGTTAGTGGTATCAACTGAAAATAAAATAAATAAAGGTCATACTTATTCATTGAAAAACCAAACACGTTATCGTCCGACGGAGGTGCGACAATGGAAGGTAAAGTGAGTTGCGATAAGCCATAGAGTAACTTATACTAGAGCGGTACTGTCATAGTAAATTTTGTAACCCCAGTAAATTCACTGCCATCTGTCGACACACTTTAAAACTAAAAATGAAGATTTATAAAAATACGATATAATGTATTTAAATATAGATAAATGATTCTTTTTATTTGCATTAATTATTTTTATGATTTTGACGCATGTTCTTTCACTGATATGCGTTAAAATTGTTAAATAACAAACGAAACCGTCAACGCCATCACAATAAGACAGTAAGCCAAAACTAGTAGCACCCTCTGAACGAGAAACAAATTTTCTTGATTTTCGAGGCACGTTTTTTCCTTAGATTGTATCCATCTATTACGGAGTTATATCTATCTTTGGACATATAAACCTTCCTCTTGAATTACTATTACCTATTTAACAAAAACCGCATCAAAATCCGTTGCGTAGTTTTAAAGATGTAAGCATATATAGCAGACAGCAAGAAGCGACTTTGTTTTATACTATGTAGTTATATATATATATATATAACAACTCTGTAAGGTGAGCCGTTATTAAAATAAAAATAAAATAAAAAATGATTATGACGTACATTGGCCAATGATGTGGTGACAGTGTTGCCCTATGGCAAGACTATTCGGGCAACACGGCGACGACGTTGTTTGCGTCTGACGTGTCGTTCAAGATGGCGCGGTAGATTTTACCCTCGTGCTTCACTGCGCAGTGGATGCCGTCCGTTATAGTATCTTGTGTTAGTGGTATCAACTGAAAATAAAATAAATAAAGGTCATACTTATTCATTGAAAAACCAAACACGTTATCGTCCGACGGAGGTGCGACAATGGAAGGTAAAGTGAGTTGCGATAAGCCATAGAGTAACTTATACTAGAGCGGTACTGTCATAGTAAATTTTGTAACCCCAGTAAATTCACTGCCATCTGTCGACACACTTTAAAACTAAAAATGAAGATTTATAAAAATACGATATAATGTATTTAAATATAGATAAATGATTCTTTTTATTTGCATTAATTATTTTTATGATTTTGACGCATGTTCTTTCACTGATATGCGTTAAAATTGTTAAATAACAAACGAAACCGTCAACGCCATCTATACGACAGTAGGCCAAAACTAGTAGCGCCCTCTGAACGAGAATCAAATTTTCTTGATTTTCGAGGCACGTTTTTTCCTTAGACTGTATCCATCTATTACGGAGTTATATCTATCTTTGGATAAGCGTATCATCAATATCTTCACGGTGCTTTAATACGTTTTTTTCTTCCGGTAAAGATGTAGATCTGAATCGTGGTGAAAAAAAGATTCATAATTAATGTTTTAGCAAGCTAAAATTTGTAGGTTCATGTTTTTATAGTAACTAAAAGCCCTTTAAATTATACTTTCATAAAATTTTCACCTCAGCAGCTTGAACAAGCCTACTTTCGTCACTCCCTGGAGTGACGATTTTCCTCACTTCAGGGAGTGACAAAAGTGCGACTTTCCTCACTCCAAGGGAGTGAAACAAAGTAGCTTTTTAATTTAGTGAAGGCCATATGAACTGCCACTGCATACTTCGGGGTCTATTATAAATTCGAAATACATTTTAAACTTTAATATATTCTTACTACTGTGGTGAAAAATTATGTGTGCAACACGAGAGTATAGTTATTTACGATACAAGTGCGGAAAAGAAGAAATTCGTAACGAGTGGCGATAAATTAAAACACGACCGCAGGGAGTGTTTTAAATCGACACGAGTTGCGAATTGCCTTTTCGCACGTGTATCGTATAACGTTTTACAGTACATATGGCCCTTTAAACTTTCGACATATGTACGAAAAGTGCTCATTCCCGCTCTAGTGCGAAAAAGTAGCACCATATGTACTGTAAAAGTTATTTTACATCTCGTGTTTTTGAGTCGCTCGCTACGCTCAAGATTCTAACTCAGAATCACTCGCTTCGCTCGTGATTCAATTATAAAATCTTTCGCTTTTTCGTGACTCATAATTAACTCGCAAGAAAAACCAACTTTCCTCTCTTGTTGCACAAATAACTATTCCACTTTCGAAACAATTATTTCGGAAAATATGACTATGTAATTCCCTTGCTAATAAAGCTCTGTATAAATTATTTTAAGTACTCTTCCACGTGGCTACATTTACTGTACGTACCTACCACGTTGACGTCGGAGATGGCGTCACGACTTGGAGCGCCATCGACTTGGACGGACGAAGACGAAGACAACGACGACGGAGCTGCGCCTTATCCAAGTCCACGTAGAACTACTCGTATGACTCGAACTGCGTCACACGGCAGGGGAGCAGCTGGCCCACTATGATGGTCAGGTACGTACCAAGTTGACGTCGTAGTTGGCGATGGCGTTCTCGACCAGCGACGCCTTATCCATGTCCAGCTGCACGTGGAACTTCTCGCACGACTCGAAGTGCGTCACACGGCAGGGGAGCAGCTGGCCCTCTATGACGGCCAGGTCTATTGCCTCGTCTGAAAGAAGGGTGAGATGTTATGTTAAGTAACTTTCGTCAATCATTGATTTTGTAGATTTCGTATCTAAGGGCGGTTGCACCAATCATAATATAATATAATTCAATGTCCAGGGTCGCCAACTTAAGGGGCCCACTGATTATCAGTCCTCCGGACGATATCAGCCTGTCAGTTAGAACAAAAATTTGACAGTTCCGAACAACTACATCGACCGGCAGACTGGTAATCAGACCGCTTTAACGAGAACCCTAGTAGAAATAATTTATTTAAATTCATATACCCACACGGTATTGATTTGGCTGCTGCTGTCTGGTGATTAAATAATTGTGAATGCAACAAGAACTTAATATAAGTACTCAAAATAAATGTAACAACTGATTAAGTACTTCAATATTTACCTTCAAATGCAACAGAAGATTGCTGCTCCGAAAGCACAGCCAACTGTTTCTCTAGCAGCATATCCATAACACTAGCTCCGTTGTTCCACAACAACACCTGATACTGCCCTTCCACACACTCCTGGAACACGCACTGATACCGCGGCGCGTTGAAACACATGTCTATCTCGGGATTGGCCTTCCATCCTTCTATAGGCGCCACGCCGATCAGCTAGCAATGAACCACCATTTTAGGCAGCTCTAACAGCTGCCTATCCAACTGCCAAATGTCCTTAGCGTCCACCAGTTCTTTATTCCCAAAATCTATGAACTGGACTATAAATTTTGAGAACGGTTGGTCGGAGATGACTGTGGCTCGGTAGAGAACTCCATCGGCAGCGTATCTTGCCAGTATATTACCACCAACAGGGACGATCCCCGAGTAAGGCCTGACGCCTTTGTAAAGCTCTGGGATTTTGTGCATCATCTCTACGAATTTCGGTTTGAGGGACATTATTTGTGTGTAGAAGCTATTGGGAGATATAAGCCAGCTTACAGATACTAGTTGCATTTTGGTGTCGATGGTTGGTTCGTAATAGGGGTATTCAAACGGGACAGGGCTAGGAAGCTCCTTGTACCTTGTCCTCGAGCTGCTGCCCCAGTCAGCCATCTTTTCCGGTACGTCTTGCTTTATGTCTTGCTCGCTGAGTTTGTTGTAACTGCAAGGCAAGTTTTATATTAAGCGCCCGGTAACGATTTTGGAGCAAAAATGTCAAATTGATAGATTGATTTGATTTTGTTACTTAATATCTGTCAGTATTTATATGTGGGTAGATTAAGATGTAGGGTAGGTTGTAGCGGCATGCAAGAAAATAATAAATCAGTCTATAATCAACTGAGGTGGTTTCACTGATCAGTTCCCATATCTTTACAATATCTAAATAAAAATTATTGGTTTCTATTAGCACGTCTTCTCATCTTGCCTTTACTGAACCCATTTCCTTTGTTCTAATGCTAATAAAGTAAAGTTGATCAAGAATGAACAACATTTCCGCCATTTTCGCACATAATCTAGGCACTTAATGTTTTATTTAAGCAATTACACATATTTAAGTTCTTTCTCATTAAAAATATATATATTTTAGGTTTTTATGCAAAACAAACGAAAATGTTTTCAATAGAAAATATTTTCTCGACTTTTATACGAAATCGCTGTTACCATTAACAACTGTTTATAATATTATTATGCTCTTTACGTAGGACTGAATCATTAGGTAACAACTTCGTATTAAATAATAAACCAAAAAACGTAATATTTAATACTCACAGATATATTCTGCGCTTCAGTACGCTGGTCATGGTCACCAAAGAGTATTGTAATATTTGTAATATCTGTCTTCCCTCCAAGAAAAAATTTTTTTTTAGCAGATAACGTTCCAATACGCCCTTGCCTTCCGAACGTCAAATCACCTCGAACTCCTTTCTAATTCGAACAATGTTCAAATAAAATATATATTTGTTAACATTAATACTACTTTACAAGACTCATGTTTATTACTAATAATTATATACTTGATGCCATCCTTTGCTTCGTTTTATTTACAATGTCGTTTATCTGTGCGTGGAACGCAACCGTGAAAACTGTCACTTCCATTTTTGACAGATAAACGTCATTGCCCATAGACCTAGCATTACATAGACCAGCTATACGCGTGCGCCCGTAAGGGATATAGACCTGTACCGCTGGCTATATTTTGACCCCTAGGTTATAAAAATATTAAAGTCAATTCTGTTTTCGCTTATGAATACTTTGTTAAGATGTAAATCTTACATTTTGTTTTGTGTCATATATATAATTTGCTTTTCTAGTAATTTGTTATTTTGTGGTAATTATTTTTTATTTTTAATTATCTTGGAGAAAAAAATATTCGAGAGAAAACATGTAACTGTGTTGCATTTAGGATAGTGTTTTTAGTGTGAAAACATAGTTTGTGTCAATTACGTCCACTGCAATCTGATACTATGTCATAATATTCTAAATGACACAAAAAAAAATTAGAGTTAAAAAAAATTACTTAGGTCGAATTTAATCGTTTAAATAGGTCCATTAAATGATTTTGTGTCTTATTAAGGCATAGCTTCATAAGATATTTGATGATTTTGTTGTAACAGGCTGTCACCGTTACAAAAGAATATTAAAGATATTAGAGTTTACATCTTATTAATTTGAAATGCGGGATAAATAAGATGTATGAATTTGTGTCACTTGCATCCACTGCATAAACAAATATTACAAAAATATTATTTGCGTTCAAACGAAGCTAGCGGGCGGTCTGAATGGGCAACGGAGGCCATGCAGGGTGGGGCCGCGGCGTGACCTTGCCGTACGCAACGCATGTTTACTTCGCCTGTGCGCCAAATTAACGCAACTTATTCAAAGAAGTTACGCAAACAACACAACAACAAGCAAGCAAAGAATGCGTCGAATTATCTTTTACCTATTTAAAACTCATAGATATTGTACAGTGTCACCATTATGCAAAAGAACTGTAAGTACATGTTTGATTTGCGAGCGAGCTGGCAACATTGCGCAGGGAAATCTTAAAAATATCGTGTTTACGTGAACGCCACATACATTTGTGACAGTGATAGGGAAAAGGTACCACTAAAGTAAAATTTGGTTATTAATACCGTGACTTTCTTTCATTCTTTGATAAAAAAAAATGCTATTTATGCAACAAGTGCGGAAATCATCTTTACGCACGTGTATCATACAATGTTTTACTATGCATTGTGCGAGTAAATAAAAAAACATGTCATGGCAAATAAGTTTAATTATTAAAAGGAGTGTTTTAAATCGACACGAGTTGCGAATTACCTATTCGCACGTGTATCGTACGTTTTACAGTACATATGGCCCTTTAAACTTTCGACATATGCACGGTAAGTGCTCTTTTCCGCACTAGTGCGAGAAAGTAGCACCATATATTATGTACTGTAAAAAAAATTGAAAACAAAAAGCACTAGTCCGGAAAAGCAGTACTTTCCGCACGATATGGCTCCGTAGGAAACGCACTTTTCGAGCACATGCATTGTAAAAAAATATATAGGACTGTATCTCCTAAACCATGCGTCGTAGCGCAAAAATAATAAAATTTTCGTTCCCCTTTATGTAACCCAAAAGTAATACATGAAAAATACAATGAAAAAAAAGAAACAAAATCTTTATAGGGCTGTATTAGCTGTATCTCCTATATCGTGCATCGTAGCGCAAAAATAATCAAATTTTCGCTCCCCTTTAAGAAGCCCCTAATTAAGATTTAAAAACGCAAAAAAGAAAAAAAAGAGGAAAAAATCTTTATAGGGCCGCATCTCCTAAACCGTGCATCGTAGCACAAAAATAATCAAATTTTCGTTCCCCTTAAGAAACCCTTAATTAAAACTTTAAAAAACCAGGAAAAAAACTTTATAGAGCTATTATAGCTATATATATATAGATATAATATCTCCTAAACCGTGCGTGGTGGCGCAAAAATAATTAAAAAAAATCCCTTTAAGAAACCCCTAATTAAGATTGAAAAACGCAAAAAAGAAAAAGAGGAAAAAAACCATTTTAGGGCTGTATCTCCTAAACCGTGCGTCGTAGCGCAAAAATAATAAAATTTTCGTTCCCCTTTAAGAAACCCTTAATTAAAACTTAAAAAAAAACCCAGGAAAAAAACTTTATAGAGCTATTATAGCTATATATATATATATAGATATAATATCTCCTAAACCGTGCGTGGTGGCGCAAAAATAATAAAATTTTCGTTCCCCTTTATGCAACCCATAATTTATATTTAAAAAAAAATCATTATAGGGCTGCATCTCTTAAACCATGCGTCGTAGCGCAAAAATAATTTAAAAAACCCCTTTAAGAAACCCGTAATTAATACTTAAAAAAAAAACAAAAAAAAAACAGGAAAAAAAACTTTATAGAGCTGTATCTCCTAAACCGTGCGTGGTACCGCAAAAACAATAAAATTTTCGTTCCCCTTTATGCACCCCATAATTTATATTTAAAAAATACGCAAAATTTTAAAAAAAATCTTTATAAGGCTGTATCTCCTAAACCATGCGTCGTAGCGCAAAAATAATAAAATTTTCGTTCCCCTTTATGCAACCCATAATTTATATTTAAAAAAAAACGCAAAATTTAAAAAAAAAACATTATAGGGCTGTATCTCTTAAACCATGCGTCGTAGCGCAAAAATAATTTAAAAAACCCCTTTAAGAAACCCGTAATTAATACTTTAAAAAAAAAACAAAAAAAAACAGGAAAAAAAACTTTATAGAGCTGTATCTCCTAAACCGTGCGTGGTACCGCAAAAACAATAAAATTTTCGTTCCCCTTTATACAACCCATAATTTATATTTAATAAAAACGCAAAATTAAAAAAAAAAATCTTTATAGGGCTGTATCTCCTAAACCATGTGTCGTAGCGCAAAAATAAAAAAAATTTCGTTCCCCTTTATGAAACCCCAAAGTAATATACAAAAAACACAATGTAAAAAAGAAAAAAAAAAACAATAAAAAAATCTTTATAGGGCTGTATCTCCTAAACCATGCGTCGTAGCGCAAAAATAATAAAATTTTCGTTCCCCTTTATGCAACCCATAATTTATATTTAAAAAAAAATCATTATAGGGCTGCATCTCTTAAACCATGCGTCGTAGCGCAAAAATAATTTAAAAAACCCCTTTAAGAAACCCGTAAGTAATACTTAAAAAAAAAAACAAAAAAAAAACAGGAAAAAAAACTTTATAGAGCTGTATCTCCTAAACCGTGCGTGGTACCGCAAAAACAATACAATTTTCGTTCCCCTTTATGCAACCCATAATTTATATTTAAAAAAACGCAAAATTTAAAAAAAAAATCTTTATAGGGGTGTATCTCCTAAACCATGCGTCGTAGCGCAAAAATAATAAAATTTTCGTTCCCCTTTATGAAGCCCCAAAATAATATACAAAAACACAAGAAAAAGAAAGAAAAAAATAATAACAAAAAAACTTTATAGGGCTGTATCTCCTAAACCGTGCATCGTAGCGCAAAAATAATCAATATCCGTTCCCCTTTAAGAAGCCCCTAATTAAGATTTAAAAACGCAAAAAAGAAAAAGAGAAAAAAATCATTTTAGGGCTGTATCTCCTAAACCGTGCGTCGTAGCGCAAAAATAATAAAATTTTCGTTCTCTTTTTGAAACCCCAAAGTAATAACAAAAAACGCAATGACAAAAAAAAGAAAAAAAAACAACAAAAAAAACTTTAGGGATGTATCTCCTAAACCGTGCATGGTAGCAAAAAATAAACAAATTTTCGTTCCCCTTAAGAAGCCCTTAATTAAGATTTAAAAACGTAAAAAAGAAAAAGAAAAAAATCTATATAGGGCTGTAACTCCTAAACCGTGCGTCGTAGCGTAAAAATAATCAACTTTTCGGTCCCCTTTATGTAACCATTAATTTATAAAAAAAAAAACGCAAAAAAAAAGAGTCTTTTTTTATAGGGCTTGATCTCCTAAACCATGCGTCGTAGCGCAAAAATAATTAAATTTTCGTTCCCCTTTATGAAACCCCAAAGTAATATACAAAAAACACAATGTAAAAAAGAAAAAAAGAAAAAACAATAAAAAAAACTTTATAGGGCTGTATCTCCTAAACCGTGCGTCGTAGCGCAAAAATAATCAAATTTTCTTTCCTCTTTATTCAACCCTTAATTTATATTTAAAAAAAAAAAAACGTTTTCACTAAACTGCTGTAACTCGGAAACTTAGAATCCACAAAGGGGACTTTACTAAATTATGACACATATTAAAGCCTGACCAGTAATATATGATCATTGTCAAGAGGGCGCTGTTCATTCTCATGTATAGGGGGACAGTTCAGTATAGTATGAAAAAATATTGTATTTAATGAACATCATCATCAATGTAATTAATGTTGCTTGCCACGCTTAAACATAACAAAAATCACAATAAATTGCGTCTTGAAATAAACTTAAAAAGTCTACTAAAAATCGAAACAAAAGTAATTTTTAAGTCGCTGATGTGACATTCTCAATCAAAAGGTAGGTACCACTTGGTCGTTTACCATAAAGACGAAATTTGATTATATCTTTATACAAATAACCTGTCAGAGAAAGTGGTACCTTTTGATTAGGAACGTCACAAATGTTGGTCAGTATGAGGAGTGCAGCCTACAGTTTATTTTTAATTTTATTTATATACCTACTACGGTAAGATTGATAAGACAATGTAATTATGCCTCCGAATGAAATAAATACACTGTATCGCAAAACTAAGTGGCGAGACAGCTCATAATGCCATCTCTTGGTTGGTCTTAACAAGGGTAAAGGAGAGTATTAAGATCTCAGTCGCCAGCTGATATTGCGGCAAGTATAATAAGCACCCCACCCGCGTAGGTACCCTTCCCCGCGCACGCCCTTCTTGCTCAATTGAGTTTTATTTTGCCAGATAGTAAAAAAACCGTGGATCAAAATGACCCAAATTATGAATGATGTCTCAATGTGGTATTATAATATTGTAGACGTAAACTTAATAATATGAATTTTTTTTTGTGGCAGATACAGGGTGTTAATTAGAAAAAATTTTTTTTTAAATAAAAGCGGTGGATGAATTTGACACAGATTTGTTTGAATAACATATAACAATGTTCTGTAAAGTACAACACTTCACTTACCGACTCTAATATTTTTTTAGGCGTTTTAGGATCAATATTAGGTATTTATTAAATGCCATTATACCCGTGGATGAAAATGACACAAAATGCGTGTGTACGTCGGAAGCCACTTTGCCTTTACAGGGAAACAAAGAATTTCGTCTCTAATTTTTTTTTTACAGAATGCTGATTGAAAAAAGAAATACCTAAATTTCTACCTAAGCAAATACCTAGGATGACACAAAATATTATTTTTAGGTTTAGTATATGGTCTGGAAACTATATATAAAAAATAAGCAACATTAATATTCTTATAACCTCAGAAGTTATTGGTACAGGTCTAATAGACATAGATGACGTCATAAACGTGGGGATACCATATTGGTAAAAATTACCCCAATATTTGATATCACGTTGGGGCGATTACCCTGGAGGCAAAGTTAGCTTGTTTGACGGTATATCAATGGGCCGTTCTTTTTAGGCGTATAAACAATGAAATAGCTCCTATAATTCGCGCAGGTGGTACAAAACTAAACATGTTTAGTAAATAAAACGTAAAATAAAATGTATTATGGGTTTTAATTTAAAGAAATCACAAATCGCAATCACACCAATTAATGTACACCACATTTAATCTTCACAACATTTGTTTATTTATTTTTTTGAATTAGAAGTACGAAAAAACTTCGAGGTCAAAATTACCCATAAAATTATGATATTTTCATCTTGGTATCCCTAACATGATTGTTATGCAGCTAAATTAAGAAGAAGTTTAAAAATGGCTGACCTCAGACTCCTACCTACCTACGTAATTTGGGCGGATAATTTTACAAATAATGTTTTCTTAATTTGCGTAAATAATTGTGATATTTTTATTGAAATCGTTTGATTCTACATTGCTTTGAGTGTAACGTAATTTTACGATGTTATTCTCACATATTGCGTTAAGAGGAAGGTGTAAAATACCGTACTTACGTGTGAAAGGTTATGATCTCATATTTTTGCTCAGAGCGGCTATTACAGCCGATTACAGAAAAATTCACCAGTATTTCATCAAAGTTCAAGCATTCAAAACGCTAACCATCACTATATTTCATAAGAGAAAGCACAATTTCATACAAAACAACGATAATTAAACAAGCAACGAACAAACATGACATGTCACGTACTTATTTGTTTGCCACAACCTCGGTTGTGGCAGCGGTGGAAAAGTGAAACTATGACAAGGACAAACAATAACAGCGCTTTCTCTGCTACTCCTACTGAAAGATACATAAGACTATCCCGTTCGGTCATTTTCCCCCACTCCTCATGACCGATCCAGTTATACTAGATTCATGTCATTGCCTGATGTACCTTCATTTTCGTTTTTAAATCAACCAATGATTTCATATATGATTTTGAAAATACTAAATAACTCGAAACGTGACCGATCTAAATAGCTTCAGTGAACTGCGATGAACATTTTGATATGCTTTTGGCCAAGTTCTGTACAGTGGTTATGATGTAATTTGGATGTCAAGTTTCGCCAAGATCATTTGCTTTTCTTAACCTGTTAACCTTAAGTTAGCTGATTAATAGGCTGGATATCCTACTCAACCTACAGCTGAGAAGGTATGCTTCAGTTTTACATAAGTGTTATACTGGAAAACATGTTATTTTGTTGAAAATCTGACATTGATGTTTTGGAGGTTTAATGGTAGGTTATTTTGTATATCAATGTATGTAGCATCGCTACAATATCCCCTCTCTCGGTAAAGAGGTTAAGTACCACTTAACCGAGGCAGCCGGGGCATAGAGTAACTTATACTAGAGCGGTACTGTCATAGTAAATTTTGTAACCCCAGTAAATTCACTGCCATCTGTCGACACACTTTAAAACTAAAAATTAAGATTTATAAAAATTTTGACGACCGGTCTGGCCTAGTGGGTAGTGACCCTGCCTGTGAAGCCGATGGTCCTGGGTTCGAATCCCGGTAAGGGCATTTATTTGTGTGATGAGCACAGATATTTGTTCCTGAGTCATGGGTGTTTTCTATATATTTAAGTATTTATATATTATATATATCGTTGTCTGAGTACCCATAACACAAGCCTCCTTGGGCTTACCGTGGGTCTTAGTCAATCTGTGTAAGAATGTCCTATAATATTTATTTATTTATTATTTATTTATAAAAATACGATAAAATGTATTTAAATATAGATAAATGTTTTTTTTTAAATGCATTAATTATTTTTATGATTTTGACCCATGTTCTTTCACTGATATGCGTTAAAATTGTTAAATAACAAACGAAACAGTCAACGCCATCTATACGACAGTGGGCCAAAACTAGTGGCGCCCTCTGAACAAGAATCAAATTTTCTTGATTTTCGAGGCACGTTTTTTCCTTAGACTGTAAACATCTATTAAGTTATATCTATCTTTGGTTGCTGGTAATGCACCTACACTCAGTCACGATTTAGCACTGCAGCTTATATTAATAAAATGAGATCTTTTATATGCTTCCGATATCACAAATTGCATCTTATTAAAATTAGTTATTTTTTACAGTTCTAGAATATTATTTTCTAGCTAAACTTTTTTTACTTAGGTATGCTACATTTCGATACTTATTCTTTATTTTACGTTATTTTTAACATTTACACTATAAGTCTTATCATTATTTTACAGAGAAAGGAATATTAGATCCGTCAAGCAAGGAAACAGCGGACGTTATTCTTTTTTTTGACGAATTATTCGACTGTCAACGGAGGATTCATGAATAGAAAAGACCTGGCAAAGAATTACTGGGTCCACTCACACCCAAATCAAGCCATCAGCGTGTTTGGACGAAAAGTAAAGAGGTTTTAAAAACGATGAAGTTTGTAACCTTTAGGATTAGGACCCTACACTAGGGCAGGGGTTACCAATCTTTTACAGTCCGCGAGCTTAAAATTTAATCTCGGCGCCCTAACCTAGCTGGACTATTCGGAATACACTACCGCTCATAATTTAGGCACTCGTAATTTTTTCCATACAATTGTATACAAAATCGACTTTCAGAATTATACCGCTATGTCGCAGTCGGGTAACAGTTTTTTGTTGAGTTTACTTTTTAATTTAACAGACATATCGAGCTTCAAAATGATGTGCAGAATATTCGTGTACATTGCCTATTTACCAAATGGCAAGCGTAAATAATCCATAAATCGTTTTCCAGTACAAAATCGTTTTATTTTGTATGAACTAGTACATAAGGGTTATCGTTGCATAAAGTAAACTCGAAATTTTAAACTGTATGTTTGTATCTCATACAGGGGTCGGAAACCGGTATTTGCTCCATACCAAAGATAGATATAACTCCGTAATAGACAGATATTTATATATTTTTTATTCGCATTAATTATTTTTATGACTTTGACCCGTTCTTTCACTGATATGCGGTAAAATTGTTAAATAACAAACGAAACCGTCAACGCCATCTATACGACTGTAGGCCAAAACTAGTAGCGCCCTCTGAACGAGAATCATATTTTCTTGTTACCAATTACTATCCTAAACCTATTGATTAAAGCGCCACCTATGGGCCTTCTCTTGAACTACGTACCCTGGAGGATGCGTAAAGTCAAAGATAGATATAACTCCGTAATAGATGGATACAGTCTAAGGAAAAAACGTGCCTCGAAAATCATGAAAATTTGATTCTCGCTTAGATGGCGCCACTAGTTTTGGCCAACTCTCGTATAGAGGGCGTTGACTGTTTCGTTTGTTATTTATAATTTTAACGCATACCAGTGAAAGAACATGGGTCATAATCATATAAAAATAATTAATGCAAATAAAAAAAAATTTATCCATATTTAAATACATTTTAACGTATTTTTATAAATCTTCATTTTTAGTTTTAAAGTATGTCGATAGATGGCAGTGAATTTAAAGTGGTTACAAAATTTACTATGACAGTACCGCTCTCTTATCCTCATTGGTAAAGTAGATTAAGCGACTATACTGTATCCAATTGATTAAAGCGCCACCTACGGGCCTTCTCTTGAACTACGTACCCTGGTGGGTGCGTAAAGTAGATAAGCGACTCTATACTGTATTTAATTGATTAAAGCGCCACCTATGGGCCTTCTCTTGAACTACGTACCCTGGTGGGTGCGTAAAGTAGATAAGCGACTCTATACTGTATCTAATTGATTAAAGCGCCACCTATAGGCCTTCTCTTGAACTACGTACCCTGGTGGGTGCGTAAAGTAGATAAGCGACTCTATACTGTATCGAGAGTTCAATACAGTATAGAGGGTGTCACATAGATGGCGCTGTTAACACAAATTAACAGGGACATTCTCGTGGAATGCATCCATTACAGATTGGATTTTGTATGTAGCATCAAAGATTATAACTCCGTAATAGATGTATACAGTCTAAGGAAAAAACGTGCCTCGAAAATCAAGAAAATTTGATTCTCGTTCAGAGGGCGTTACTAGCTTTGGCTTATTGTCGTATAGATGGCGTTGACGGTTTCGTTTGTTATTTAACAATTTTAACGCATATCAGTGAAAGAACATCGGTCAAAATCATAAAAATAATTAATGAAAAAAAAAAATACATTTTATCGTATTTTTATAAATATTTAATTTTAGTTTTAAAGTGTGTCGACAGATGGCAGTGAATTTACTGGGGTTACAAAATTTACTATGACAGTACCGCTCTAATATCAGTTACTCTATGCCCTTATTCTACGATAAGGATCGGAACTCAACTGACTACCTTACAATGTCAATATTATACATCACCATTAGAACAAACTTGGACCTTGTCCTGAAGTATTTAAGGTCCATTTTAAACTAGTAATTTAGTATGCCAATCGTTCCGGCCTCAGGACAAAGTTGTAAAGTTAAACAAATTTGAGGACGCGAAGTAAATTTGTATTACAGGATGTTTTATGTTAGCTGGAGTAACAAGTTTCTTTTATTGTGTTATACAGGATGATCTATTGCTATGCAACGAAAAGGGAAAGTACCGTAAAATGGGGTGAGTAGGAGCAAAGGTAGATATAACTCCGTAATAGATGGATACAGTCTAAGGAAAAAACGTGCCTCGAAAATCAAGAAAATTTGATTCTCGACGGTTTCGTTTGTTATTTAACAATTTTAACGCATATCAGTGAAAGAACATGGGTCAAAATCATAAAAATAATTAATGCAAATAAAAAAAAAACATTTATCTATATTTAAATACATTTTATCGTATTTTTATAAATCTTCATTTTTAGTTTTAAAGTGTGTCGACAGATGGCAGTGAATTTACTGGGGTTACAAAATTTACTATGACAGTACCGCTCTAGTATAAGTTACTCTATGGTAGGAGCAAAACTGACATTCAAACCTCGATAACATATTATTTTTACATATGCAAACTGAATGGTGTATATAATAAGTGTTCCGGACGTTTGTATTTTAGTTTTTATTTTATTTTGGGTAGTTCCATTTCATAACTATGACGATAAACAGGAAAAACCACCTCACCCCGTAGTCCCTCGTAATTGGGGTGAGATGGGTTTTCATACAAAGGTGATTTTGGAAGATTGTTGGATCGTTTTTTTATTATTATGAGTATTAACAGCTATAGCTCCATTTTAAATTGGAATACATTATTTTTGTAGCAGTAGCCCTAAAACCCATCTCACCCCCCTTTCAAACTTTCTATCCCCATTCATAACGCAACTCTCCCCGCGAAACCTACTCACCCCATTTTACGGTACTCTTATGAATACATATATTGTTTCATTATTATTTACAATTACTTTCTGTTTACAGTATGTCTGTATGTCTGTTTGTATGTTCGCGATAAACTCAAAAACTACAAGCTGAGTTATCAAAGAAACTATTATTACCGAACAAATGAAAAGCTTAGATATTTTACAGTCATAATACTAATAATAATTACCGGTTCATGGGTCTCTATTGTTGCGCCTGTGAACGGGTTCCAGCAGGCGTTCTACATGACATTAAAGCTCTCCAAGGGGCCTCTACGTGTTGGATCTATATCCCCACGCAAGCCTATCAAATGACCGTCATTTATAGGCCCGTGAAATACAAGGAGATACAAATAATAATTCAGCCTATATAGGTCCCACTGCTGGGCTTGGGCTATAGTCCCCACGCTAGCCATTGAGCTAAGTCCGCAGGGCAGCTTGTGGCGAGCTGTTGGGGAGTAACGACCCCACGGACCCGAGTGCTCCACGCTAGCCAATGAAGGCAAGCCAGAGCTGAGAGTCCTGCGGGTCCCCTTGGGGTCCACTCCGACCGACCATAGAGTAACTTATACTAGAGCGGTACTGTCATAGTAAATTTTGTAACCCCAGTAAATTCACTGCCATCTGTCGACACACTTTAAAACAAAAATGAAGATTTATATAAATACGATAGAATGTATTTAAATATAGATAAATGATTTTTTTTATTTGTATTAATTATTTTTATGATTTTGATCCATGTTCTTTCACTGATATGCGTTAAAATTGTTAAATAACAAACGAAACCGTCAACGCCATCTATACGACAGTAGGCCAAAGCTAGTAGCGCCCTCTGAACGAGAATCAAATTTTCTTGATTTTCGAGGCACGTTTTTTCCTTAGACTGTATCCATTACGGAGTTATATCTATCTTTGGACCGACGAAGACACGCCGGAGACGGAGACCCTGACCGACTCTCGGGAGCACTCGGATCCGTGGGGTCGTTACTCCCCAACAGCTCGCCACAAGCTGCCCTGCGGACTTATTTTAATTATTTTAATTATTTTAAAAATAGCCATCGGCATTGGCCGATTGGGGACTTCACATACACCTTTGAATTTCTTCGCAGATGTATGCAGGTTGCCTCGCGATGTTTTCCTTCAACGAAAAGCTAGTGGTAAATATCAAGTGATATTTCGTACATAAGTTCCGAAAAACTCATTGATGAAAAATGTTTTTACCCTTTGGGTACGGAACCCTAAAAATGATAAATTTAAAAACGACCTCCGTGTCTTAAGTCATTGGTATTTTCGAGTCATTCTGATTTAACTTTATCTTCTGTTGTCGAGTTACGGCCTGATTGGAACTTTAAGATACGTCAAAAATTTGCTAAAGATACGATATGGATCGGATATATATATCTCCGATCCATGTCGTATTTAACAAACTATAATCCTCGCTACAGATGTGTAGATGATATGGGGGTGAAATCGTGAGCTCTACGAGGCTACGAATATATTCTTAGCTGTTTTCTACATCTTTCAGTCTGTCATAACTTGTCTTTGGCATACAATTATTGAATTATCTTGGATTAGTTCCTTGTAATTAACAATTAGACAGGAAAAGCTAGTTTTGTTGACGATTAACGTACTCGTAGTTAACTGCTTTCTACAGACTCGCTTATTCATCATCATCATCATCATGTCAGCCGATAGACGTCCACTGCTGGACATAGGCCTCCCCTAAGGCTCGCCACTGCGACCGATCCTGTGCCGCTTATTACATTGGAACAAATACAATGGAATAAACTGGCAAACGCGTATTATTTTTAAGCCTACTTGAAATAAAAAAAAATTGAGTTTGAGTTTGAGTTTATTACGCGTAAAATTAAATGTACTTAAAACGTAACTTAATGATTTTAGTGACAATATTTACAGAGCCCGCTTCTACGAACGCGCAGGACCGAGAAATCATAACAGAAGGTATCTCACGCTTCGCCGCGCTCAGGAACGGCGCTATTCTGGTATTACTCTAATGCTGCTCGGAGCGGCTCGATACGGCGGCAGTGTGTGGGGTAAACGGGCTCTGTACAATGTTGTGCTTTGAAATCAGAACTCGAGCCTTAGCCAAGGTGAAAATAGTAAATCGACAAACAAAGTTAAAATCGTTACTTTTATTAAAAAAAGTGTTATATGGTAAATCCATACATTTAAATTTCGATAGGTGTTTTCTATAAACGATCATCTTGGTTAGGCCTCCGGGTATCTCTCGTTCCGCCTTGCACTAGACGGTCCAATCATTCATGTACTATGCTAACGCCTATCAATTATAGTTGATACGGCGTCACAATTTGGGGTAAATTTAAAGAATTTCACGCGCGAAATTCGTAGGACTAATTAAATTTGGTCCTTGTCTTGCTGAGGGCTAGGAAAAATCCTGTCCAGTCGGCCCTGGCATGGGTGCGTAGCCAACGTGCAATCGTTAACGCCCCGTAGCGAACGAAACGCAACTGTCACTGTCGCACTAGTGTGGAAGAGTGATAGAGAGAGATGACTACGATAAGCTACGGAGCGTTAACGATTGGCACGTTGGCTACGCGCCGGACTACAATGATGTTTAATTGCATGATTTTCTGTTTTTATATATTATTATGTTTAAATATAAAAGCTGGTAAGGAATTAATAAGTAAAAAGTAAAAAAATAGGATTCAAAATTTAAAGTAAAATATTTCGGAGTAAAATAAAGGTTTTGAGTTTCCACAGGACTTTACGGACAAAATCGCAGGCAGAAGCTAAATTCAATCTAAAGTGGTCTACTTTGTTTCAAGATAAGCGTTCGGGAACAGAATTAGGAGCTATTGTCTTTGTCTAAATTTTAGCTACTTATTAATGAAATACGCCAAAATTATTTCCTTTGTCCTTCAGCGAGGGGCTTGTTCTTATCATTTTAACAGGAAACAGAAAGGTTGAATGGATTTAAGTCAAAGTTATTTTATTCTTCAATTTATATAACCCTTTCAGTCTATCTGGGGGCACGGTAGTGCCCCCGCCAAGTCGAGCAAAACAGAAAGGCACGGCCGTACCATCCTTTTCTCGAAGCCATTCAGGCCATTTTCGACGTCCTGTTATTTTATGCTGGCTAAAGCTAGAACCCTGAATTTTAAGTAACATATAGGGCATGATATGGCTTACATTTATATTCCCAAAAACATTGTTTTGAACTTGTAGTTTAAGAATTACGTAATGCTTTACTCGAACCGTACTAAATATGTGTAATGATCAAGCTGCATGTGATTAGCGCTAGCGTTATATTCTATTAGAATTATTTTTAATAGTTGAAGACGATCCTTCCATTATGCAGCTGTGCGATGGCCAAGTCATTATACGTGTTTAAAATTAAAAATATCTAATATTGTTACGGTTTTAGCACCCCCTGGCACTAACTAAAATAACCGACTTGGTATCACATTAGATCTCAAAACTTTTTTGTAGTAGAAGTTTTGCGTAGCAAGACTTGCATCTTTTTATATGTAATGATTTTGATGGGATAGATATTACACGTATGTATAAAGTATGTATGTATTTATGTATGTATTTACTAGTAGTAAAGGGACCTCGAGGAACCGCCGTCATCTTGTAAAATCCATTCATATATAAGAAATAGATGGCTGTTTGGCATTCTATGGCGCACCTGAATTTGAATTCATGTACTCGTTTTTGTATTTATATAATCCCTGAGAGGCCTATTTACTGATATTTGCTTAGATGTAGAATTTCGGTTACCTCTATGGGCTCTATGTTATATCTAGTAAGTTAAATAATAATTAATTGTATAACTTATTTAACACATCTCTTATCTCGTCGTACCTGCATAAATGTGATACTCGTATCAACAAAAATGAAATTTAGTTCGCGATACTATACTCCCCAGGTAGCAAAATGACGTCAGCGACGTCATAATGACGGCATTATTACGTCATAATGACGTCGCTGACGTCATTTTGCTACCTGGGGAGTATAGTATCGCGAACTAAATTTCATTTCTAAGGTTCCGTACCCAAAGGGTAAAAACGGGACCCTATTACTAAGACTCCGCTGTCCGTCTGTCTGTCTGTCACCAGGCTGTATCTCATCATAGAGTATCTTATACTAGAGCGGTACTGTCATAGTAAATTTTGTAACCCCAGTAAATTCACACATATTTTTAAAAATACGATAAAATGTATTTAGATATGGATAAATGATTTTTTTTATTTGCATTAATTATTTTTATGATTTTGACCCATGTTCTTTCACTGATATGCGTTAAAATTGTTAAATAACAAACGAAACCGTCAACGCCATCTATACGACTGTAGGCCAAAACTAGTAGCGCCCTCTGAACGAGAATCAAATTTTCTTGATTTTCGAGGCACGTTTTTTCCTTAGACTGTATCCATCTATTACGGAGTTATATCTATCTTTGATCTCATGAACCGTGATAGCTAGACAGTTAAAATTTTCACAGATGATGTATTTCTGTTGCAGCTATAACAACAAACTAGTTTTTTGCGCGGTGCGCGGGGCCCGAGGGCCCCGCGGTCATCGTGTTGTTGTTGTTGTTTTGTTGTTTGTCTTGTTGTTTTTGGTGTTGTTGTTTTGGTGCTGTTGTTGGTCTTGTTGTTTTTGGTGCCGTTGTTTTGGTGCTGTTGTTTTTGGTGCTGTAGTTGTTGAGGTGTTGTTGTTGGTGCTGTTGTTGATGTGTAGTTGTTGTTGTTGCTGTTGTTGGTGCAGTAGTTTTGTTTTCCAATGGAAAAAGTAATAAAGTTGTACTTTTGGTAGAAAGAAAAGATCCGCATGCGAGCACTTCATACCCGCAGCTCGGCCTTCGGCCTCGCGTGCTTTGGAAATCGTAAGGGACGCTTCGGGCCTTCGGCCCTACGCGGAGCTCGGCCTTCGGCCTTCGCTGGGTTTCGAAGCTCAGCGTCGGGCCTTCGGCCCGCCGCTTCGCTTATTAAAACACTTGGAGGGTTGGTTCTGCTTTGGGCGGTAAGCGGGAAGTTGGAGCTTAAACACGACCCAATAGTAAAAATGTCTTGACAAGCTCACGTCGGGCCTACGGCCTTCGGCCTTCGGCCCGCCGTTTCGCTGGTCTAAGACATTTTCACTATTGGGTCGTGTTTAAGCTCCAACTTCCCCCTCTCGTGTGACGCTTCGGGCCTTCGGCCCTACGCGGAGCTCGGCCTTCGGCCTTCGCGAGCCTTGACGCTCCGCCGTCGGGCCTTCGGCCCGCCGGCTTCGCTTATTAAGACACTTGGGGAGGGTTGGTTCTGCTTTGGGCGGTAAGCGGGAAGTTGGAGCTGAAACACGACCCAATAGTAAAAATGTCTTGACAAGCTCACGTCGGGCCTACGGCCTTCGGCCTTCGGCCCGCCGTTTCGCTCGTCTAAGACATTTTCACTATTGGGTCGTGTTTAAGCTCCAACTTCCCCCTCTCGTGTGACGCTTCGGGCCTTCGGCCCTACGCGGAGCTCGGCCTTCAGCCTTCGCGAGCCTTGACGCTCCGCCGTCGGGCCTTCGGCCCGCCGGCTTCGCTTATTAAGACACTTGGGGAGGGTTGGTTCTGCTGTGGGCGGTAAGCGGGAAGTTGGAGCTTAAACACGACCCAATAGTAAAAATGTCTTGACAAGCTCACGTCGGGCCTACGGCCTTCGGCCTTCGGCCCGCCGTTTCGCTCGTCTAAGACATTTTCACTATTGGGTCGTGTTTAAGCTCCAACTTCCCCCTCTCGTGTGACGCTTCGGGCCTTCGGCCCTACGCGGAGCTCGGCCTTCGGCCTTCGCAAACCTTGACGCTTTGCCGTCGGGCCTTCGGCCCGCCGGCTTCGCTTATCGAGACAGTTGACTTGGTAGAACGCTTGGGAGCACTGCATTCACGCAGCTCGGCCTTCGGCCTCGCTTTAAATTACTTGGGGTTGGCACGCTTGGGAGTCGGGGTGAAGGCTCCGGGCCTTCGGCCCTCCGCCGGGGTCGGCCTTCGGCCTCCCGGCCTGAAGCTCGCCCTTCGGGCTCGCTTAACACACTTTTTGTATAGGATTTTGCTTTGTTCGTCCTTAACGCAGCTCGGCCTTCGGCCTCGCCCAAAATTACTGGGGGTTGAGGGTGCCTGGCCGTTCGGGGTGAAGCTCCGGGCCTGACGGCCCGTCGCGGGGTCGGCCTTCGGCCTCCCAGCCCGAAGCTCGCCCTTCGGGCTCGCTTAACCTACTCGAAAATTTGACTTTGCCCCTGTCCGCCGCCATTTTGGATTTTTCCAAAAAATTTTTTCGACATACTAATCTCGGGCCCCGAGGCTCGCTGCATGCCAAATCTCAGCGCGCTCGGACCAACTTGAAAAAAAAACAAAAAAAAGTCGGCCATTTTGAAAATTTTTAAATGCCGTTGAACTTCTCTCGGGGCCCTCTATGACATTTGGTCGAGCACCCCCCACCTATCTAGCACCGTTTAAAAGTTACCATACAAAAAAAAAGTGGCCATTTTTTCCGCCATTTTGGATTTTTTCAAAATTTTTTTTTTCCATACCAATCTAGGGGACCCCGAGATTCCGTGACCGAAATTTCAGCGCGCTAGGACCATTTTGAAAATTGGCCGCCATTTTGAATCCGCCATTTTGAAAAAAAAATGGTGGCTTCAGAAACTGCCCAGGGTCCTCTATGACATTTGGTCGAGCACCCCCCACCTAGCTCTCACCGTTTGGCCGGGCCGTCCGACATTTTTTGACCCAGGAGCCGGAGCCAAAAATCCATATTTTTCTGGACCTACATTTTTTGAACCCTATACAATACTTTTTTTTTTTTTCGGTGTAACCCTTTTAGTTTCCAAATAAAACATCTCTATTAGAAATGAGTGGGGATGTAGCTATATATAATATTAACTAGTTTTTTGCGCGGTGCGCGGGGCCCGAGGGCCCCGCGGTCATCGTGTTGTTGTTGTTGTTGTTGTTTTGTTGTTTGTCTTGTTGTTTTTGGTGCTGTTGTTTTGGTGCTGTTGTTTTTGGTGCTGTAGTTGTTGAGGTGTTGTTGTTGGTGCTGTTGTTTGTGCTGTTGTTGTTGTGTTGTTGTTGTTGCTGTTGTTGTTGGTGCAGTAGTTTTGTTTTCCAATGGAAAAAGTAATAAAGTTGTACTTTTGGTAGAAAGAAAAGATCCGCATGCGAGCACTTCATACCCGCAGCTCGGCCTTCGGCCTCGCGTGCTTGGGAAATCGTAGGGGACGCTTCGGGCCTTCGGCCCTACGCGGAGCTCGGCCTTCGGCCTTCGCTGGGTTTCGAAGCTCAGCGTCGGGCCTTCGGCCCGCCGCTTCGCTTATTAAAACACTTGGAGGGTTGGTTTTGCTTTGGGCGGTAAGCGGGAAGTTGGAGCTTAAACACGACCCAATAGTAAAAATGTCTTGACAAGCTCACGTCGGGCCTACGGCCTTCGGCCTTCGGCCCGCCGTTTCGCTTGTCTAAGACATTTTCACTATTGGGTCGTGTTTAAGCTCCAACTTCCCCCTCTCGTGTGACGCTTCGGGCCTTCGGCCCTACGCGGAGCTCGGCCTTCGGCCTTCGCTAGCCTCGACGCTTCGCCGTCGGGCCTTCGGCCCGCCGCTTCGCTTATTAAGACACTCGGGGAGGGTTGGTTCTGCTTTGGGCGGTAAGCGGGAAGTTGGAGCTTAAACACGACCCAATAGTAAAAATGTCTTGACAAGCTCACGTCGGGCCTACGGCCTTCGGCCTTCGGCCCGCCGTTTCGCTCGTCTAAGACATTTTCACTATTGGGTCGTGTTTAAGCTCCAACTTCCCCCTCTCGTGTGACGCTTCGGGCCTTCGGCCCTACGCGGAGCTCGGCCTTCGGCCTTCGCTAGCCTTGACGCTTCGCCATCGGGCCTTCGGCCCGCCGGCTTCGCTTATTAAGACACTTGGGGAGGGTTGGTTCTGCTTTGGGCGGTAAGCGGGAAGTTGGAGCTTAAACACGACCCAATAGTAAAAATGTCTTGACAAGCTCACGTCGGGACTACGGCCTTCGGCCTTCGGCCCGCCGTTTCGCTCGTCTAAGACATTTTCACTATTGGGTCGTGTTTAAGCTCCAACTTCCCCCTCTCGTGTGACGCTTCGGGCCTTCGGCCCTACGCGGAGCTCGGCCTTCGGCCTTCGCAAGCCTTGACGCTGCGCCGTCGGGCCTTCGGCCCGCCGGCTTCGCTTATCAACACAGTTGACTTGGTAGAACGCTTGGGAGCACTGCATTCACGCAGCTCGGCCTTCGGCCTCGCTTTAAATTACTTGGGGTTGGCACGCTTGGGAGTCGGGGTGAAGGCTCCGGGCCTTCGGCCCTCCGCCGGGGTCGGCCTTCGGCCTCCCGGCCCGAAGCTCGCCCTTCGGGCTCGCTTAACACACTTTTTGTATAGGATTTTGCTTTGTTCGTCCTTAACGCAGCTCGGCCTTCGGCCTCGCCCAAAATTACTGGGGGTTGGGGGTGCCTGGCCATTCGGGGTGAAGCTCCGGGCCTGACGGCCCGTCGCGGGGTCGGCCTTCGGCCTCCCGGCCTGAAGCTCGCCCTTCGGGCTCGCTTGACCTACTCGAAAATTTGACTTTGCCCCTGTCCGCCGCCATTTTGGATTTTTCCAAAAAAATTTTTCGACATACTAATCTCGGGCCCCGAGGCTCGCCGCATGCCAAATCTCAGCGCGCTCGGACCAACTTGAAAAAAAAAAAAAAAAAAAGTCGGCCATTTTGAAAAATTTTAAATGCAGTCGTACTTGTCTCGGGGCCCTCTATGACATTTGGTCGAGCACCCCCCACCCATCTCGCACCGTTTAAAAGTTTCCATACAAAAAAAAAGTGGCCATTTTTTCCGCCATTTTGAATTTTTTCCAAATTTTTTTTTTCCATACCAATCTAGGGGACCCCGAGATTCCGTGACCGAAATTTCAGCGCGCTAGGACCATTTTGAAAATCGGCCGCCATTTTGAATCCGCCATTTTGAAAAAAAAATGGTGGCTTCAAAAACTGCCCAGGGTCCTCTATGACATTTGGTCGAGCACCCCCCACCTAGCTCTCACCGTTTGGCCGGGCCGTCCGACATTTTTTGACCCAGGAGCCGAATCCAAAAATCCATATTTTTCTGGACCTACATTTTCCGAGCTCTATACAAAACTTTTTTTTTTTTTTACCTAACCCTCGTAGTTTCCAAATAAAAGTGGTACATGAGAAATGAGTCGTAATGTAGCTATATATAATATTAATTAACTAGTTTTTTGCGCGGTGCGCGGGGCCCGAGGGCCCCGCGGTCATCGTGTTGTTGTTGTTGTTGTTGTTCTGTTGTTGGTCTTGTTGTTGGTGTTGTTGTTTTGGTGCTGTTGTTTTGGTGCTGTTGTTGGTGTTGGTGCAGTTGTTTTTGGTGCAGTTGTTTTTGGTGCTGTAGTTGTTGAGGTGTTGTTGTTGGTGCTGTTGTTGTTGTGTTGTTGTTGTTGTTGTTGTTGTTGTTGGTGCAGTAGTTTTGTTTTCCAATGGAAAAAGTAATAAAGTTGTACTTTTGGTAGAAAGAAAAGTTCCGCATGCGAGCACTTCATACCCGCAGCTCGGCCTTCGGCCTCGCGTGCTTGGGAAATGGTAAGGGACGCTTCGGGCCTTCGGCCCTACGCGGAGCTCGGCCTTCGGCCTTCGCTGGCTTTCGAAGCTCAGCGTCGGGCCTTCGGCCCGCCGCTTCGCTTATTAAAACACTTGGAGGGTTGGTTCTGCTTTGGCCGGTAAGCGGGAAGTTGAAGCTTAAACACGACCCAATAGTAAAAATGTCTTGACAAGCTCACGTCGGGCCTACGGCCTTCGGCCTTCGGCCCGCCGTTTCGCTTATCTAAGACATTTTCACTATTGGGTCGTGTTTAAGCTCCAACTTCCCCCTCTCGTGTGACGCTTCGGGCCTTCGGCCCTACGCGGAGCTCGGCCTTCGGCCTTCGCGAGCCTTGACGCTCCGCCGTCGGGCCTTCGGCCCGCCGGCTTCGCTTATTAAAACACTTGGAGGGTTGGTTTTGCTTTGGGCGGTAAGCGGGAAGTTGGAGCTTAAACACGACCCAATAGTAAAAATGTCTTGACAAGCTCACGTCGGGCCTACGGCCTTCGGCCTTCGGCCCGCCGTTTCGCTTATCTAAGACATTTTCACTATTGGGTCGTGTTTAAGCTCCAACTTCCCCCTCTCGTGTAACGCTTCGGGCCTTCGGCCCTACGCGGAGCTCGGCCTTCGGCCTTCGCCAGCCTCGACGCTTCGCCGTCGGGCCTTCGGCCCGCCGGCTTCGCTTATCAACACAGTTGACTTGGTAGAACGCTTGGGAGCACTGCATTCACGCAGCTCGGCCTTCGGCCTCGCTTTAAATTACTTGGGGTTGGCACGCTTGGGAGTCGGGATGAAGGCTTCGGGCCTTCGGCCCTCCGCCGGGGTCGGCCTTCGGCCTCCCGGCCCGAAGCTCGCCCTTCGGGCTCGCTTAAGACACTTTTTGTATAGGATTTTGCTTTGTTCGGCCTTAACGCAGCTCGGCCTTCGGCCTCGCCCAAAATTACTGGGGGTTGAGGGTGCCTGGCCATTCGGGGTGAAGCTCCGGGCCTCACGGCCCGTCGCGGGGTCGGCCTTCGGCCTCCCGGCCTGAAGCTCGCCCTTCGGGCTCGCTTAACCTACTCGAAAATTTGACTTTGCCTCTGTCCGCCGCCATTTTGGATTTTTCCAAAAAATTTTTTCGACATACTAATCTCGGGCCCCGAGGCTCGCCGCATGCCAAATCTCAGCGCGCTCGGACCAACTTGAAAAAAAAAAAAAAAAAAAGTCGGCCATTTTGAAAAATTTTAAATGCAGTCGTACTTCTCTCGGGGCCCTCTATGACATTTGGTCGAGCACCCCCCACCTATCTACCACCGTTTAAAAGTTACCATACAAAAAAAAAGTGGCCATTTTTTCCGCCATTTTGAATTTTTTCAAAAAATTTTTTTTCCATACCAATCTAGGGGACCCCGAGATTCCGTGACCGAAATTTCAGCGCGCTAGGACCATTTTGAAAATTGGCCGCCATTTTGAATCCGCCATTTTGAAAAAAAAATGGCGGCTTCAAAAACTGCCCAGGGTCCTCTATGACATTTGGTCGAGCACCTCCCCACTAAGTCTTACCGTTTCGGCGTGCTCTTATGCGGAATCCTCGTCTTCCACTTGTCCAAAAAATCCATATTTTTCTGGACCTACATTTTCCGAGCTCTATACAACAGTTTTTTTTTTTTTGGTCCAACCCTTCTACTTTCCAAATAAAAGGCGTATATTAGAAATGAGTCGTAATGTAGCTATATATATTATTAACTAGTTTTTTGCGCGGTGCGCGGGGCCCGAGGGCCCCGCGGTCATCGTGTTGTTGTTGTTGTTGTTGTTGTTGTTGTTGTTTTGTTGTTGGTCTTGTTGTTTGTCTTGTTGTTTTTGGTGCTGTTGTTTTGGTGCTGTAGTTGTTGTTGTTGGTGCCGTTGTTTGTGCTGTTGTTTGTGCTGTTGTTGATGTGTTGTTGTTGTTGGTGCTGTTGTTGATGTGTAGTTGTTGTTGTTGCTGTTGTTGGTGCAGTAGTTTTGTTTTCCAATGGAAAAAGTAATAAAGTTGTACTTTTGGTAGAAAGAAAAGATCCGCATGCGAGCACTTCATACCCGCAGCTCGGCCTTCGGCCTCGCGTGCTTGGGAAATCATAAGGGACGCTTCGGGCCTTCGGCCCTACGCGGAGCTCGGCCTTCGGCCTTCGCTGGGTTTCGAAGCTCAGCGTCGGGCCTTCGGCCCGCCGCTTCGCTTATTAAAACACTTGGAGGGTTGGTTCTGCTTTGGGCGGTAAGCGGGAAGTTGGAGCTTAAACACGACCCAATAGTAAAAATGTCTTGACAAGCTCACGTCGGGCCTACGGCCTTCGGCCTTCGGCCCGCCGTTTCGCTCGTCTAAGACATTTTCACTATTGGGTCGTGTTTAAGCTCCAACTTCCCCCTCTCGTGTGACGCTTCGGGCCTTCGGCCCTACGCGGAGCTCGGCCTTCGGCCTTCGCGAGCCTTGACGCTCCGCCGTCGGGCCTTCGGCCCGCCGGCTTCGCTTATTAAGACACTTGGGGAGGGTTGGTTCTGCTGTGGGCGGTAAGCGGGAAGTTGGAGCTTAAACACGACCCAATAGTAAAAATGTCTTGACAAGCTCACGTCGGGCCTACGGCCTTCGGCCTTCGGCCCGCCGTTTCGCTCGTCTGAGACATTTTCACTATTGGGTCGTGTTTAAGCTCCAACTTCCCCCTCTCGTGTGACGCTTCGGGCCTTCGGCCCTACGCGGAGCTCGGCCTTCGGCCTTCGCGAGCCTTGACGCTCCGCCGTCGGGCCTTCGGCCCGCCGGCTTCGCTTATTAAGACACTTGGGGAGGGTTGGTTCTGCTGTGGGCGGTAAGCGGGAAGTTGGAGCTTAAACACGACCCAATAGTAAAAATGTCTTGACAAGCTCACGTCGGGCCTACGGCCTTCGGCCTTCGGCCCGCCGTTTCGCTCGTCTAAGACATTTTCACTATTGGGTCGTGTTTAAGCTCCAACTTCCCCCTCTCGTGTGACGCTTCGGGCCTTCGGCCCTACGCGGAGCTCGGCCTTCGGCCTTCGCGAGCCTTGACGCTCCGCCGTCGGGCCTTCGGCCCGCCGGCTTCGCTTATTAAGACACTTGGGGAGGGTTGGTTCTGCTGTGGGCGGTAAGCGGGAAGTTGGAGCTTAAACACGACCCAATAGTAAAAATGTCTTGACAAGCTCACGTCGGGCCTACGGCCTTCGGCCTTCGGCCCGCCGTTTCGCTCGTCTGAGACATTTTCACTATTGGGTCGTGTTTAAGCTCCAACTTCCCCCTCTCGTGTGACGCTTCGGGCCTTCGGCCCTACGCGGAGCTCGGCCTTCGGCCTTCGCGAGCCTTGACGCTTTGCCGTCGGGCCTTCGGCCCGCCGGCTTCGCTTATCGAGACAGTTGACTTGGTAGAACGCTTGGGAGCACTGCATTCACGCAGCTCGGCCTTCGGCCTCGCTTTAAATTACTTGGGGTTGGCACGCTTGGGAGTCGGGGTGAAGGCTCCGGGCCTTCGGCCCTCCGCCGGGGTCGGCCTTCGGCCTCCCGGCCTGAAGCTCGCCCTTCGGGCTCGCTTAACACACTTTTTGTGTAGGATTTTGCTTTGTTCGGCCTTAACGCAGCTCGGCCTTCGGCCTCGCCCAAAATTACTGGGGGTTGGGGGTGCCTGGGCATTCGGGGTGAAGCTCCGGGCCTGACGGCCCGTCGCGGGGTCGGCCTTCGGCCTCCCGGCCTGAAGCTCGCCCTTCGGGCTCGCTTAACCTACTCGAAAATTTGACTTTGCCCCTGTACGCCGCCATTTTGGATTTTTCCAAAAAATTTTTTCGACATACTAATCTCGGGCCCCGAGGCTCGCCGCATGCCAAATCTCAGCGCGCTCGGACCAACTTGAAAAAAAAAAAAAAAAAAAGTCGGCCATTTTGAAAATTTTTAAATGCAGTCGTACTTCTCTCGGGGCCCTCTATGACATTTGGTCGAGCACCCCCCACCTATCTAGCACCGTTTAAAAGTTACCATACAAAAAAAAAGTGGCCATTTTTTCCGCCATTTTGGATTTTTTCAAAAAAATTTTTTTCCATACCAATCTAGGGGACCCCGAGATTCCGTGACCGAAATTTCAGCGCGCTAGGACAAACTTGAAAATCGGCCGCCATTTTGAATCCGCCATTTTGAAAAAAAAATGGTGGCTTCAAAAACTGCCCAGGGTCCTCTATGACATTTGGTCGAACACCCCCCACCTAGCTCTCACCGTTTGGCCGGGCCGTCCGACATTTTTTTACCCAGGAGTCGGAGCCAAAAATCCATATTTTTCCCATACGTCTCCCGCGGCCCTCTATACGAAACCGTCAAACTCGTCCCGATCGGTTGGGCCGTTTCCGAGAAATAGGGAGAGGTTAGAAATCAGTGGTTTTGTAGCTATATATAATATTAACTAGTTTTTTGCGCGGTGCGCGGGGCCCGAGGGCCCCGCGGTCATCGTGTTGTTGTTGTTGTTGTTTTGTTGTTTGTGCTGTTGTTTTTGGTGCTGTTGTTTTGGTGCTGTTGTTGTTGTTGTTGGTGCTGTAGTTGTTGAGGTGTTGTTGTTGGTGCTGTTGTTTGTGCTGTTGTTTGTGCTGTTGTTGTTGTGTTGTTGTTGTTGCTGTTGTTGTTGCAGTAGTTTTGTTTTCCAAAGAGAAAAAGTAATAAAGTTGTACTTTTGGTAGAAAGAAAAGTTCCGCATGCGAGCACTTCATACCCGCAGCTCGGCCTTCGGCCTCGCGTGCTTGGGAAATGGTAAGGGACGCTTCGGGCCTTCGGCCCTACGCGGAGCTCGGCCTTCGGCCTTCGCTGGGTTTCGAAGCTCAGCGTCGGGCCTTCGGCCCGCCGCTTCGCTTATTAAAACACTTGGAGAGTTGGTTTTGCTTTGGGCGGTAAGCGGGAAGTTGGAGCTTAAACACGACCCAATAGTAAAAATGTCTTGACAAGCTCACGTCGGGCCTACGGCCTTCGGCCTTCGGCCCGCCGTCTCGCTGGTCTAAGACATTTTCACGATTGGGTCGTGTTTAAGCTCCAACTTCCCCCTCTCGTGTGACGCTTCGGGCCTTCGGCCCTACGCGGAGCTCGGCCTTCGGCCTTCGCGAGCCTTGACGCTCCGCCGTCGGGCCTTCGGCCCGCCGGCTTCGCTTATTAAGACACTTGGGGAGGGTTGGTTCTGCTTTGGGCGGTAAGCGGGAAGTTGGAGCTTAAACACGACCCAATAGTAAAAATGTCTTGACAAGCTCACGTCGGGCCTACGGCCTTCGGCCTTCGGCCCGCCGTTTCGCTCGTCTAAGACATTTTCACTATTGGGTCGTGTTTAAGCTCCAACTTCCCCCTCTCGTGTGACGCTTCGGGCCTTCGGCCCTACGCGGAGCTCGGCCTTCGGCCTTCGCAAGCCTTGACGCTTTGCCGTCGGGCCTTCGGCCCGCCGGCTTCGCTTATCGAGACAGTTGACTTGGTAGAACTCTTGGGAGCACTGCATTCACGCAGCTCGGCCTTCGGCCTCGCTTTAAATTACTTGGGGTTGGCACGCTTGGGAGTCGGGGTGAAGGCTCCGGGCCTTCGGCCCTCCGCCGGGGTCGGCCTTCGGCCTCCCGGCCTGAAGCTCGCCCTTCGGGCTCGCTTAACACACTTTTTGTATAGGATTTTGCTTTGTTCGTCCTTAACGCAGCTCGGCCTTCGGCCTCGCCCAAAATTACTGGGGGTTGGGGGTGCCTGGCCATTCGGGGTGAAACTCCGGGCCTGACGGCCCGTCGCGGGGTCGGCCTTCGGCCTCCCGGATTGGAGCTCGCCCTTCGGGCTCGCTTAACCTACTCGAAAATTTGACTTTGCCCCTGTCCGCCGCCATTTTGGATTTTTCCAAAAAATTTTTTCGACATACTAATCTCGGGCCCCGAGGCTCGCCGCATGCCAAATCTCAGCGCGCTCGGACCAACTTGAAAAAAAAAAAAAAAAAAAGTCGGCCATTTTGAAAATTTTTAAATGCAGTCGTACTTCTCTCGGGGCCCTCTATGACATTTGGTCGAGCACCCCCCACCTATCTAGCACCGTTTAAAAGTTCCCATACAAAAAAAAAGTGGCCATTTTTTCCGCCATTTTGAATTTTTTCCAAATTTTTTTTTTCCATACCAATCTAGGGGACCCCGAGATTCCGTGACCGAAATTTCAGCGCGCTAGGACCATTTTGAAAATTGGCCGCCATTTTGAATCCGCCATTTTGAAAAAAAAATGGTGGCTTCAAAACCTGCCCAGGGTCCTCTATGACATTTGGTCGAGCACCCCCCACCTAGCTCTCACCGTTTGGCCGGGCCGTCCGACATTTTTTGACCCAGGAGCCGGAGCCAAAAATCCATATTTTTCTGGACCTACATTTTTCGAGCCCTATACAATACTTTTTTTTTTTTCGGTGTAACCCTTCTAGTTTCCAAATAAAAGGCGTATATGAGAAATCAGTCGGGATGTAGCTATATATATTATTAACTAGTTTTTTGCGCGGTGCGCGGGGCCCGAGGGCCCCGCGGTCATCGTGTTGTTGTTGTTGTTGTTGTTGTTGTTGTTGTTGTTTTGTTGTTTGTGCTGTTGTTTTTGGTGCTGTTGTTTTGGTGCTGTTGTTGATGTTGGTGCAGTTGTTTTTGGTGCAGTTGTTTTTGGTGCTGTAGTTGTTGAGGTGTTGTTGTTGGTGCTGTTGTTGTTGTGTTGTTGTGTTGTTGTTGTGTTGTTGTTGTTGTTGTTGGTGCAGTAGTTTTGTTTTCCAATGGAAAAAGTAATAAAGTTGTACTTTTGGTAGAAAGAAAAGATCCGCATGCGAGCACTTCATACCCGCAGCTCGGCCTTCGGCCTCGCGTGCTTGGGAAATCGTAAGGGACGCTTCGGGCCTTCGGCCCTACGCGGAGCTCGGCCTTCGGCCTTCGCTGGGTTTCGAAGCTCAGCGTCGGGCCTTCGGCCCGCCGCTTCGCTTATTAAAACACTTGGGGAGGGTTGGTTTTGCTTTGGGCGGTAAGCGGGAAGTTGGAGCTTAAACACGACCCAATAGTAAAAATGTCTTGACAAGCTCACGTCGGGCCTACGGCCTTCGGCCTTCGGCCCGCCGTTTCGCTCGTCTAAGACATTTTCACTATTGGGTCGTGTTTAAGCTCCAACTTCCCCCTCTCGTGTGACGCTTCGGGCCTTCGGCCCTACGCGGAGCTCGGCCTTCGGCCTTCGCGAGCCTTGACGCTCCGCCGTCGGGCCTTCGGCCCGCCGGCTTCGCTTATTAAGACACTTGGGGAGGGTTGGTTCTGCTTTGGGCGGTAAGCGGGAAGTTGGAGCTTAAACACGACCCAATAGTAAAAATGTCTTGACAAGCTCACGTCGGGCCTACGGCCTTCGGCCTTCGGCCCGCCGTTTCGCTCGTCTAAGACATTTTCACTATTGGGTCGTGTTTAAGCTCCAACTTCCCCCTCTCGTGTGACGCTTCGGGCCTTCGGCCCTACGCGGAGCTCGGCCTACGGCCTTCGCAAGCCTTGAAGCTCCGCCGTCGGGCCTTCGGCCCGCCGGCTTCGCTTATTAAGACACTTGGGGAGGGCTGGTTCTGCTTTGGGCGGTAAGCGGGAAGTTGGAGCTTAAACACGACCCAATAGTAAAAATGTCTTGACAAGCTCACGTCGGGCCTACGGCCTTCGGCCTTCGGCCCGCCGTTTCGCTCGTCTAAGACATTTTCACTATTGGGTCGTGTTTAAGCTCCAACTTCCCCCTCTCGTGTGACGCTTCGGGCCTTCGGCCCTACGCGGAGCTCGGCCTTCGGCCTTCGCGAGCCTTGACGCTCCGCCGTCGGGCCTTCGGCCCGCCGGCTTCGCTTATTAAGACACTTGGGGAGGGTTGGTTCTGCTTTGGGCGGTAAGCGGGAAGTTGGAGCTTAAACACGACCCAATAGTAAAAATGTCTTGACAAGCTCACGTCGGGCCTACGGCCTTGGGCCTTCGGCCCGCCGTTTCGCTTGTCTAAGACATTTTCACTATTGGGTCGTGTTTAAGCTCCAACTTCCCCCTCTCGTGTGACGCTTCGGGCTTTCGGCCCTACGCGGAGCTCGGCCTTCGGCCTTCGCTAGCCTCGACGCTTCGCCGTCGGGCCTTCGGCCCGCCGGCTTCGCTTGTCAACACAGTTGACTTGGTAGAACGCTTGGTAGCACTGCATTCACGCAGCTCGGCCTTCGGCCTCGCTTTAAATTACTTGGGGTTGGCACGCTTGGGAGTCAGGGTGAAGGCTCCGGGCCTTCGGCCCTCCGCCGGGGTCGGCCTTCGGCCTCCCGGCCCGAAGCTCGCCCTTCGGGCTCGCTTAACACACTTTTTGTATAGGATTTTGCTTTGTTCGTCCTTAACGCAGCTCGGCCTTCGGCCTCGCCCAAAATTACTGGGGGTTGGGGGTGCCTGGCCATTCGGGGTGAAGCTCCGGGCCTGACGGCCCGTCGCGGGGTCGGCCTTCGGCCTCCCGGCCTGAAGCTCGCCCTTCGGGCTCGCTTGACCTACTCGAAAATTTGACTTTGCCCCTGTCCGCCGCCATTTTGGATTTTTCCAAAAAATTTTTTCGACATACTAATCTCGGGCCCCGAGGCTCGCCGCATGCCAAATCTCAGCGCGCTCGGACCAACTTGAAAAAAAAAAAAAAAAAAAGTCGGCCATTTTGAAATTTTTTAAATGCAGTCGTACTACTCTCGGGGCCCTCTATGACATTTGGTCGAGCACCCCCCACCTATCTAGCACCGTTTAAAAGTTCCCATACAAAAAAAAAGTGGCCATTTTTTCCGCCATTTTGAATTTTTTCAAAATTTTTTTTTTCCATACCAATCTAGGGGAGCCCGAGATTCCGTGACCGAAATTTCAGCGCGCTAGGACCATTTTGAAAATCGGCCGCCATTTTGAATCCGCCATTTTGAAAAAAAAATGGTGGCTTCAGAAACTGCCCAGGGTCCTCTATGACATTTGGTCGAGCACCCCCCCACTAAGTCTTACCGTTTAGCCGGGCCGTCCAGCATTTTTGTCGTCTTCCACTTGTCCAAAAAATCCATATTTTTCTGGACCTACAAATTCCGCCCTCTATACAAAACAATTTTTGTTTTACTCTTAACCCTTGTAGTTTCCAAATAAAACATCTCTATTAGAAATGAGTGGTTTTGTAGCTATATATATTATTAACTAGTTTTTTGCGCGGTGCGCGGGGCCCGAGGGCCCCGCGGTCATCGTGTTGTTGTTGTTGTTGTTGTTGTTGGTGTTGTTTTGTTGTTGGTCTTGTTGTTTTTGGTGCTGTTGTTTTGGTGCTGTAGTTGTTGTTATTGGTGCTGTAGTTGTTGAGGTGTTGTTGTTGGTGCTGTTGTTGATGTGTTGTTGTTGTTGTTGGTGCTGTTGTTGATGTGTAGTTGTTGTTGTTGTTGCTGTTGTTGGTGCAGTAGTTTTGTTTTCCAATGGAAAAAGTAATAAAGTTGTACTTTTGGTAGAAAGAAAGGTTCCGCATGCGAGCACTTCATACCCGCAGCTCGGCCTTCGGCCTCGCGTGCTTGGGAAATCGTAAGGGACGCTTCGGGCCTTCGGCCCTACGCGGAGCTCGGCCTTCGGCCTTCGCTGGGTTTCGAAGCTCAGCGTCGGGCCTTCGGCCCGCCGCTTCGCTTGTTAAAACACTTGGAGGGTTGGTTCTGCTTTGGGCGGTAAGCGGGAAGTTGGAGCTTAAACACGACCCAATAGTAAAAATGTCTTGACAAGCTCACGTCGGGCCTACGGCCTTCGGCCTTCGGCCCGCCGTTTCGCTCGTCTAAGACATTTTCACTATTGGGTCGTGTTTAAGCTCCAACTTCCCCCTCTCGTGTGACGCTTCGGGCCTTCGGCCCTACGCGGAGCTCGGCCTTCGGCCTTCGCAAGCCTCGACGCTGCGCCGTCGGGCCTTCGGCCCGCCGGCTTCGCTTATTAAGACACTTGGGGAGGGTTGGTTCTGCTTAGGGCGGTAAGCGGGAAGTTGGAGCTTAAACACGACCCAATAGTAAAAATGTCTTGACAAGCTCACGTTTTCCATACCAATCTAGGGGACCCCGAGATTCCGTGACCGAAATTTCAGCGCGCTAGGACCATTTTGAAAATCGGCCGCCATTTTGAATCCGCCATTTTGAAAAAAAAATGGCGGCTTCAAAAACTGCCCAGGGTCCTCTATGACATTTGGTCGAGCACCCCCCGCCTAGCTCTCACCGTTTGGCCGGGCCGTCCGACATTTTTTTACCCAGGAGCCGAATCCAAAAATCCATATTTTTCTGGACCTACAAATTCCGCCCTCTATACAAAACTTTTTTTGGTTTTCTCTTAACCCTTGTACTTTCCAAATAAAAGTGGTACATGAGAAATGAGTCGTAATGTAGCTATATATAATATTAACTAGTTTTTTGCGCGGTGCGCGGGGCCCGAGGGCCCCGCGGTCATCGTGTTGTTGTTGTTGTTGTTGTTCTGTTGTTGGTCTTGTTGTTGGTGTTGTTGTTTTGGTGCTGTTGTTTTGGTGCTGTTGTTGATGTTGGTGCAGTTGTTTTTGGTGCTGTAGTTGTTGTTGTTGGTGCTGTAGTTGTTGAGGTGTTGTTGTTGGTGCTGTTGTTTGTGTTGTTGTTGTTGTTGTTGTTGTTGTTGTTGTTGTGTTGTTGTTGTTGCTGTTGTTGGTGCAGTAGTTTTGTTTTCCAATGGAAAAAGTAATAAAGTTGTACTTTTGGTAGAAAGAAAGGTTCCGCATGCGAGCACTTCATACCCGCAGCTCGGCCTTCGGCCTCGCGTGCTTGGGAAATCGTAAGGGACGCTTCGGGCCTTCGGCCCTACGCGGAGCTCGGCCTTCGGCCTTCGCTAGGTTTCGAAGCTCAGCGTCGGGCCTTCGGCCCGCCGCTTCGCTTGTTAAAACACTTGGAGGGTTGGTTCTGCTTTGGGCGGTAAGCGGGAAGTTGGAGCTTAAACACGACCCAATAGTAAAAATGTCTTGACAAGCTCACGTCGGGCCTACGGCCTTCGGCCTTCGGCCCGCCGTTTCGCTCGTCTAAGACATTTTCACTATTGGGTCGTGTTTAAGCTCCAACTTCCCCCTCTCGTGTGACGCTTCGGGCCTTCGGCCCTACGCGGAGCTCGGCCTTCGGCCTTCGCAAGCCTCGACGCTGCGCCGTCGGGCCTTCGGCCCGCCGGCTTCGCTTATTAAGACACTTGGGGAGGGCTGGTTCTGCTTTGGGCGGTAAGCGGGAAGTTGGAGCTTAAACACGACCCAATAGTAAAAATGTCTTGACAAGCTCACGTCGGGCCTACGGCCTTCGGCCCGCCGTTTCGCTGGTCTAAGACATTTTCACTATTGGGTCGTGTTTAAGCTCCAACTTCCCGCTTCGGCCCTACGCGGAGCTCGGCCTTCGGCCTTCGCAAACCTTGACGCTTTGCCGTCGGGCCTTCGGCCCGCCGGCTTCGCTTATCAAGGCAGTTGACTTGGTAGAACGCTTGGGAGCACTGCATTCACGCAGCTCGGCCTTCGGCCTCGCTTTAAATTACTTGGGGTTGGCACGCTTGGGAGTCGGGGTGAAGGCTCCGGGCCTTCGGCCCTCCGCCGGGGTCGGCCTTCGGCCTCCCGGCCTGAAGCTCGCCCTTCGGGCTCGCTTAAGACACTTTTTGTATAGGATTTTGCTTTATTCGGCCTTAACGCAGCTCGGCCTTCGGCCTCGCCCAAAATTACTGGGGGTTGAGGGTGCCTGGCCATTCGGGGTGAAGCTCCGGGCCTGACGGCCCGTCGCGGGGTCGGCCTTCGGCCTCCCGGCCTGAAGCTCGCCCTTCGGGCTCGCTTAACCTACTCGAAAATTTGACTTTGCCTCTGTCCGCCGCCATTTTGGATTTTTCCAAAAAATTTTTTCGACATACTAATCTTGGGCCCCGAGGCTCGCCGCATGCCAAATCGCAGCGCGCTCGGACCAACTTGAAAAAAAAAAAAAAAAAAAGTCGGCCATTTTGAAAAATTTGAAATGCAGTCGTACTTCTCTCGGGGCCCTCTATGACATTTGGTCGAGCACCCCCCACCTATCTACCACCGTTTAAAAGTTACCATACAAAAAAAAAGTGGCCATTTTTTCCGCCATTTTGAATTTTTTTGAAATTTTTTTTTTCCATACCAATCTAGGGGACCCCGAGATTCCGTGACCGAAATTTCAGGGCGCTAGGACCATTTTGAAAATTGGCCGCCATTTTGAATCCGCCATTTTGAAAAAAAAATGGCGGCTTCAGAAACTGCCCAGGGTCCTCTATGACATTTGGTCGAGCACCCCCCCACTAAGTCTTACCGTTTCGGCGTGCTCTTATGCGGAATCCTCGTCTTCCACTTGTCCAAAAAATCCATATTTTTCTGGACCTACATTTTCCGAGCTCTATACAAAACTTTTTTTTTTTTTGGTCCAACCCTCGTAGTTTCCAAATAAAACGTATACATTAGAAATCAGTCGTAATGTAGCTATATATATTATTAATACTAAAAAGTACGGAACCCTCGGTGCTTGAGTCCGACTCGCACTTGGCCAGTTTTTTAAAAAGTTGATTTTAAATGAAAACAATACAACAATACTTAGTATTTAAACAAACTTTTTAAATAGTAAACCTTTTTAATTAGCAATAAAATTTAAGAATTGTGAGTTACAAGTGCGCACGATAATTATTAATTAGTGTTTAACTATTGAGAAGTACATGATTTAGTCCATTATTGCGATTAGAAGACTCCAAATGATCCGCTCTCGACGATCAATCATCCACGATGAATGCCGCTCTTCATGCTATTCAATCAGCCGTATTTTTAATGCCATATAAACATACTTATTCAATAATGGAGTAGTTTTTTTTTTGAGAGCCTTTTTGAGAGAAAAAACCGCGATGAGTGGCGCCGCCTGGAGGAGGCCTATGTCAAAGACAGCCTGACAAAGAAGCAGAAAAAAAAGATTTTATATTGATATTTGATAATTGTATTGTAAAAACTGAGTCAGGAATAAAGGCTATTTCAATTCAATTCAATTCAATGGAGTAGTTAGTTTATTCTTTCTTGTCGGTAAAAAATTTAAAGAATTTTACTGTTTAGACTTACGTGTTTTAAGTCACTCAAACATGTCGCGCGAGTGACTAAAAACACGTGAGCCTAAACCGTAAAATTATTTTTCAACACACTTGCTCAAAACGACGTTTTTATTCCACCGATTTTTGGCTCATAATCCTAGATATTAAACACGCGTGCTTTTTCAGTATATTATAACACTCGTGCTTTTTCATTCCGACTGAGTAACTGGCTCAACTGGCTGTCTATAACTTATTTAGCCTTAAACCGCTGAACAGATTTCGATGAAGTTATGGAGATAGTTTGAGCCCCGGGAGCTTAAGGTAGTTTTTATCACGGAAATCATCCCTTAAAAAAGGGTAAAAAGAGGTTGGAAAGGAGAATGGGCATTATTCGAAAAATAGGTTAATACAATTACTTTTCGCATGATATATAATAGGTACATGGCTTCCCTTACAGCACTTATACGCCATAATTACGTCATTATGACGTCGCTGACGTCACTTTGCTCCCTGCATGCTAATTCCGCTGTACAGCACACAATTTTTAGTTTGAGGAGTAAATTCTAAACCTTTTTATATTGCGTTGTTGGTGTTGTCACAAAAACATAAACCATTTCTCATATTCTTTCTAATGAAATATACTTGTTATATCACGCGTATTATGTAAAATAACTATTTATGTGAGCTGCATTTTTTTATAGCTAATAAAATAATATTATGATTAAGAGTTTTAAAACCACATACGTCAACAGTATACATCCATGGGACACTCCCTATACTAGTTAATGCAAACCGGTCTTTATTTGTATGAAATTTCGGTTAATCACTGGTTGTTAACCGGTTTTACCATACAATTAAAAACCGGTTTGCATTCCCTACCCTATAATATTGTGCTCATTGTCCTTTGTACTGGGCACGACTACTGTTTTGTATAAGAAACTTAAATAAAATCAATCAAACATACCCTTTTTTATATTATTTTTTTAGTTACAATATTATCAATAAATAAAATGTTCTTAATAGTATTTTAAACTATAAACTCATTTATAACTCGAGGAGTAATACTATAGTAATATTAATTATAAATAAAATTATTAATTACGTTCACGCCTCTAAAACATAAAACCAAGTTTCTATAAAGCCTAATTTCTGATTGAACTCATCCGCATAGAGGCATAGTCCTTTGCTCTCGTCTATATTATAAAATACTCATAGAAAGGTATTAATTTTCCTGATCTAAAGTACTTTTTCACTTTGTCTGCATTTCTCAGACTGCGTCTATTAGATCGATCGGCGTTATTTGTCGCAGCCGACACCCGCCGACAATGGAGCCTCGTTAAATCGGACCCCCTGGGGTTCCTCAGGCCATCGGAACCCTCCACAAATAGGAATTATATTGGCAGATTATATTGGTTTACACTTTCACTTTCGTTCGTCCTTAGAAGGGACATGTATGTAAATATTTGATTCCTACACAAATAGCGGGACTAGTTTCCCCTTTGCGTTGAAAGGTTAGATGGCAGTAGCTTTTGTAAATCACTATGAAAAAAACCCTGATGAAATTTAAAGTGCTCTACCTTCACTGGTTAAACAGAAATATAATAGAAAATGTTAAAGATCATCGCTTAAATTCCTACGAGGGAACTAAACCATAATTAAAGTCTTACTCAGCGAACAACACGCGAACGCGAAACGAAGCGATGCGGCGCGGAATTATACATATACGTATATTTCAGGCACTGTTAGTGCTTGAAAATGGAGACCTAGGCTCTCCGAAACATGTCGCGCGAGTGACTAAAAACACGTAAGTGTAACCGCTAAGTTATTTATTTATCTAAACTTTATTGCGTAAAATAAATACAATGTACAAATGGCGGAATACTTGCGTATAGTTTTCTGTAGTTTCCTTTACGCCCAAAAACCTATAAATGAAGTCAACTGAGACTTTTTAGGGTTCCGTACATCAAAAGGAAAAAACGGAGCCCTTATAGGATCACTCGTGCGTCTGTCTGTCTGTCACAGCCTATTTTCTCCGAAACTACTGGACCAATTAAGTTGAAATTTGGTACACATATGCAAGTTTGTGACCCAAAGATGGACATGTAACGTAAAAAAATTAATTTTAAACACGGGGGCCACTTTTGGGGGTAAATGTGAAAATTAAAAAATAAAGTTTGTCAAACTATATCGTGTTACATATCAAATGAAAGTGATTATTATGAGAATCTCAAATATATTTCTTTTATAATTTTAAGATAAATAGTTTAGAAGTTATTCAAGAAAATAGGTAAAAAATGACCATTCCCCCTTTATCTCCGAAACTACTGGGTCAAAAATTTTGAAAAAAATACACAAAATAGATCTTTACCTATAGATCACCGGAAAACCTATTAGAGATGTGCAGTCAAGCGTGATTCGGACTTAATAACATAGTTTTTGATCCGACCCCTACGGGTTTTTTAAGGACATATCACATAAAAAATACATTGCTTAAATTGTGTAATGTACGGAACCCTTGGAACGCGAGTCCGACTCGCACTTGGCCGGTTTTTAAATAAAATGTCTATTAGATAAGTAGCAGTTATTATAATCGAACATGTTGGCTGTCCTTGCAGTAACGCCAACTATTATGAGAGTGCATCGGTCCGGTAACGCCTGTATCTGTTCCCGGCTCGAAGCACATCCGTTTTACCAGCACCACACTAAAATGAACACTGGCTAAAATTAACAATTGAAGGGTACAGACATTATTGTACCTCGTTGCCATAATCTTACGCCAAAATATTTTCAAACATATTGCCTTAAGCGACAGACACACTCATTGACGCATAAGTTCTATATCTAAAGAAGACAAAGAGAAAATCGACTGGCCCCTTTGGATATATCATATCACACGTGACGTGGTGAAACACTTGTCACGTCTAATGGATGATAAAGTTTTTTGTTACCATTTAAAAACACCTGTGGCAAAATCTGTCCAATAGTTTCATGGAACCACCCATTTACAGATATAGGACGTATACGTTGTACCAAAGATAGATATAACTCCGTAATAGATGGATACAGTCTAAGGAAAAAACGTGCCTCGAAAATCAAGAAAATTTGATTCTCGTTCAGAGGGCGCTACTAGTTTTGGCCTAATGTCGTATAGGTGGCGTTGACTGTTTCGTTTGTTATTTAACAATTTTAACGCATATCAGTGAAAGAACATGGGTCAAAATCATAAAAATAATTAATGCAAATAAAAATCTTTTTTATCTATATTTAAATACATTCTATCGTATTCTTATAAATATTAATTTTTAGTTTTAAAGTGTGTCGACAGATGGCAGTGAATTTACTGGGGTTACAAAATTTACTATGACAGTACCGCTCTAGTATAAGTTACTCTATGCCTCGCGTAACAAATGTTCCCCGCGCTTTCCGCGCCCGCCATTTCGTGACGTAATTCACTTTTAAATGACACCCCATTCGCGCCAATTTGTATCTGTCGGTACAGTGAAATGTGATATTAAACAGCCGTTTTGGTGCGGGCTTTTATGTAAATTCGGTTTTTTGATGTAATGTAAATATCATATTATGATAAGAACATCGGTACTGTCATAGTAAATTTTGTAACCCCAGTAAATTCACTGCCATCTGTCGACATACTTTAAAACTAAAAATGAAGATTTATAAAAATACGATAAAATGTATTTAAATATGGATAAATGATTTTTTTTATTTGCATTAATTATTTTTATATGATTTTGACCCATGTTCTTTCACTGTTAAAATTGTTATATAACAAACGATATCGTCAACGCCCTCTATACGAGAGTAGGCCAAAGGTAGTGGCGCAATCTGATCGAGAATCAAATTTTCGTGATTTTCGAGGCACTGTATCCATCATGATAGAGTGTACTCGATCCCATGGCGCCCTCACAAACGGCAGAGAGGATACGAAACGCCGGAGTGGGTTTAGTGGGTAGGGCCAGGTTCTCCCTCCCCTCTCGCCAGTTGAGAGGGGACAGGAGCGGCGAGTCCCACACACCCCCCCATCAATGGCCTTCTCGCGGCCGGGGGCACGGTGCGTAACAGAATTCGCCCACTCCGATAACAAAAAAAAGGCACTGTATCCATCTATTACGGAGTACACTCACTGATACAGTATGGTGCAGAGCTATGGGGCCTCTGTGCGCAATGGGAGAGAGTATTTCGCCTGCAAAAACGTGCCGTCAGGATCATTGCGCGGGTGCCTGCCGATACCCCCGCCAAAGAGCTTTTCAAAAAACTTGGCATTCTTACACTGCCTGCAATAATAATCATGCAGGTAGCTATATACGTGAGGGGAAACTTAGACTCCTATAAAACGAGAGAGATGGGTTCTAATTGCAACACCCGTAACGCCAAGAAACTTGTAGGAATTAGTAGGAAAATAAAAAAATCTAATAAATTAACTCACGTAATGGGACCTACTGTCTATAATAACCTGCCACAAAACATTATTGACGCGCCAAGTTTGTGCAGCTTTAAGCATAGCTTAAAAAAGTGGCTCGTCGAACGCTCGTTCTACACCTATGGGGAATTCGTTGCTCACAAGGTCAGTGCCTAGCATTGTAGTCAAAAAAAAAAAAAAAACCTTTATAATTATGAACAAGTTTGGGAACAAATCAAATTATTTTATTAAATATTTTGATTTGTATTTTTTTTTTTTTTTTTTTTTTCTTTAATATATGACATCTATTACAGTTTTTACTTTATAATTATAATAAATTTAATATAATTTTTTGTGACATGTGAATTGACTTTTGTTTTCTTTTTTTTTCTTTTTTGATATTTATTTCTAATTTCGACCATGATTTACTTTATTTAATTTTTTGTTTTTGTTACACCTAATTGTATATTTATTGTTTAGATATTAATTTTAAGTTTTATCTCGATTTATATTTTAACTGTATTGTAATTATAAGTTTTTGACATGTAAATTGGTTTTATGAATAAAATGATTATGATTATGATTATGAGTTATATCTATCTTTGCTTCTAGTATAACCAGACAGATACAAAGTACCGACCAAAAAGATATCACCTTCAGGTTATTACGGTAAACATTTTAAAGGGTTCCTTAGTCAACTAGGAATTGTAGTATTGTAGGAGAATCAGAATCAAAATCAGAATCAAATGTTTTATTCGTGATAAACTTTACCACGAAAATGGTCTCGCCTCAGCATAATGCTGACCCGAAAGTCAGCGCTGATCTTCCGGCGGGACCATTTTGGGCCACGATCACAGCCGTACGACACGGCCCAACCATAAGCTGAACGCAGCCTTTGCAGCAGCGACCAGCGCCATCTTGTCTACTGTAGGAATGGTAGTAGTAGTAGTACATGTAGTAATCACTTTATTGTACACAACACAGGTTTACAAAAATAAATTATAGTAATGGAAGTATATTGTTAATTACAATATTTGATTTACGTTATGACTCCTCTCGTGCAGCTCTGGACCAGGGAGATGGTCATGCGATAGTTGAGACCACTATGGAATGGGCCACGCGTAGAAGCGTACGCGCCATCGCTAGCCACCTTTGATGTGCGTACGAAAAACCGACATCGTGGCCATCCCATCGCCATCCCGCCGCGCCATAAGCCATCCGACACCACTACACCCTGGCCCATCTTATGGCTTCTACACGGTGGACCATAATAGTCGCTATCTAATAAAATTTACACAGTTTCTTATCATACCACCTCAGTTACCTAAAATGCGCGTGACGCAATATACAAATCCACAATTTCACGGTTAGTCGCCGCGTAATGATGGAAATTGAAATATGATTGATAGCGGCTGCATTAGCGGCTATAAATTAATAGATAATACTGATTCAACCTGATTGGGACAAAATAGTATCAGAGCTCTGGGCAATGCGCCGAGTTAATAGTGAGCTGCAGCACTGCGTTCCACTTTAACTAATAACATTATTTTATGATTTAAGTGTGGACGAATCCATACTTAATATTATAAATGCGAAAGTCTGTCTGTCTGTTCCCTCTTCACGCTTAAACCGCTGAACCGATTTAGATGATATTTGGCATAGAGATAGGTTGAGTCCCTGAGAAGGACATAGGATAGTTTTTATCCCGAAAATCATCCCTTAAGAAAGTAAAAAGCGAGGTGGAATTGAGATAATTAACGAAGTGCCTGCTAATTTGTGTGCATAATATGCTCAAATTTAGATTGCTATGAGATATTTTCCAGGCGCTATTCTTACTCTAGCTGCGGTTACTAAGTCCACGCAGACGAAGTCGCGGGCAAAAGCTAGTATTATAAATGCAAAAGTATGTCTGTCTGTGTGTTACCTCTTCACGCTTAAACCGCTGAACCGTTTTGGTTTAAATTTAGCATGGAGATAGTTTGAGTTCCGGGGAAGGACATAGGATAGTTTTTATCCCGAAAATCATCCCTTAAGAAAGTAAAAAGCGGGGTGGAATTGAGATAATTAACGAAGTGCCTGCTAATTTGTGTGCATAATATGCTCAAATTTAGATTGCTATGAGATATTTTCCAGGCGCTATTCTTACTCTAGCTGCGGTTACTAAGTCCACGCAGACGAAGTCGCTGGCAAAAGCTAGTATCTTTATAATATGTAAATAGTCTCACAGGAAGGTCAATAAGGTTTGTGTTGTTACAATACGAATGAACCTAGGACGAATCTAGGACCTTACCATATATATGCAAAGCTAATTTGTGTGCATAATATGCTCAAATTGAATAATTGCTATAAGACTTTCTCCAGGCGCTATTCTTACTCTTGCTGGGGTTACTAAGTCCACGCAGACGAAGTCGCGGGCAAAAGCTAGTATTATAAATGCGAAAGTATGTCTGTCTGTGTGTTACCTCTTCACGCTTAAACCGCTGAACCGTTTTGGTTTAAATTTAGCATGGATATAGTTTCTCAGGGAGAAGGACATAGGATAGTTTTTATACCGAAAATCATACCTTAAGAGGGTGAAAAGCGGGGTGGAATCTTGAGATGATTAATGAATGCCTGATAATTTGTGTGTATTATGTTATGTTCAAATTGAATGATTGCTATTAGACTTTCTCCAGGCTTTAAACTTACACTAGCTGCTGTTACTGACTCCACGCAGACGAAGTCGCGGGCAAAAGCTAGTAATTTATAAATAATGTTTGCGTCATACGCTCGTTGACCACCATAGGTACTTGAGTGTCCGAACTGTCCGATAATGACAACGAGGCAATTACAGAACGTAATCGAGTATCACAAGTTGGAGTCCCCGGCGGCCGCGGCGGGGGGTTATGGCTTGCCCGCCGTCTCCGCCAGCCACACTATTGATAAACGCGGTCAGGCCCCAATTTCACCACGGTGACACGTGCGACAATTGTCGAAATCACTATTACTGACGTCACATGCCTCCATAGGCTACGGTAACCGCTTACCATCGAACGGGCTGTGTGCTTGTTTGCCACCAACATTTTAATAGAAAACTCCATTATATCGCCAATAAATAAGTACTTACTTTGCGATGCTAATGACAATTGTCACAAGAAACACGACAATTGTCGCAAAATTCCGACACAGAACTTATTTCCTGTCAAGAATTACCGAAAATTCTTATAAATCTTGTGACAATTGTCGTCATCATCATCATATACGTACCTGTTTTTTGCCGATATAATAAAGTTTTTTTAAATATTACAATGATGGTGGCAAACAGGAATACAGCCCGCCCGATGGTAAGCGGTAACCGTAGCCCATGGATGCCTGTGACGTCAGCAACATTGATGTTTTACAATTGTCGCACCTGTCACCGTGGTGAAATTGCGGCGTCAGGCCGCGTAGTCAACACGCCAATAGCTAACGCTCCGTAGCGATCGAAACGCAACTGTCACTGTCGCACTAATATGGAAGAGTGATAGAGAGACACAAAGCGTTTCGTTGTCGAAGCGATAGCGATTGTCACCTTGGCTAGGCCAGGGGCCCATTTCTCGAACAATATTAGGCTAACTGTGTCAACCTCTGTCCTAATAATTGCCCAAAACTCAGTACCACTAACAATATCAAGTACCTAGGTGTTATCATCGATCAGCATCTTAACTTTACCCATTGAATCTCTGACGGCTAGAGTTAGAAAGTTAATTAATGTTTTTAAAAACCTAAGACATGCGGCAAATCGGACTCCTATTAAATACGTTTATCTTGCACTTTGTCAATCACTGCTAGCAAAGATAGATATAACTCCGTAATAGATGGATACAGTCTAAGGAAAAAACGTGCCTCGAAAATCAAGAAGATTTGATTCTCGTTCAGAGGGCGCTACTAGTTTTGGCCTACAGTCGTATAGATGGCGTTGACGGTTTCGTTTGTTATTTAACAATTTTAACGCATATCAGTGAAAGAACATGGGTCAAAATCATAAAAATAACTAATGCAAATAAAAAAAATCATTTATCTATATTTAAATACATTGTATCGTATTTTTATAAATCTTCATTTTTAGTTTTAAAGTGTGTCGACAGATGGCAGTGAATTTACTGGGGTTACAAAATTTACTATGACAGTACCGCTCTAGTATAAGTTACTCTATGCTGCTAGTATACTGTATCACGTCCTGGGGAGGAGCTAACGAGACAACGATCATCGACTTAGAAAGAGCTCAGAGGGCAGTTCTCAAAGTTAGCACTTTCCGTCCCTTACGTTATCCCACGGCCCAATTGTTGACCGAGTGTAAAGTTCTCAGCGTTCGACAGCTATTCGTCTTGAACACAGTAGTAAAACAACATTTACTCATGGGTATGACCCTGATAACCCTCAGATCTTATCTGGCAAGCGACGTGCAGACATTGTTTGCACCAAAGATTAATTCCGCTCCGCAAGCACACGTAAGTTTTTCTGTTTCCTCGGCTCTTTCCTTTACAATAAATTCAATCTGTTATTAAATATTTACCCAATGCCCAGTAAAGTCTGCATAAGAGCTGTACAAACATTGCTCATCGGCAAGACGTACGAGGACACAGAAATGCTACTAGAAGTAGTTACATAGAAGTTAAGTAAAGTAGGACAGATCTATATTACACTGTACAAATTAATTATTTATTTATGTCACCAATTAACTTTCTAGACAGTAGAAGATTAGTCATAGTCACTTAGTTTATTGTTATTATAAATAACCATTTTGTCTGGTAAGCATTTACCCACTGATACATTGACCTTAGTTTAGGTATTGTTATCAAATTTCCATGAGCGACAGAAAATACAAATTCGTTCGGTATTAAAGTTTTTAACTTGACCTGTAACAACTTCGTATTATTAGATTGTCCCATTAAAAATGAAGTAATAAACCAAAGAACGAAAAATAATGTATTATACAGATATTTTTTGTATGATGGAAAAACCGGTTTTGAGCCTTGGTTGTGTGGCCGCCGGTGCTGCGTGTGTACTGCCAATTCACGTATTACGGAACAAATATGAGATAAGATTAATATGCTCTTAATCTGCCGTCGAGAGATAGACATGATTCTGTTACTTTCATTAAATGAGTTCTGCTAATCATTTCTTTTTCTTCATCTTAGGAGTAAAAGGGGCTTTTAGTTTGAGTTGAAGTACTCGCATATATGTTATATGGAATATTGGTCTCTCTTTTGATACTTATATTATATAATTGATATTGCTCAATATGCAAAATTTATTAAATTTAGAGATATTTTCATTATAAAGTTGCAGATTGTAGAAAAAAATATTTGTTTTCCATAAGACGCTCTATGTCTCAGTGTACTGGTAGTCGAACATTCGGACTTTGTTGTCGATTTTTGACCGAATACTTGGTTTTTCATAGGCGGCACTATCATTTAGAGCCTCAAGCAAACAAACAAAAGTAAGGATTTGGGTCAAAATCAACAAAAAAGTCCGAATGATGGACTAGCTACTAGTAAACTCTGACGAAGATAGTCTTATAGTTTTTTTTTTATGGATGATATGAGTTTAGATGTAAAGCTTTGATTGAAAATAATACTCAAGATACTAAATTACAATTATAATACAAAATTATATTGTTTTCGTAAGTTGTTACGTTTTTATAAGAATTTCCGTGAGGTAGTAAAAAAGACAATTTTCATGAGATTTTTTTTAATACTCCAATATTATTTAAGTAAAGGTCACCCGTTGACCACGAACGCTGTAAAGAGTTCGAAACGTCGGGATGTATTATAAATTCAATATACGCGATATAATCCGTTTTCACAGTTTTATTTCATATTTAATATTGTTCCTGTTGAAAGCTATCCTATGACTTTACTCGGGACTCAAACTTTCCCCATACTCATCTAATCCAGTAGGGATAAATTACGTACTCATAACTAAGTTTTTTTGAGATCAAAAGACACGGCCATGACACCTCAAGTTTAAGCTTTTATTAAATATACTTATCTTCCAATAAGATTCAATCTTCCTAACGTCAGTAAACTGATTTCCTTTTTCCCTGTAAAGATCAGAAAGATATAAAACTTGAAGGACAAGTGAACCTGCGCCAACAATTTCTCTGCAGAACAACTTTCTTATCTTATGTTTCTACTCTGAGTTTGCAATTGCATTCTTTGTAACCACTAGCGTTCGCGTCAGATCTTAACTCGCTTCTAATCAGTATCTTAACTCAGAAATTGGTGTCAAACAATAACCAGACATCCAGACAGTAGGTTCCGACACTTGAAGACACAGAATAATATAACATTTATTTAAAACAGATAAATAGCTAACATATAAAATTTAAAAACTAAAAATAAATAAAACTAAGCTTAAAAAACTAAAAACTATTCCCCTGCGGCATGGTGCCATAGATGCTGGCAGCATTTCCTCGCTGTATCGCAATGCTTACTCTTTGTGCGAGGAAGCTGCCAGCTCTACGATCACTGGTGACGTCTACTATTATTTCAGATAATTCCTTAAAAACTAGACACAGAATTATATTTGAGAACATTTTAACTTTAAGGTGCGTAAAGTGGACATCTGTACAGTAGAATAATTTGATAGCACAAATCTCAAGGCACATCGCAGTTTCTTTCGTTGTGTTAATGAATTTTATCGAGTGTATCTACTTGGAGAGGTTCTTATAGGTTTTTTGGCATAAATAGGTTTAAAGTTACAGAGTTAAAACGAACGAAAACGAGCACTGTTCACTCACTACCTACACTGCACTGCCCCCTTTAGGCGGGCCAGGATAGATTCGTATTAAATCAGTTGAGGTTTGGCCTTAATCTGAGTAAGTACGACTCTAAGGTTGCCAGTTTCTATTTAATTCGGATTCTAAATAGGTTTCATTATGAATAGGGCATTTTCTAAGTTATCCAAGTTCCACTTCAGATTCTCAGTATGCCGAATTCTGAGTAGGACAGAAAATTACATATTAGAATCTTAGTATGTGTAATTCCGAGTACGACCGATTATAAAAAAAAAATTAAAAAATTATCCACAAAATATGTACCATTATGCCAAAATAGATACTTGTCCATTGAACATTTCCTTCTTACCCTGAGTCGACGGAGCCCCGCTATGCGGGGCTCCTATTTCTCGGCGCTTTGCCCTTCGGGCATCTAAAGCAACCTAACGAACCTAACCTACCTACCTATTGATTTAGTGTGACGTTATTCATCATTAAAAGATTCTGTTCAATTTCTTGATCGAATCGTTCCTAATCGGATGAAATAAGAAAAACTGCATTAGTCCTAATCCAACTCGTTACCAATCTGACGTAGATTTTGATTTTGATTTTGATGATTTATTTGTCAATATGGGTTACAGAGGTCTTAAAACTATTTACAATATGTAATTACATAGGATCTCCACATTGTGCCTACAAACTGGCATACATATTTAATTAAACTAGCCTAAGTCCAGGCATATTATATTAGCTTAACTATTAAGGAACTCGCCCACACTTCTTTTGCAATTAAACACTTCACTTGACCAGGCGCGGCTTCCTCTAAGGAGCGCTTGTGCAGTGCACTCCCATAAAATTATAGTGCCTAATTAATATATTACTCTTTAAGATCTATCGTACAAAAGTCAATACCAATTAAATAATTACCTTTATTCATTATAAGTTTATAGACGGCCTATACTACTCGGCCTACTCCTATAATTTCATAGGAATCATAGGTAACGCGCGAAGCGGAGCGCTTTGGATTGCGCTCCTATGAAAAAGATTTAGTACATAAAATCAATAGGAAATTCAATGAGAGCGAAAGAGAAGTTTCGCTACAGTTCCGCACGTGAAACAGAAGATTTTCTATGAAGAAAGAGGTAAAATTGGAGCGGCGCTCCGTAGCCCGTTTGACCTTGCGCCCTCTCGTCGAATGCGCGCGCATTGTGTGCGCCATATTGTCACTTGTTTGTAAACAGACCTTAGTTAGTAGTCAATTTTAAAGTACGCGCGTGAATGGAATTTTGGCATTTTTTTATTATAAATAATTAACCAAGAGTTTAAGCAGTAAGTGCACATAATTTGTTTGTTGTGAGGTGTTTAAAATGAATGAATTTAACGGGAGAATGTGAAAAAAGTTTACAAAATCGACTCGAGTTCAATATAAAATATTGAACTTTCGTAACAATGTTCGTCAAAAACAATAACTTATATGTCATTAAATAAGATCAATATGAAAAAACACCGTGGTTGTGTTATGTCGCTGTGATAAAAGTAACTAGGTGTCTTAGTTTATCGTGTTACCTACCTAAGTACATGTATGTACCTAAGTATATGTCTTGTTTGGAGCGGGCGCGGGCGGGCCGGGCGACGGCTGTGCGGTGAGTTTGCTTGGACCGAAACCGATGTGTTAACAATTTAGCACATATTTCCATAAAATTTGAAAACAACATTCACAACCTAGAATCCATTTGTAAAATGAACTGCAGTTAGCGTCTATCGGTCGTCAAGATATTCGTAATAGCGAAATTCTATAAGAGAGTTCAATGACCGTATTTTGTGTCGGTTAATTCAATGTGTAGTTTTTTACTGTGATAGTGAACACCCATAATATAGAATCACCAGCCGCCGCTGCACTTGACAACTTAATATGTACTCATTTACTCCGAAACCAAAGCGCGTAGTAGCCGATAGAATAGCGACATCTACTGTGAAATTGAGCAACTAAACATTACATCAAGGCACTCTACTTAGTATCAAAGTACTGGGTGTTACTTAACTGTGGATACTCGAGAGAATTACTGCAGCTACTTGTTCAAATGAAAAAACTTTCCTGACTCCCGATGTGGCGCTGTTACTATAAAATTTAGGTATCCCCCCCCCCCCCTAAATGATGAATTACCGTAAGCGAGGTCGGAAGCGTGGCTAAAAGCGTATCGAACCATGCTTAGTGTAAGTTTCTGTAGCTACTACGAACTAAAACCGAACACATGAAAAATCCGTAAACGCCTAAATGACTAATTGACTGAGCGAAGTGAGCGTTTCTTATTCAACTCGGTCAAAATATTTTCGTAGGTCCGGTAGTTGTAACTACCCTACAGTTTACAGGTTTGATGGGTTTTAAGCACAGCCCACGTATTCTAAAGACATAGCATAGTCCCGCTACCCCCTCTACCACGCATACGGTAGCTTTACTCGATAAATTTTCGAATTTCGAATCACGCCACCAATCCTACTTCAGTCGGGGGACCACGTGTCTTTGAACGGACCAATCACGGCACGGGACTCGCTCACCTCGTCCCCCGCATTTTTGGCAGTATCGGTTTCATCAGAGTCATTATTCTGAGGGTTTCATGAAATAATTGCTCTATACGAGTTCTTTAGAAATAGGTGTTCTGTGGTTTTGAGAGAAGAGTACCTATTTTAGTTCAATATTATATTCGGGACTAACCCAATTGTTTATTTAGTCACTTAAGACAACTCAAGTGTGCAATAAACAACCGATACGCTAAGATAAGATACATCACAAATCACAATAAAATTGGTCTGGATTGGCTGAATAATAAAAACCGGACAAGTGCGAGTCGGACTCGCCCACTGAGAAGTTACGCACTTTTTAGTATTTGTTGTTATAGCGGCAACAGAAATACATCATCTGAAAATGTCAACTGTCTAGCTATCGGTTCATGAAATTCAGTATTCAGTATTCATTTATTTCTTGCTTCCATGGTAAATTTTTGGGTAGTATTTACATAATTCTTATGGTATCACATGGACACTGAATAGGGTGTCATATCATACAGATAATTTAATTAAATTACAGTTACTTAATATATCTAGTGGCTTTTACAAACTTATAACTATGTATATAAACTTTCTATATAACACAAATGTATTACTAGTAACAACAATAATTATAATTTATAACGATAAATAGGTTCATTATTATGCACAACGACGGGACTTAGTCGCGTAAAAAAAAGGTTTATTGTGGGACGACCTATGGCTATAATTTCCTTTCTTCCATAAATACGGTTATTGTATAATATGGTTTCTTTATAGTTATAAATATTACAGCCTGGTGACAGACGGACAGAGGAGTCTTAGTAATAGGGTCCCGTTTTTACCCTTTGGGTAAGGTATAATCAAATTCCGTGGTAAATGTGTAATGTCAGCAAGCTATGTCCGGGTCGAGCAGCATGGCCCAGCGCGCGTACTGCTCGTGCACACGTGCCTCCATGACCACGGAGCGGCGCGCGGCGCACGCGGCGCCCGTCGCCAGCAGCAGCTCGGGCGCGTGCGCGACGCGGACGCCGGCGCGGGCGGCCACCACTCCTGCAACGACCGTAGGCTTCACAATGACACGTACCATGTTGCGCTAATGTTTTCCCCCCTTTAATACAAGACCACGCGCTCAGGCACAAAAGAAATAATGGCTTTTGTTTAACAGAATGCCATTGTTAGTACAGGTAAGTGAACGAGCTCAGTAGAGATAGCGTTAACTATGATCGTAGGATGTATTGTTGCGCCGATAAGCTTTTCTAACGTGAGCATAGCAAACGCGCGGCTGTTTTATGCGATAAACGCTGTGTTGAACGCCGCATGCGTTCAACGGAATGTAAGAAAACCGGCCAAGTGCGAGTCGGGCTCGCGCACGAAGGGTTCCGTACCATTACGCAAAAAAACGGCAAAAAAATCACGTTTGTTGTATGGGAGCCCCACTTAAATATTAATCTTATTCTGTTATTAGTATTTGTTGTTACAGCGGCAACAATCATCTGTGAAAATTTCAACTGTCTAGCTATCACGGTTCGTGAGATACAGCCTGAAGACCACTTCGTTTCTTAATTTCGGTGACTCGATTTTTTTACCAAAGGAGCCCATCGACCTGGATCGCCTTCTATAGGAAAACATCCCGGCCCTGATGGCTTGACTCGAACTTATGAAATACGAACAGTGTCTGGTGTTATACAAAGACCTATAACTAAATTATGTGGTTTGCCTTGTGTAAAGGACTCCGTCCTTTCCGGGGGAGTATGTTCAAGTTAATTAATACTATTTTTTGCTTACGCCATCTACTATGTACTACTATGTACAATAATGTATCTACTATGTACAATAATTTAAAGTCCTAATTTTGCATGTGAACCTATCAATCTTATGTGCTAATACTCATTACCGCGCACAGATGGCGTTACGGGTCCTAAAAATCATCAATTGTATTTGTTTACTTCAATAAAGTCTTGCACTACCTATCTGCATGAACGCTGCATTTTTAATTCTCCCACATCTCTTATCGACCGGTACAAAAGTGGTCCTTTGAACCGCGGAGTCATAGTAATAGGGTCTCGTTTTTACCCTTTGGGTAAGGAAACCTAAAAATATGGTTGTTTGTAAAGTCGCTTCACGGTCGATAATTCTGCGCGATAACGTCATAAGAAAACATTGATGAAAAGGCCGTAACGTTACCATTTAGATTGGATTGAATTTAGATCCGCACCGAGAACCAAGTTCGTTGGTATAGCCAGCTGTGAAACAGCAAGAAAAGCTCCCTAGAAGATGGACCAGATCCACTCAAGATAGCAGAGACCGTTGAATGGGAGAGGCTTGAAAGTGGATGTCTTTCTGCATATGTAGGCCGAGCACATGATTGACGCGACAGTATCTCGCCGCGAGATAGGCTACCCGTCTTTTACTAACTGTATGAATTAAAGGGGGACGGGTAGTCTATGTCGCGGCGAGATACTCTCGCGCCAATCATGTGCTAGCCCGGCTGATAATGGTGGTGACATAGAACAAGGAAGATGATGACCTTTTCTTAACTTACCCATAAACACATCTTCTAGACGTACGTACCGCGCGCTTGGAGCGACTTCGAGCAGCGCCGGCACCGCGTCGCCACTCACCAAATACCCATGCCCCACTGCGTATGTCGGGTATCTCGCCCCGGGGTACTCTTCCTCCGGGACGGAGTACTTGAACCGCTTGTCTCGCGGCGGCTTTATGTTCTCCAACACTTCCCCCAAATAGTGTTCGTCGTGTTGTGGTCTTCGATAAAGCTGAGCAGCTGCTCGATGTTGACGAACATGTCGTCATCCGTTTTGAACAAATGAGGAGCTAGCGGGCAGTGGGCCGCGAACCATTCCAGCATCGACAGTGATTTTAGGGGTAGGTTTAGGTAGGTATCTTCGAAGCGGGCTTCGATGAGGTCTCGATAGCGAGCGTCTTCGTCGAGTCAAAGATAGATATAACTCCGTAATAGATGGATACAGTCTAAGGACAAAACGTGCCTCGAAAATCACGAAAATTTGATTCTCGATCAGATGGCGCCACCAGTTTTGGCCTACACTCGTATAGAGGGCGTTGACTGTTTCGTTTGTTATTTATAATTTTAACGCATACCAGTGAAAGAACATGGGTCAAAATCATATAAAAATAATTAATGCAAATAAAAAAATAATTTATCCATATTTAAATACATTTTATCGTATTTTTATAAATATTTATTTTTAGTTTTAAAGTGTGCCGACAGATGGCAGTGAATTTACTGGGGTTACAAAATTTACTATGACAGTAACGCTCTAGTATAAGTTACTCTATGGTCGAGTATTGCGTCGCGCAGGGGCGGAGGCGTGACGCCGAGGAGGAAGGCGAGCGCGACGTGGTTGGGGCGCGCCGCTAGCGCCCAGGAGTCGTAGCACGGTACGCTTATCACCATGCCTGTCACGTTCTAACAAATATGTAAGTGCGAAAGTGACGGACTTAGTGATAGGGGAAACCATGCTGCGCGGGCAGGTGGCGCGGATGGCGTCGCGCGCCGCGCGGTGCGCCGGCGCTGACGCCACGAGGATCACGAGGCCGGTGCGCGCGCCGCGGTCGGGGCACAGCTCGCCGTGTGCCCGCGTATGTCCCGCTACGTATCGCGATCGCATCATCATAGCACGAGGAACTGAGTTTTGGCCATTTAATACCTAAGGGACCATGTTTATTAAATAAATTTTATTTTAAAATAACCACGTTTGACTAACTGATTTGCAATACCTATTGTGTAGGACATAGGTCCTTTTTGCATAAATATTAGAGGTTAATATAAATGTTGCTTGTATTTTTCATGTCACTATATGATGTTATTGTAAATGTTGTATTGACATAGTACATTTTTGACAATAGCTCAACTAAGTTATTACGATACAACGTTATACCACAACTTTAAAAGAAAAACTTGTTAAGCGCCAATATAATACATACTTCCTCAAATTCTTCGTCTTCGTTTTCCCAATCGGGCAGCATCAGGAACACGAGCATCGCGACGAGTAAGAACAACACAATTGTATTGATGTATTGTTTGCTTCGCTCGCGAGGCAACCACGGGGATCGCTCGGCTTTTCGAGGATGCATGAGCGAGGCAGCTAGCTGTTATCCTGTAAAGATTAGTCAGAGTGAGCAACGCGCTTGTATACACGCACTGTCAGCCTCGTCCGCGAGGCAACCACAGCGATCGCTCGGCTTTTCGGGGATGCATGAGCGAGGCAGCTAGCTGTTATCCTGTAAAGATTAGTCAGAGTGAGCAACGCGCTTGTATACACGCACTGTCAGCCTCGTCCGCGAGGCAACCACAGCGATCGCTCGGCTTTTCGGGGATGCATGAGCGAGGCAGCTGGCTGTTATCCTGTAAAGATTAGTCAGAGTGAGCTACGCGCTTGTATACACGCACTGTCAGCCTCTTCCGCGAGGCAACCACAGCAATCGCTCGGCTTTTCACGGATGCATGATCGAGGCAGCTAGCTGTTATCCTGTAAAGATTAGTCAGAGTGAGCAACGTGCTTGTAATACGCACTGTCAGCCTCGTCCGCGAGGCAACCACAGCGATCGCTCGGCTTTTCACGGATGCATGATCGAGGCAGCTAGCTGTTATACAGATAGGTAGGTAGGTTGTATATATATATTATTGGAGCGGCCTTGGCCTGGGTCAGGTGGAGAGTAGGAGTGGACTGTATGTATTTAAATAATAAAAATGATGGAAAAATAGAGATTTATTCTAAGAAGCACGTTACATGTTGAAGGCTAGAATTGAAGAGGTCGCTATAGTAACGAAAATCACTGTTGACACATATTTTAAATAAAGAACATAAGTTTATTTTTAATGTTGCTAACATTATTGCGCCTCGAGAATGAAATTTAATTAAATTAATTTAAAAGCGCATTAACATGAACAACATTTAACATGAGTCACATTAATGTATGCTTAGTAGACTTAAACATATTTATTATAAAATTAAGGTCACATTTTATGCTACGTACACGTACTTATAGCATAAATAACATAACATCATTATGTAATATTACATGTCAATCATATCTTATTTACTTTTAAAAGGCATGTTGAAGTATAACAGTGATGCAATGATTATGTTTAAATCATTAACATTCAACGAAATTAAATTAATAGCACTTAGACCGAGCGCATATAAATCAAACAAAAATCTTAGCAGATGTAAACAAAAGCTCTTTGTTTACACTAAAATGCATACATATGTATACCTTTATAATAGGCAATTAAGACACTTATAATACTAAAAATAAGGCCGTTATATATGTCTATAGGCAGTACACATATTTTTGTAATAGACCTATTGTGCGTATGACCGTTTGGCAAGCGTACCTCAACTGCGCGTACTATACCGTCCTTCCCCGGAAACAAGTTAGTTACCCTCGCCATAGGCCACTCGAGAGGAGGTCAATTGTCACTACGCAGTATGACTAAACTGTCAATAGCTACATTTGGCGTAACAGATTGCCATTTTGGTCGGTTTTGCAATTGATTTAAGTAATGTTTACTCCAATACTTCCAGAAGGTTTGCTTCATACTGTTTATAGTAGACCAGAACCTAAGCAAATTAGTGGGTTTAGTACTTACATCTTGTTCTGGGTAAGTGTTTAGAGGAGCACCAGTAAGGAAATGTCCTGGAGAGAGATATGAAAAGTCGTCTGGATCATTGCTTACCGCTGTAATGGGCCGTGCGTTAAGTACGCCCTCTATGTCAACAAGTACGGAATTAAGCTGTTCATAGGTAAGGAGACTTTTGCCTACGACACGTTTTAGGTGGTGCTTTGCACTCTTGACTCCGCTTTCCCATATACCGCCAAACACCGGACTATAGCTAGGAATAAAATGAAATTGTATACCCTTTTGAGCCGCGAATGATGTCACAGCTTGTTTATGGGTTTGAGAAGCATGCAGGCGACACAACTCAGCTAATTGATTCCTTGCACCCTTAAAGGTGGAGGCATTATCACAAAAGACCTCGCTGGGCAGGTTACGACAGGCTATAAAGCGCTTGAAGCAAGCGAGAAAGCAGTCGGTCGTTAAATCACTACAGAGCTCAAGATGCATGGCCTTTGTAGTGAAACAAACGAACAGAGCTATGTATCCCTTTCCAATTATTGATTTTCTGATGCGGCTGTTCTTGACTGAGACCGGCCCAGCGAAGTCGAGGCCTACCCTCTGGAACACGCGCGAAGCAGTGACACGTGGTGCTGGCAAGGAACCTATCAACTGAGCCGTTGCAGCCGCCTTCAGTCTGAAACATATTACACACTTATGTATAATCTTTTTTACAGTGCGTAAACCATCTACTATCCAAAACCTCTGCCTGAGAGAACATAAGACTAACTTCTGCCCTGCATGTAGTAAACATATATGCTCATTTCTTACAAGTAAGTTTGTTATAGGTGACTGTTTTGGCAATATTGCCGGATGCTGTGCAGCATAAGGAAGCGATGCGTTTTGCAATCGACCACCGACTCGTATAATGCCTTCGCTATCGAGGAAGGGAGTTAGCGGTTTTAAATTACCTTTAAGTTGCTTGTCAGATTGCAGCATTTTTAAGTCATCTGAAAAGAATTGAGCTTGCTCATGCTTGACTATTAACATGAGAGCCTTGTTGAGTTCGACTACAGTTAAGAAGCCTTTAAGATTCTGAGAAGTTGGTTTGACATTATTGCAAAATCTAAGGATATATGCAAAAACACGAGTCATTTTTGCTATAGTAGAGAACTTTTTTATTATTTCAAACAGATCAGGGTTGTGTACCGTGGTTGTAAGGCACAGAGCACTAGTATGATCAGGTTTCAGTTCGGGTAATTCAATAGGCATGGGTGATTCTTCTGAAAATATTAAATTTTTATTATGCAGGAATGACGGGCCATGCCACCATAAGGCGTGGCCTGCGATATCTTGAGGCAAGAGACCTTTGCTGAGGCAATCTGCCGCATTGTCGTAAGTATTCACATAATGCCAATGATAGCCATCTGTCAACTCTTTGATGGTTCGGACCCTATTTGCGACGTATGTCAACAATTTTGCAACGTCTGTCTTTAGCCATGCTAGTACTATTTGACTGTCGGAGAAGAGATGGATTGCATGAATGTCAAATTTTATTGTGAGAATGTCATAAACTCGTTTGACCAGACCAGATAAGAGCAAGGTAGCATTCAATTCAAGTCTTGGAGTGCTCAGTAATTTGTTACAGGGATTAATTCGTGACTTTGAACACAACAGCTCAGTGCGTACATTATCATGCTCATCTATCGTGCGCAAATACAGACAGCAGCCATAGGCCACTGACGAGGCATCAGCGAATCCGATCAGCTGATTGACCACTGTTTGCTGCGATTTGACACAACGCGGTACGACTACTGGGTCCATCAGAGAGAGATCATCAATAAAGTCAGTCCATACTTTACGAATGTTATCTGGAGGAGTAGAATCCCAATTCAGATCATGATCTGCCCATAGCATTTGCATAATAACTTTTGCGCGAACGAAAAGTGGACCTAATGGATCGTAAAATTTGCTTATATAGCTTAAAATGTCGCGTTTACAATCGTTTGAACTATTGTATGGCTCAGGGCATGTGCTTTTGAAGACATCACACTTGACATCTAGGCGAATACCTAGTGTCTTCACAAAGGCATGATCTTTTTGGAGGTCTACTTCTCCTAAGTAGTGACTTTCTTTGGGTACACTCTCTAAGACTGGCATGCAATTTGAGGCCCATTTGTGTAAGTGAAAACTTCCCAGATTGAGCATTTTGACTAACTGTGATTGCGTTTGTACTAGTTCTTGTTCAGAGCTGCAAGATACTAGAATATCATCAACATATGTGTTGTTTCTTATAGCTGACGCTGCCAACGGCATAAAATGTTCGTTTCTTTCTGCAAGATCACTGAGACATTTTGTGGCTAACCAGGAACTTGGTTTCATACCGTAAGTTACTGTGTTAAGCTGAATGCACTTTATGTCTTCATTTTTGGACTCTCGCCAAAGAATGTTTTGCAGTGATCGTTGAGCTGGATTCAAACTAACACAGCGGAACATTGATTTTATGTCACAAATAAAAAAGAATTTGTCAGCTCTGAACAATATGAGGATGTCAAACAGATCTCTCTGCACCACAGGGCCATTTAGAAGCATATCGTTCAAAGAAATCTTCTTATTTGTGCGCATTGAAGCGTCGAAAACACATCGAAGTTTTGTAGTCCGTGCTTCTAAGCGAATCACGGGGTGATGAGGGACAAAGTTCACAGGATCTTTAGTCAAATCATATTTATTTATGTCAATGTACTCTCCATGCTTTAAATCAACATATTGGTCAATAAATTTTTTGTATTCAGTGAAAAGAGCTTGATTTTTTGGCATATGCAACCTCTTTTCTAGATTAAGAAACCTATTGAGTGCTAAGTGAAAAGATTCCCCTAACTCAGAGTTAATTTGCTCTAAAGGGACCTTGGTGGGCAGTGAGACCTCATATTTATTATCCACTAGCTTTGTGGTTTCCCTAAAAAGCTTTTCACAGTAATCTTGCTCTGGTAATTTTTCTGGGAAAATTTCAGGTACTTTTTCAGTTTCCCAAAATGCACTTAACTGTTCGCTTAAATTGTCATCGCATTCACTACAAAACAAAGATACCTGATTAGAATTTCTTGCAGGTAGCTGCGTGCGGCCAGCGATGATTACGCCAAATGGTGTCTGCACTAGCGTAGGTCCTTGTGACGTAGCGGCACATGCTACTGAATTACTCAAAGCTGCAGCGCTCAAGGTTGTAAAGCTCGGTGCCGGAGTACTTGCAGTGCCCGCAGTCACAATAGGCTGTTTAGTTGCTTGCTCTCCATTATCGAGCTTCATTTGCGGCAGGAGAATCTGAAAGAAAATGCCAGCATCTAGCAACAAATCCACATCACCAGGCTTATTAAAGTCTTCATCGGCCAATTTACAATTAGTAGGCAATGCGATGTGCGAGATGTCAATAGGAATTTGTGGCAATCTTGCTGTTATTTTATCAACAACATGGCAAGTGACATTTACTATGAATGGATAAACAGCAGAATGCACGTCAAGGTTTATGCATTTATCCATCGCATGCTTAGCATTCTTGATGCCAGTAATTTCAGACCTAGTATTTTGCATTGGCAATTTCAATAAGTCTGCAATCTTTTGTGTTATAAAGGATGCTTGTGAACAACCATCTAATAAAGCCTTGCAATATATAACTAACCCTGACTTGGTGATTAGTTTGACACGAGCAGAAGGCAAGAGTATATGGGTTAGACTCGATGTTGCAGACAAAGCTACAGGAGTAGGAGAATCGTCTTGATGCAACAAACTGAAAATGAAATTTACATTTGCGCTTGTGTTGCAACAAACAAATTTTGCACAAGTTGTTAGTTGAAGCGAACTCTATACGTTTTTGAGGAGAAGCTAATTTAAAACTCGGGCAATTATATATTCTGTGTGCAGACTTACAGTATGAACATTGCAGCTGAGGCTGATGCGCTGGCGGCTTTGCTTGTGCAGCTACAGGATGGCTGACAAAGCCCTGCAAAGGCCCCTTCTGCACATCAGTGTTTTCAAATGCTAGGGCACGTTTTTCCACGTAACCTAGGAATTCCTTTACCGTGGGAGACACATTATTGTTACGTTCCAGTTGGAATGCCCTGTACGTAGGGAGGTCGATTTTCTTCGAGAGGATGCAGATGATTATAGCATCCCACTTGTCCACAGGCTCCCCCAGGTTTTTTAGAGCAGCAAGATGCTGTTTTACAACTGAAAGAAAACTTCGCAAATTAGTGACGTTTGATCGTGTTATTGAAGGCATATCTAGTAGTGAACTTATGTGTTCATGCGTAATTCTGACTGTATTGTCGTATCTTTCTTTTAGCAAGCACAATGCTTCTGGGTAGCTATTGTCTTCTAATGGTAGATTTTTTATCAAATCGAGAGGTTCATCACTTAAAAAACCTTTAAGATAATATAGCTCTTGCACTGCTGAAAAAGAAGTACACTTATCAATCATGGCTGTGAACATGTTTATAAATTCGTAATATTCTGTGTATTTACCTGTGAATGTTTTTATCACGACCCGAGGCAGTTTGAGACTCCTGCGCTGCTGTTGGTAGCGTTCACTTGAGGAGGATCATCCCTTAGGCGGATAACATTTATGATGCTATCTAACTGCGCTACTAAAGAAATGTAGTTCTCTTCAACCTCCTCATCATCGGTGGCGAGAGTAGCTGGCGGGGAGGAAAACGAGACAACCTTGCTAGTAAGACGCTCATATTCACAAAAGGCCTCTAGAAGTCTAGTTTTTTTTGCTAACGCTAACTCTATCGGCGAATTTAAGAGCGCTTCTCGGTCCAAGTTGTTTTTTAAACGTGTAATTGAGCCTTTAGCGCGTCCTCGCGCTACTATAACCTCTTTCTGTTCGGTCTCTGTCATTTTTGCAATTACAATTTTGCTATAAAATGCTTTAAACAATCACTACACTTAAATATTACACTACTATAATATACCAATACACGAATGTCGAATTCACGAGTAAAGAAATTAAATAGTTCATTCAAAAACAAAACGGATAATATTGGCGTCGTCACGTCAGTCGCTGTGTTGAAACGCAATGTTGCTGTACTTGCTGTTGCGTTCTCGGCGTTCACGTACGGCGCTGCGATTGGTCGAGGAACTCGAAGATTGCGCAGGGCTGCCGCCCGCACGAGCACGAATGGATGCGTTCAAGTATTGCACGTTGACCACGATGTACGACGTATTTTGTTGCACGCGCTTTTATGATAGCGTTAATTGGTGCATCATAGCATTTCATATGAAATATGAATCTTGCTTTGCGTTATTCTTCGTATTGCGCCGCTCGGCTTTACAAGACGGCGAAAGAAAAACGATAATTATTGCATTTTTTCTTCTTTGATTGCGCCGCTGGCGAGAAAAAATATATTATAATGCGTTCTTTATCTTTTATACTGCGCCGCTCAGCTCTTCAATAAGTCGGCGAGATAAAGAATGATTTCTGACCTTCAAATTTCAATGTAATTTATTGCGTGATTCCATCTTCGGCGCTGAATTTTTCCATCGAAGGACCATATGGATTTATTTAAATGAAAAAAATGATGGAAAAATAGAGATTTATTCTAAGAAGCACGTTACATGTTGAAGGCTAGAATTGAAGAGGTCGCTATAGTAACGAAAATCACTGTTGTCACATATTTTAAATAAAGAACATAAGTTTATTTTTAATGTTGCTAACAATTATTATTATATATATACAAGAATTGCTTGTTTAAAGGTATAACATTGTTATTGGTAAATCGATTCCAACCATTATGGTTGGGAACGAAAGACTGGAGGTGGTCGAGCAATACGTGTATCTTGGACATATTCTATCATTTGACAAAACACATCAGAAGAAGGAGATCTCCAGGAGAATCCAGCTGAGTTGGGCGGCATTCAATAAACTAGCGGACATCCTCAAACCCGTTAACATTCCACAATGCCTGAAAACTCGTCTCTTTAACCAATGTGTCCTGCCCATCATGACCGTGCCGAGACATGGACGCTCACGAAGGAGGCTGTGCATAAAATCCGAGTGGCACAGAGAGCCATGGAGCGCGCCATGCTCGGCATCAAACTTCAAGACCGAGTGAGGAATGCCGAGATCCGACGCCGCACCAAAGTGCAAGACGTCGGATACGTCATTACCAAACTTAAATGGAGCTGGGCGGGACATGTTGCCAGACAGAGTGATGGCAGGTGGGCCAAAATGTTAACGGAATGGTGGCCGCTTTCAGACGAAAGGAGTGCCTGGCGTCCGTTGGCTCGTCACTTCGGTCACTTCTGGATGAGATTGGCTCAGGACCGGGATAAGTGGCGTACGCGAGGAGAGGCCTATGCTCAGCAGTGGGCGATAGTAGGCTGGTATGAATGAATGAATGAATGATAACATTGTTAAGTACCTACGTTTAAGTTTATCTCCAAGGTCTGTGTTCACGGGGCGGTCACTTTTTCTAAATTTATTTTTGTTATTAGATAGCCGAATGGATTCCGGACTACTTTTAAAACAACCACACCGCTAAAACGACTAAGAACTTGTTATTTTATAAATATTTTTAATTGCAAATGTGCCGCGTGAATAAACACACAAGCATATATGATTAGATATTATTATGGTCATTCATAATTAAAGTAATCGCAACTAATGACCAACACTAATGTTACTTAATGTATATTTTAAGGTAATTATATCAAAAAGATAAGAAGAAAAGGTTATTGGACAATTGGACGTAGTTACGCGAAAACGTTCCAACCCACAGCGACCCCATTTTGAGATAAACGCAATTTTGTGTTTTAGCGGTACACTTTTTCCCTGTAATTATTTCAGGCAAATACTATTGGTTTTACTGTGGAATGCCAAACTGGTTATTGGATGATATGCATATTTTTTGTAAATACATAATACAAGGGGCATATAAATAGGTAAAACGAGTTTGAAACGTTTTCGCTAAATTTAATTTTGTATGAACCTTGTTAAATAGCAATTATGCATAAACGTTCCAAAACGAATTTAAGTGTATTATTTTATAAATATATATCTAAAATAAATTTAATATGTAAAATAATAAATAACAATGAGGAACGTACAAAAACAAAAAAAAAAATTGAAAATATATTACAAAAAAATAGGATGTGATCTTTTGAGCTTAGAACCTATGCCAAAAATTAGCTGATATGGTTCCAAAAGTTATCAAAAACTTATATTAAACATTAAATCATCATCGTATTCTATGATCTCGAAGACCGGAACTCCACCAAACCCATCAACATCATCAGTAGCTTCTTCAGAACTTTGAAGCGTTCTATAAAATTGAAGGCAATCCTCAGGTATGTAGTGGTACATGGATTGTAAGCACTAATTTCGCTGGAGCAATCGGTTTGCCATTAGGCCACAATAAACAAAAATCAGATTCTTTTATGTATTGCAGTTCTCGCTTTATTCTTTTATTAATTTTCAACTCATTGGTCGACAACGAAGGTGTCGCAAAAGGCACGGTTGGCTGTGCATAGAGGGGTGCTGGTGCCTACACTTATGTATGGTAGCGAAAGTTGGGTATGGCAGAAGAGGCATCAGAGCCAAGTGAATGCAGTGGAAATGAGAGCGTTGAGAAGTGTGTGTGGTGTGAGATTACAAGATAGAATTAGGAACAGTGTGATAAGGGAAAAGTGTGGACTGAGCGAAGATGTAGTGACAAAAATTGAGAAAGGTATGTTGAGATGGTTTGGACACGTGGAAAGAATGAGTGAAAGAAGGCTAACAAAGAGAGTGATAAGGGAGAGGTAGAAACGGGAGTTGGAAGGGGCAGACCTCGGCGGACTTTCTCTGATCAGATCGGGGAAATCCTGAAGAAAGGCGAGGTCAAGAGCACCCTAATCCGGCGAGCGTGTATGAGGAATGTTATGAAAGTGAAGGAAGCGAAAGAGGTATGTCAGGATCGTAGCAAGTGGAAATCCGTGGTCTCTGCCTACCCCTCCGGGAAATAGGCGTGATTATATGTATGTATGTATGTATTTATGTATGAAATCGTCTTCCATCGTAGACCGCATAAAAATAGAAAACATTTTATATTTATCCAACTTAATTTCTTTTGTATGTAGCCAACTAACTTTAGATGAGTCTGTAAACTTCTTCTTATAGATAATCTTCTTTTCCAGTTTAGTTGAACTAAAAAAATCAGTCTTCTTCATTTTGTAAACTTGAAGAGGTTTAACTTTTTTACAGGTTTTAATAATATTGATGTTATAAAGAAGCTACTGATGATGTTGATGGGTTTGGTGGAGTTCCGGACTTCGAGATATTAGAATACGATGATGATTGAATGTTTAATATAAGTTTTTGATAACTTTTGGAACCATATCAGCTAATTTTTGGCATAGGTTCTAAGCTCAAAAGATCACGTCCTATTTTTTTTGTAATACATTTTCATTTTTTTTTTGTTGTTTTGTATGTTCCTCATTGTTATTTATTATTTTACATATTAAATTTATTTTATTTATTTATTTATTTATCATTTATTGCAGACAAATTAATAAATTTATTTTAGATATATTTATAAAATAATACACTTAAATTCGTTTTGGAACGTTTATGCATAATTGCTATTTAACAAGGTTCATACAAAATTAAATTTAGCAAAAACGTTTCAAACTCGTTTACCTATTTATATGCCCCTTGTATTATGTATTTACAAAAAAATATGCATATCATTCAATAACCAGTTTGGCATTCCACAGTAAAACCAATAGTATTTGCCTGAAATAATTACAGGGAAAAAGTGTACCACTAAAACACAAAATTGCGTTTATCTCAAAATGGGGTCGCTGTGGGTTGGAACGTTTTCCCGTAACTACGTCCAATTTAACAAAAGAAGACAACACGGCAGCACGTCTTACTTTGTCGGCATTTGTTTTCACACTACGATGACAAGTAGGTCCGCGGCGGCGTTTCGTTTCACATGTGCGTTTCGTTGGTGCTGTCATTTTACGGGAGCAAAGAGTAATAATGTTGCCACCTTTATTGTAAATAGTCCATTGATTCTTTTGACTAAATACATAAACTTAAATATACCATAGTTATTTATTTTGCTAAAAAATATTTTTTTCTCTCGAACATATTTAATAGCAAAAATGGTATATGTGGATCGTTTATAGCAAAAAATTAGAAAATAATATGTTATAATAAAACGTTCCAATTTATTTAGAACAGTCTTCGCAGCTTAAAAAAACAGTATGGATTAATCTAAAAGGTCTCAAATTACATGGAACATTTTTGCAGGAATAAAAAATCTATAAAGATTTTGCAAAAACGTTCCAACCCACATGAATCATTTAAGAAACAATTAAATGTGCGTTTTATGAATTTAGTATAATGTTCCAAGACATGTGGAACATTATAACGATATGTTATTCTATTAAGAGTTTTTAACAATATGTTTCAGTATGCATGTAATGTTTTTACTTTATTTTGAGTACACGTCCTTGGCATAATGGTGGGTTGGAACATTTGGGTCAAACTTTATTGATGAAACTAACCTAAAAATACTAGCATCTTTGTGTGCACATGATGTAATATGTCAAAAATAGTACCCTGGTTATGGTAACTCATTTTCGAGTGACTTGTGGGTTGGAACGTTTTCGCGTAACTACGTCCAATTTTACACAATTTGACCTAGTAAGCTCATTTGGTTTGGGTCTTGGGTGTTAGACATTACAATACAAATCGTTTATTTACCAAATATTTTACAAATTGACATCAAATTTGATTTTACAATTAAGCTAATATCCATCGCTTCAAAATTCAAATCATGACCTGGGAATTAATGTAATTGTTATTTATCATCTTTATAATAAAGCTAAAGTTATTTTATGACCTGGGATATACATAGGTACATACATACATACATATAATCACGCCTATTTCCCGGAGGGGTAGGCAGAGACCACGGATTTCCACTTGCTACGATCCTGACATACCTCTTTCGCTTCCTTCACTTTCATAACATTCCTCATACACGCTCGCCGGTTTAGGGTGCTCTTGACCTGGCCTTTCTTCAGGATTTCCCCGATCTGATCAGATCTGATACATAGGTAGAACTATCAAAAGATTAGTCGACTTCACTGGCGACCGAAGAGCTGGCAGCTTTCTCGCGCAACGTATTAGCATCGCAATACAGCGGGGAAATGCTGCCAGCATCCTCGGCACCATGCCAAAGGGGCCACATTTTCTAGATGTATTTTAGTTTTATTTAGTTTTAGTTTTTAGTTTTAATTTAGTTTTATTTGACAGATGTTTTTTTTAAGAAATGTATTCTCAATTTTGGGAACAAATCAAATTATTTTATTATATTTTGATGTTTTTTTTTAAAAGTAGTCACACTACTATATAAATTATAAACTGTAATAGTTGTCATATAACAAAGAAAAAGTGACGAAGCCCTCCAGTGGAGGGCCTTCACCACTGGAGGGCTTCGTCACTTTTTCTTTATTATATGACATCTATTACAGTTCATAAGAAATGTATTGTTATTTAATAAAATATCATAGGTAGATAAATTTAAAAAATAGAAATTTTCATATTATGTGAACCGATATAGAACAAAAGTAGTTATATTAACCCGGACACTTGAGGTCTGGCCTGTGAGGAGCTGAGAGTCCTTGAAGGTAAGTAACGTAAGTAATACTCGTTAAGTCAAGCTTGGGTTTGGTCGTCCGACATTTAGCGACTAAATGTACTAGTCATGTCACATTCCTGCAGTCAAAAGGGAACAGTAAGACAGGTCTCATTTCCTGCTCCAAGGCTCGAAAGTCTCGAAACCGGTTTTTCCTTCATACAAAAATTAACGGTATTAGAACGTTCTTTTTCGTTCTTTGGTTTACTACCTATTTCATTTTTGATGGGACAATCTAATGAAACGAAGTCAGGGGCGTAGCTAGAGGATATGGCGCCCGGGGCAGTCACCAAATTTGCGCCCCCTGACGACTGACAAAAGTTCTCCTGCTGCTGCCTTTTGTCCATTTTGGCGCCCCCCCTTGGATGGCGCCCGGGGCACTTGACCCCCCAGCCCCCCCCCTAGTTACGCCACTGAACGAAATTGCTACATGATTCAGACCTCCGTAAAGAGCATAAAATTATTAAAAACATTAGGCTATTTCGGGTTTAAAAAAAAACCGGTCCCGAGCCCTGCTCTGCTAAACTTTACTTACGACAAAAACGGCCACGTGCGAGTCGGACTCGCGCACCGAGGGTTTCGTACTTTTTAGTATTTGTTGTTATAGCGGCAACAGAAATACATCATCTGTGAAAATTTCAACTGTCTAGCCTATCCCGATTCATGAGATACAGCCTGGTGACAGACAGACAGACGGACAGACGGACAGCGGAGTCTTAGTAATAGGGTCCCGTTTTACCCTCATACTCATACTCATACTCATAATCGTACCCTTTGGGTACGGAACCCTAAAAACGATAAATAATGCAAAAAAGGCGGACTTAATTAATGCCAATGGCACTCTCCTGCAGTTATTTTTGTCATAGGCGCCTTCCGACATCCGATATCGGAAAGGCGTTTCCGATAAATAAGGCATGTCGGAGCCCCTCGTCAGCTGTCGGACCGATAATATTTGTTTGTCTGCGTGTGTGTAGGCATAATGCTTGTTGTTGTGTGCGTGACCGCTAAAGACGGCGCCCGGGCGCGCCCCCGCGGCCTGACTACGCGGATGTACGATCCGATATCAGATCGCCGGACAATGTGAAAACACTCTAAGGGTTAGGCACACAGACCACCCCCTTTTTGTGGTTAGGCATGAAGGCCGTTCCATCGGTTTGCCGCTGTCACTATCACATTTCGCAAGAAAGAACGGGAAAGGTAATGCGCGCCAAGTGTCAATTTCGATCGATTTTTGTCGATTTTATTTATTTATTTTAAAAGCGTTACCTTACAATATCGAAATTTGAAAGCTATGAAATTACTATTTAAGTTAAGATTGTTTTTTCTTCTTTTTTTGTTTATAGTATCACATAATAAATTACCGAGTAAAGTAGGATTAAAAGTCCGAGTTAGAGGTTACTTTGGGAATTAATTGTATCGAGCGAAGTGTCATAATTCGTGTATCGGAAGCTATGTTATTAAAGACAATATAGTCAAGAACCATATATTTTTTTCCGCGTCTACAAATATCAACGCCTCTTAGAAAAACAAGATCATAAAAGGGAACCGCCTGAATTGTATGTTTTATTTTTTGGTCACAGGTGTCAGTAAGTAAGTAAAGTAAGTAAATACACTTTTCAACACACTTGCTCAAAACGACGTTTTTATTCCACCGATTTTTGGCTCATAATCCTAGATATTAATCACGCGTGCTCTTTCAGTGTATTATTCCACTCGTGCTTTTTCATTATATTATCCGACTGAGTTAAGAATAATATGCATGGAAAGGGAGCCTTCTTTAATTGGTCGGACTGGCGGGCACCGGCGCGCCCGACCGCCTGCGCGGTGCGCGGCCGGGGCGAGGGGCGGCCGGCAGTATGACAGATGCAATGCAACACACAATACTAACTGTTTTAACTATTAAAACTTGATTAATATGAGTATCTTTTTTTTTCTTGCAAGTGTGATGAAAAAGTCGTATGAAACGCGTGTGCATTGGTCATTACACACATCTGCTTTCTAAGCGAGCGCGCACAATATCGCCTCGTGTGTAATGACCAACTTAGCACACTTGTATCATAATGTACTATTATTGCACCACAAAAACAGATTTAGATTTAGTGCAACCACATTAACATTAATCTTGCGGGTTCCTCGGGTGTACTACTAGGAAGTAGGTATCACCCATTATATTACATTGTGTGGCAGCTTACGCCGCCGGTCTTCTAAGTCCGCCACTGCAAGCCGCTTACTCCAATCCCGGCTAGGACGGCGATTGTCACGAATTCCTAGGCGCCTTTGAAAACCAAATCAAAATATTTAATAAAATAATTTAATTTTTTCCCAAAGTTGTTCATATAATATAAAGTTTTGCAGTTGTCACTATGATCTAGGTTTATGGAATCAGATTCAAATCGGATAAGTTATAGTTTGAAGGAGTTCCAAGTAACGTATTAGTTGTGCCTTGTCGGGCGTACTAATAAACCTATCCTCCCAGTGGAGTCTTGAGCTAACTTTTAATTGAGTTATACCTAAACTAAAATACGCTACACTTTAATTCTTAAAGACTACGATAAAACCCGGCCATGCATGATAATCATGATAATGGTATCTTTTAAATTAATGTGCATTTTTAAGCAGCGCTTTTAATAGTACATTATGATACAAGTGTGCTAAGTTGGTCATTACACACGAGGCGATATTGTGCGCAATAAGAAAGCCGATGTGTGTAATGACCAATGCACACGCGGTTCATACGACGTTTTTCAACACACTTGCGAGAAAAAAAAGAAACTTTCATATTAATCAAATTTTAATAGTTAAAACAGTTAGTATTGTGTCTTGCATAGTCTGTCATACTGCCGGCCGCCCCTCGCCCCGGCCGCGGGCGGCGCGCAGGCGGTCGGGCGCGCCGGTGCCCGCCAGTCCGACCAATTAAAGAATTTTTATTATCAATTAGCAATCAGTTACCTTCTTAACTCAGTCGGATAATATAATGAAAAAGCACGAGTGGAATAATACACTGAAAGAGCACGCGTGTTTAATATCTAGGATTGTGAGCCAAAAATTGATGGAATAAAAACGTCGTTTTGAGCAAGTGTGTTGAAAAATAATTTGTGGTTATCAAACTACAGAATAAAATTACAAACCTAATATAACATTAGGTTATCTCTGACCTTGATCATTATATATTCCACAGTACCTGCACTCATGGACAAATTTAGAGTTTTGTTTAGAGTCTGCCTTTGAGCATTATATATTCCACAGTAACCCGGGAGTAACGAGTAACGACAACGACCCCACGGACCCGAGTGCTCCCGAGAGTCGGTCAGGGTCTCTGTCTCCGGCGTGTCTTCGTCGGTCGCAGTGGACCCCAAGGGGACCCGCAGGACTCGGCTCTGGCTTGCCTTCATTGGTCGTCCAGAGAGGAGTCGTGAGAGCTGTACTCGAAGGGTGGAAGTGAAAGATGCATAAGACGCGAGCTGGCACAGTGACTGTTAACAGCCACTGGGTAGAAAGCGGCGGACACCTCTCAACACCCCTGAGCCGCTCACACCGGTGTTGCTCCTGGTCGTCTTCACGACAGCAGTTTCAGGGGTCCATCTAGTCAGCGGCAAGTCACCACCTGCCTCGATAACGTGTGTTAACATTGTTATGTCAGGTGCCCGGACTTCTTTACAATAACCCAGTCTCATTGTCCACCCAAACTTCAATCCATAGACCTTTACACTGTTCACTTTTTCTACAATAGTCCCAATGCCTGCTGCGACCGGTTCATGGGTGTCTATTGTTGCGCCTGTGAACGGGTTCCAGCAGGCGTTCTACAGGACATTAAAGCTCTCCAAGGGGCCTCTACGTGTTGGATCTATATCCCCACGCAAACCTATCAAAAGACCGGGATTTGTAGGACCGTGATATCCAAGGAGATAATAATATAATAATACGTGTGTTATATACTTATATATGCTCTTGCTTAAAAACTAAAAATTCAATATAAACGCAAGAATTTCACGTTAGCCCCATCTTAAACTAAGATTTCTTTCTTACACCCCAGGCTAAAAGTATGGAAACAAGCTTGTATTTCAATAGAAAAGTGGGATCTTTTGAGCGATGGATTTTATACTACTCATTGACAATTTGGTAAAAATAATAATAGAACATTTTAAAAGTAAATTACTCTGGCTGTGATAGTTGCCGATTCAACATTTTGTCATGTAATTAAAGGGTAGGTGTAATTATGTAACTTTTTCCTACTTTATTTTTTAGACAATATTTTAGGATGTTTTGATATTAAATATCAAAATAAATAATCCATACTAATATTATAAATGCGAAAGTCTATCTGTCTGTCTGTGTGTTACCTCTTCACGCTTAAACCGCTGAACCGATTTAGTTGAAATTTGGTATAGTTTGAGTCCCGGGGAAGGACATAGGATACTTTTTATCCCAGAACCCACCCCTCAAGGGTGTAAAAAATGGGGTGAAAATGTATAGTGTGGACCAATTTGGGGGTGAAAAAAGGATGGATTAAAAAGCAGATTTGTTTAAGAATTAAGGTACCCAAATTACTAATTCCACGCAGACGAAGTCGCGGGCAAAAGCTAGTATCAAATATCTTTATTTAAGCGTGTATTTTTAATCTTTTGGGTTTGCCTAATGTAAGTTAGTTTACAAATATATACAACAAAGATAGAAACATGAGATATTAAAGAAAACAACGTTGCTTCCATACTTTTGGCCTGGGGTGTATATGTATATTGCTTGTATTACACTCATGTATACACATACTCGTGCGAACGGGACGATATAATATTACCGAGCTTGCAATAAACTCAATAAACTGTAAACCCATGCATACTGATGCCGGATAGTCCACAACGGTCCGTGTTGTTCGCGCTGCTAACCGATGGCTACCTTTTTAGGGTTCCGTATACCCAAAAAGTAAAAACGGGACCCTATTTCTAAGACTCCGCTGTCCGTCTGTCTGTCTGTCACCAGGCTATATCTCATGAACCGTGATAGCTAGACAGTTGAAATTTTCACAGATGATGTATTTCTGTTGCCGCTATAACAACAAATACTAAAAAGTGAGGAACCCTCGGTGGGCGAGTCCGACTCGCACTTGGCCGGTTTTTTTGGACCAGGCGCTAATGTGACCCAACCAACGACAAATAGCAGTAAATTTTTGACTTCAAATACGGTCCACATTTATCTGACGTATTATCAATAAATATGGCTGCCCGCTGCGTTGAATATTACCAAAGATAGATATAACTCCGTAATAGATGGATACAGTCTAAGGAAAAAACGTGCCTCGAAAATCAAGAAAATTTGATTCTCGTTCAGAGGGCGCTACTAGTTTTGGCCTACAGTCGTATAGATGGCGTTGACGGTTTTGTTTGTTATTTAACAATTTTAACGCATATCAGTGAAAAAACATTGGTCAAAATCATAAAAATAATTAATGCAAATAAAAAAAATCATTTATCTATATTTAAATACATTCTATCGTATTTTTATAAATCTTCATTTTTAGTTTTAAAGTGTGTCGACAGATGGCAGTGAATTTACTGGGGTTACAAAATTTACTATGACAGTACCGCTCTAGTATAAGTTACTCTATGATATTACCTAATTCAAAATTTCCTGCAAAAATATTGTGATTGCTCAATAAAAGTTTTGATTAGCTTAAATTCTATGTTTATTTATTTTAAGGAATACCAACAGCTACAAAACCATTAATACGACACGACTACTTCTTTAAAACTATCCTGGAGGGGCGGATAGGAAGGAAGCGGGGTAGAGGAAAACCCAGACGCAGCTTTTTAGATCAAGTGAAAGGAAAAGTAGGGGTCGTGTCGTATCAAAAAGTAAAAGAGCTGGCGCGGGATAGGGAAAGCTGGAAGATACTCCACCGACAAGAGAATAACTCTTAAGTTAATGATGATGATGACAAAAACATTATATGAAGGGTACACGGAAAGAACATGTCGGTTTTAAAATTTGGAACCATGTCAAAATGTATGGTAATTCCGTGACCAGGTCTTTTTTTACTAAAAAAACAAGTTGTGTTACATATATTATACAGTGGTAGCAAAAGATATAACTAATAGTTCATTAGCGCCACATTTTGAAATGAAAATCTCATTTTCCGAAAAAAGTGACTAGACATGTTCTTTCCGTGTACCCAGTTAGAGATGAAATCTATACTAATATTATAAATGCGAAAGTCTGTCTGTCTGTGTGTTTCCTCTTCACGCTTAAACCGCTGAACCGATTTAGATGAAATTTGGCATAGAGATATGTTGAGTCCCTGAGAAGGACATAGGATAGTTTTTATCCCGAAAATCATCCATTAAGAAAGTAAAAAGCGGGGTGAAATTGAGATAATTAATGAAGTGCCTGCTAATTTGTGTGCATAATATGCTCAAATTGAATTTGCTATGAGAATTTTTCCAGGCGCTATACTTACTTTAGCTGCTGTTACTAAGTCCACGCAGACGAAGTCGCGGGCAAAAGCTAGTAAATAATAGATCAAACTTTGTGCGCAATTTCACGTAATGATGATTATGTTTATTATATAAGAATTCCATAGAAGTATCTATGACTAGAGTGGACATATATTTCTGCAAACACTCGCCAAGCAAGCAATGAAACAACAGCAATGTTCCCACCGCTGCCCAAGGCACAAAAAATAGTTAGGTACCTCTGATCTCTGATAATTTGATGATCTTTTTTATCATTATATAAATTTTATCTCTGACATCTAGAGACTTTTACATCTCTAAACAATTTTAGTACTTCTGTTGTTTGTATATTTTTTATTAGTTTTTTTTTGTGTAATTTGACATTTATATTTTTTGTAATTTTGGGTTAATTTTATTGTTTGTAAAAATTGATATGTAAAAGTGCCGCTGTGGCCTATTTGCTGAATAAATGTTTGATGTTTGATGTTTTATCCATACTATCCATACTAATATTATAAATGCGAAAGTCTGTCTGTCTGTCTGTGTGTTCACGCTTAAACCGCTGAACCGATTTAGTTGAAATTTGGTATACAGATAGTTTGAGTCCCGGGGAAGGACATAGGATAGTTTTTATCCTGAAAATCATCCCTTAAAAGTGAAAAGCGGGGTGGAATTGAGATAATTAATGAAGTGCCTGCTAATTTGTGTGCATAATATGCTCAAATTGAATTTGCTATGAGAATTTTTCCAGGCGCTATTCTTACTTTAGCTGCTGTTACTAAGTCCACGCAGACGAAGTCGCGGGCAAAAGCTAGTAAATAATAGATCAAACTTTGTGCGCAATTTCACATAATGATGATTATGTTTATTATATAAGAATTCCATAGAAGTATCTATGACTAGAGTGGACATATATTTCTGCAAACACTCGCCAAGCAAGCAATGAAACAAGAGCAATGTTCCCACCGCTGCCCAAGGCACAAAAAAATAGTTAGGTACCTCTGATCTCTGATAATTTGATGATCTTTTTTATTAATATATACATTTTATCTGTGACAACTAGAGACTTTTACACCTCTACAATTTTAGTACTTCTGTTGTTTGTATATTTTTTACTAGCTTTTGCCCGCGACTTCGTCTGCGTGGACTTAGTAACAGCAGCTAAAGTAGCGCCTGGATAAAATCTCATAGCAATAATTCAATTTGAGCATATGCACACAAATTAGCAGGCACTTCATTAATTATCTCAATTCCACCCCGCTTTTTACTTTCTTAAGGGATGATTTTCGGGATAAAAACTATCCTATGTCCTTACTCAACCTATCTCTATGCCAAATTTCATCTAAATTGATTCAGCGGTTTAAGCGTGAAGAGGGAACACACAGACAGAAAGACAGACAGACAGACAGACAGACTTTCGCATTTATAATATTAGTATGGATTAGTTTTTTTTGTGTAATTTGAAATTTATATTTATGTAATTGTTTTTTGTAATTTTGGGTTAGTTTTATTGTTTGTAAAAATTGACATGTAAAAGTGCCCCTGTGGCCTATTTGCTGAATAAATGTTTGATGTTTGATCCATACTATAATATTATAAATGCGAAAGTATGTATGCCT